>NC_091778.1:48382575-48685606 GCF_029378745.1 Bos indicus | reverse complement strand
TACACTGTACCCAGTAACTGCAGAATCCACATTACTGGGTTCATCAAGAACATCAGACAAAACTGACTGTATGCAAAGCTATAAGGAAAACCTCAATAAATATAAAAACAGTAAAATAATACAGGATAGCTTCTCTGATAAGAGTACAATTAGCTAAGTTAATAATAAGATGACGAGGAAATCATCAACTATTTGGAAATAAACAATTATACTTTAAATACCTATGGGTCAAGAAGAAATTACAAGCAGTGCTAAAAGATATTTTGAAGAGAATGATAAAGAATATACGAACAATGCTATGCTAAGTCACTTCAGTTGTGTCCAACTCTTTGCGATCTTATGGATAGTAGCCTGCCAGGCTCCTCTGTCCGTGGGATATTCCGGGCAAGAATACCAAAGTGGCTGCCATTTCCTTCTCCAGAGGATCTGACCCAGGGATCAAACCTCAGTTTTCTGTGTCAACTGCACTGCAGGCAGATTCTTTAAGACTGAGCCACCAGGGAAACCCATACCACCCACGAAAACTTGTGAAATGCATAAAAATAGGAAACAGAAAAGCTTAAAAGAATATAATAGAAAGAAGGATTTACTGGACTGGAATGGGTGAATTTAACCCAGATGACCATTATATCTACTACCGTGGGCAGGAATCCCTTAGAAGAAATGGAGTAGCCATCATAGTCAACAAAAGAGTCTGAAATGCAGTACTTGGATGCAATCTCAAAAATGACAGAATGATTTCTGTATGTTTCCAAGGCAAACCATTCAATATCACGGTAATCCAAGGCTAGGCCCTGACCAGTAATGCTGAAGAAGCTGAAGTTGAATGGTTCCATGAAGACCTACAAGACCTTCTAGAACTAACACCCAAAAGAGATGTCCTTTTCATTATAGGGGACTGGAATGCAAAAGTAGGAAGTCAAGAAACACCTGGAGTAACAGGCAAATTTGCCCTTGGAATACAGAATGAAGCAGGGCAAAGGCTAGTAGAGTTCTGCCAAGAGAATGCACTGGTCTTGGCAAACACCCTCTTCCAACAACACAAGAGAAGACTCTACACATGGACATCACCAGATGGTTGACACTGAAATCAGATTGATTATATTCTTTGCAGCCAAAGATGGAGAAGCTCCATACAGTAAGCAAAAACAAGACCAGGAGCGGACTGTGGCTCAGATCATGAACTCCTTATTGCCAAATTCAGACTGAAATTGAAGAAAGTGGAGAAAACCACTAGACCATTCAGGTATGACCTAAATAAAATCCCTTATGACTATACAGTGGAAGTGACAAATAGATTTAAGGGACTAGATCTGATAGAGTGCCTGATGAACTATGAACGGAGGTTCATGACATTGCACAGGAGACAGGAATCAAGACCATCCCCATGGAAAAGAAATGCAAAAAAGCAAAATGGCTGTCTGAAGAGGCCTTACAAATAGCTGTGAAAAAAAGGAAAGCGAAAAGCAAAGGAGAAAAGGAAAGATATACCCATTTGAATGCAGAGTTCCAAAGAATAGCAAGGAGAGATAAGAAAGCCTTCCTCAGGGATCAGTGCAAAGAAATAGAGGAAAACAACAGAATGGGAAAGACTAGAGATCTCTTCAAGAAAATTAGATACCAAGGGAACATTTCATGCAAAGATGGGGTCATTAAAGGACAGAAATGGTAGGGACCTAACAGAAGCAGAAGATATAAAGAAGAGGTGGCAAGAATACACAGAAGAACTGTACAAAAAAGATCTTCATGACCCAGATAATCACGAAGGTGTGATCACTCATCTAGAGCCAGACATCCTGGAATGTGAAGTCAAGTAGGCCTTAGAAAGTATCACTATGAACAAAGTGAGTAGAAGTGATGGAATTCCAGTTGAGCTATTTCAAATCCTGAAAGATGATGCTGTGAAAGTGCTGCACTCAATATGCCAGCAAATTTGGAATACTCAGCAGTGGCCACAGGACTGGAAAAGGTCAGTTTTCATTCCAATCCCAAAGAAAGGCAATGCCAAAGAGTGCTCAACTACTGCACAATTGCACTCATCTCACATGCTAGTAAAGTAATGCTCAAAATTCTCCAAGCCAGGCTTCAGCAATATGTGAACCGTGAACTTCCTGATGTTCAAGCTGGTTTTAGAAAAGGCAGAGGAACCAGAGATCAAATTGCCAACATCCGCTGAATCATGGAAAAAGCAAGAGAGTTCCAGAAAAACATCTATTTCTGCTTTATTGACTATGCCAAAGCCTTTGACTGTGTGGATCACAATAAACTATGGAAAATTCTTTAAGAGATGGGAATACCAGATCACTTGACTTGCCTCTTAAGAAACCTGTATACAGGTCAGGAAGCAACAGTTAGAACTGGACATGGAACAACAGACTGGTTCCAAATAGGAAAAGGAGTACATCAAGGCTGTATATTGTCACCCTGCTTATTTAACTTATATGCAGAGTACATCATGAAAAACACTGGGCTGGAGGAAGCACAAGCTAGAATCAAGACTGCTGGGAGAAATATCAATAACCTCAGATATGCAGATGACACCACTCTTATGGCAGAAAGTCAAGAAGAACTAAAGAGGCTATTGATTAAAGTGAAAGAGAAGAGTGAAAAAGTTGGCTTAAAGATCAACATTCAGAAAATGAAGATCATGGCATCCAGTCCCATCACTTCATGGCAAATAGATGGGGAAACAGTGGACACAGTGGCTGACTTTATTTTTTGGGAGGGCTCCAAAATCACTGCAGATGGTGATTGCAGCCATGAAATTAAAAGACGCTTGCTCCCTGGAAGGAAAGTTATGACCAACCTAGACAGCATATTCAAAAGCAGAGACATTACTTTGCCAACAAAGGTCCATCTAATCAAGGCTATGGTTTTTCCAGTGGTCATGTACGGATGTGAGAGTTGGACTATAAAGAAGGCTGAGCACCGAAGAATTGATGCTTTTGAACTATGGTATTGGAGAAGACTCTTGAGAGTCCCTTGGACTGCAAGGAGATTCAACCAGGCCATCCTAAAGGAGATCAGTCATGGGTGTTCACTGGAAGGACTGATGTTGAATCTGAAACTCCAATACTTTGGCTACCTGATAAGAAGAGCTGACTCATTTGAAAAGACCCTGATGCTGGGAAAGATTGAGGGCAGGAGGAGAAGGGGACAAAAAAGGATGAGATGGTTGGATGGCATCACCGACTCAACGGACATGGGTTTGGGTGGAGTTGGTGATGGACAGCGAGGCCTGGTGTTTTGCGGTTCATGGGGTCGCAAAGAGTCGGACATGACTGAGTGACCAAACTGAACTAAACAGAGAATTATACCATTTTCTTATAATAACCTATAAATGAGATATAATCTGCAAAAATACTGACTTGCTGTTGTACACTTGAAACTAACACAATGCTGTAAATAGCTACATGTCAATGAAAGAAAATATGATAAAAATCAACAATCCATTTGTAGAAAACAAATCAGATCAGATCAGATCAGTCGTTCAGTCATGTCCGACTCTTTGCAACCCCATGAATCGCAGCACGCCAGGCCTTCCTGTCCATCACCAACTCCCGGAGTTCACTCAGACTCACGTCCATCGAGTCAGTGATGCCATCCAGCCATCTCATCCTCTGTCGTCCCCTTCTCCTCCTGCCCCCAATCCCTCCCAGCATCAGAGTCTTTTCCAATGAGTCAACTCTTCACATGAGGTGGCCAAAGTACTGGAGTTTCAGCTTTAGCATCATTCCTTCCAAAGAAATCCCAGGGCTGATCTCCTTCAGAATGGACTGGTTGGATCTCCTTGCAGTCCAAGGGACTCTCAAGAGTCTTCTCCAACACCACAGTTCAAAAGCATCATTTCTTTGGTGCTCAGCCTTCTTCACAGTCCAACTCTCACATCCATACATGACCACAGGAAAAACCATAGCCTTGATTAGATGGACCTTTGTTGGCAAAGTAATGTCTCTGCTTTTGAATATGCTATCTAGGTTGGTCATAACTTTCCTTCCAAGGAGTAAGCGTCTTTTAATTTCATGGCTACAGTCACCATCTGTAGTGATTTTGGAGCCCAGAAAAATAAAGTCTGACACTGTTTCCACTGTTTCCCCATCTATTTCCCATGAAGTGATGGGACCGGATGCCATGATCTTCATTTTCTGAATGTTGAGCTTTAAGCCAACTTTTTCACTCTCCACTATGTAGTGTATTAATCTTCAAGATTTCTCCCAAAAAACCATCTATACAGGTTTGGTTTGTTTTTACCTTAAAAGTCTAAGAATTACACACTTTTTTAAAAAATATCTTTTAATGATTGTAAAAATGTCCAATTTACATATCATTTTTTGTATAACCCTTTGAGGACTATCTCTATTATTTTTAGTCTCATTCCCCAAAGAGTATCTGGGACTGAAATAATTTTACAGGTTAATTCTTAAAGTAAATTTAAGTCTGGAAGGTATTTAATATGTACTACATAGAAACACTACACTCTCATATATCTGAAATAAGCATTTTTCCTTCACAGACTCTTCATTTACCTGACTATTCCTGATGAGTGTTCAAGTATTCTTCTTAATAAAGAATATGTCGACCTATAGGAATGTAAACTTTTTCCAAAATAAATAAGCCATTTAATAAAATATATGAACTGTGGTAGCATTAATTCAGATCCCTAAGAGAACTTTCTTTTCCAAATCATAACACAAAATAAATGAAGCAGAGTTACTCACCACTTGATCTGTTCTTACGACTTGATTTTCCTCCAGTAAGAAGCATCTTGAGACTATTCCGAAACATGGTTGTACTATTCTAGGACTCACAAAACTACAAAAGAAAATGTGGGAAAATATGTTAGAAAACTTGGTTTGCTATCCAAATACTATTAAGAATTCATTTTAAATGTGCTATCAGGAATTAACCACTCTGTTTACATATATAATACAGAAATTTTAACTATATGACAGAAATGCTTATTTAATTTAATTAGACATTTAGGTATTCCCTTTAAAGTATAATACTTGAGTACCCTAAGAGACAAAGGCAGATATCACTGAGGGTACACAGAAACAGAAAACAATTAGGTAGCTATAAATACAGTTACCACAAGACTCTCCATTTCTTGGACATTTTCCCCAAAACACACACCCAACGTGTAAGAGTCCAGAACTCACAGCAGCTGTGTATTTTCCACTGGTCAAGCAAGAACTTCATCTCACAAGACTACTGATACATGAGTACATCAGTACACATATGCTATTAATACCAACCTCTGTATGTCCCACTCCCATCAAAAGAAAACTCCTTAATTTTGCTATGTCCTCTCTCACCTTGTTCAGAACTTTCATCTAAAAATCATCTTTCTTTTCTCTCTCACACAGCTTTCATTTTTTTCTCTCTACAGAATCACTCCAGTCATAACATAAACATGCTAGTATGTCCCAACCAAAAGCCAATAAGTAAGCCCCTCTCTTTATTCCCACATGGTCCAATTACTGCTCCTTTATGCTTGCTCTTAACAGCAAAATTTCCCAAGTGTCAGTACGTGAAACCTGCAGCAGACTGAACAGAGCAAATGTGAATTTAGAACAGAGGTTAACAGCAAATTTCCAAACTAAAGCACACAGAAATTAAAGGCTGAAAAATATGGAAGAGTATGAGAGGCATATGGAATCCTTTGAAAGACTCTAATATACATATCATTAAAATCCCAGAAGAAAGGAGAAAATAAGAAAGAAGCAATATATTAAGTGATAATAATCAAGAATTTCCTAATACTGATAAGATGTAAAGCCACATCTTTAAACAGCTAGGGGAAAAAATAAACACACTGAAAGAAGCAACAATCAGTAGACTGAGAGGAAACTTTCAACAGCAATGATGAATGACACAGAAAATGGAATGACTTCTTAAATTTTTTGAAGGAAAAGAGGTGTCAATCAAGAAATCTATGAACAGTTTAAAATATTCTGAAAATTAAAATAAAGGTGATTCAGAACAAAAAGAATTTATCAGTAAAAGAAATACGAAAACAGAGTTCTTCCAAGAGAAGGAAAATGAGAGCTAGAAAAACACAGAAGGAAGAGCCACAAAAAGGTAAGTATATTGGCAAATATAAATGAACAAGAATTGTTTAAAAAATTACATTAATAACTTGTTAAGCTTAAAATATATGATGAGTGTGGGTGCTTAGTCATGTCCAACACTTTGTGACCCCATGGACTGTAGCCCACCAGGCTTCTCTGCTCATGGAATTTTCCAGGCAGGAATACTGGAGTAGGTTGCCATTTCCTTCTCCAAGGGATCTTCTCGACCTAGGGATCAAACTCACATTTCTTGCACCTCCTACACTGGCAGGTATTTCTATGCCAATGTACCACCTGGGAATCCCACAGAGATTTTTCAATGCATAACAACAAAAACAAAAACGTCAGGAGTGGAATAGAGAGAATAATTAACATATATGACTGAACCAAAGGTAAGAAGTGAGAGAAAAAGCATAGTAAGTGTGGATAAAATATGAAACAGTGAGATGGTAGCTTTAAACTCAAATTATGTTGTTATTCTGTTAAATACTCTACTAAAAGACTATGGGCACATAAAGGTTAAATATAAAATGAGAAAAGATATCCCATCACATATAGACCACATATAGAAAATAAATTAGCATTACCAAATGGGAGAAGCAAATAAGGGATATGCTACAAACTACTGGGCATAAAATAGATAAGCAAGATATTACATAACATACAGAATTATAATCATTGTCTTGTAAGAAGTTTTAATGCAGTATAATCTTTAAATTATTGAATCTTTATGCTGTATACCTGAAACTAATACTGTAACCTCAATTTTAAAAAGATCATTGATCACAGATCATCAGAATAAATATAATAAAAAATGAAAACATTTGCAACATTGCAAGAATTACTAAAATGTGACAGAGATATGAAGTGAACAAATAGTGTTGCAAAAATGGTACAAACAGACTTGCTTGGCTCAGGGTCGCCACAAATTTTCAATTTTGTCAAACAAAACAAAACACAGTAACTGCAAAGCACAATAAAGCAAAGTGTAGTAAAATACAGTACGTCTGTATCCTATGTTCATAGAATGGAAGGTTCAATATCTTTAAAATATAAATTCTCCATATATTGTTCTAAAGAAACAATACAATCTCAGCCAAATTCCAGCAGGCATTTTCTGTGTATGTGGAACCTGAGAAGCTGATTCTAAAAATGCATATGGTAATGCAAAAAGCCTAGAACATCCAAAGCAATCTTGAAAACTAACAAAAAGCTGAAGCACTTACAAGACCCAGTAACTGTGACAGTACAGTACTGGCCTAAGACTCATCGAACAGATCAATGGCACACAATAGGTAATCCAGAAGAAGACCTATACTGACACCGTCATCCGCTTTCAACAATCATTCATGGGTAAAGCAAAGTCTTTTCAACAAATTGTGCTGGAACAAATAGATATCTATTTTTAAAAAATTAACCTTGATCTGTGTCTCACACACTATACATGAAAGTTAATTCAAAGTAAATCAAACATCACATAAATGCTGAAATCATAAGGCTTTCAGAAGAAAACACAGGAGAAATATCTTCATTATTTAGAAGGCAAAGGAATCTTAGACACAGAAACCAATAACCATAAAATTTCATTAAAATTTAAAAAAAAATCTGCTCATCAAAAATACCATTAAGAAAATGAATAGGCAAGTCACCAACTGGGAGAAATTATGTACAAAACATATCTAACATCTAACAAAACATAGCTAACATAAACATAAATATATCTCCTAAATATATTAAAAACATCTATAATTCAATTATAAAGAGACAATTTTTAACAGGGTGAAAGATTTGAATAGACACTTTTTAAAAAAAGATAGACTTCTCTTTAACACACTTATTAAAAAGCATAACATCATCTGTCATTGGGCAAGTACAAATTACAGTGAGCTACCACTATATTCCCACCATAAGAACCAATTCTGTGAAGTCTGATGATATCAAATATTGACCAGGATGGCGGACAACTGAAATTCTTAAAACACCATTTCAGGAGTAAAATGGTACAATGTGCTTTGGAGAGTTTATTTTAAAACAAAGCATAAACCTAACATATGACTCCACCCTTTACATATTTACCCAGAAGAAATGAAAACACAGGTGCTTAAAAGAGACTAGTACAATTTTCAGAGCAGATTTAATAACAGCCAAAATCTAACACAGATGTCCAACAACAGGAAAATGGATAAACTATGATATTTTCTTACAGTGGAATACTACTCAGCAATTAAAAGGTATGAACTATTCATACATTCAACAACACAGATCAATCTCTATATTACACTGAGTAAAAACATCTTACATTAAAACGTATGCAAGAATATGGTAAGAAAAAATTAGAATTACAAAATCAGAACGGTTGGCTCCTACGGCAGATATGAGAATTCACTAAGAAAAGGCATGAGTAAACTCTTCAGTGATAGTAATATTTCGTATCTTGAGGGAGCTTGGGATACACAAATGCATATATTTGTCAAAACTAAGTCAATGTTCACACCAAATTTATGGATTATATTCCATATAAATTTACTTAATATAAAAAAAAATACTGAACCTTACTTAATGATATTCATGCTTCAATATTTAGAGGAAAGCATACTGATATATCCAATTACTTTGAAATGCATTAAAAAATAAGACAAAACGATGGATGAAGGAAGGAAGGCACACATATAATAGAGCAATTATAGCAATATGCGAACACAAGATTCTAAGCGGTGGGTATACATGTGTTAAATGTAAAACTATGCTAAATAGTCTATGAATCTGAACTTTTTTAGTGAAGTAAAAACACATTCCCACAAAAGAAACTCTAGGACCAGATGATTTCAACAATTTAAAGAAGCAATAATACCAATTTTACACAAACTGTCCCAGACAGTAGAAAAATTGGGAGTATTTCCAAACATGTTTTCTAAAGATAGCAGAAGCTTCCTAACAAAAGCCAAAAAGATTGCTATAAGAAAGAAATATTACATACCTCTCTTTTGCTATAGATACAAAAATTCTAAACAAAATACTGGTAAAATCAAACATACCAATATATAGATCAGGATGAAGTGGAGGTTTAATTCAGAAATGCAAAAGTGATTTAACACATGGAAATCAATTAACCATGTAAAAAGAGAAATAAACCATATAATCAATAATTTAATCAATTTTATCAATAATTTATCAGTGAAACAAAAGCAACTGATAAAATTTAATACTTGTTCATGATTTTTTTAAAACTTATACAAAATTAGAAATAAAGAAAAGTTCTTTAATACTACACAGTGTATCTTTTTAATAGCCTACAGCAAACATCATATGTAATGGTGAATGACTCCAAACATTCCCCAAGACTGAAGAATATGACCACTTATTATCACCACTTGCACTTAACATGGTCCTAGAGGTCTTTAGTCAGTAAAAAAAACATGAAACAGAAAGTATAAAAATGGAGAAGAAACAAAAATGCCCCTTTCACGAACAGTATGATTTGCTTAGACAATCTAAAAGAATTTATAAACTATTAGATTAATACATGAATTTATCAAGGTCATTAGATACCATATAAAACAAAGATTTAAAGTGAACACTAACAAATAACTTATTCTTTTTATCAGTAAAAATAAATATGGTGATGAATCCTAAAAATATTAAAGCACTTATGAAATATTCCTTTTACATATTCATCTTGAGAGTCAATCTTTAGGGTTTTTTCCCTTCTAATCTTACTTTAAAAGACTATCTGAGACTCAGCAAGAAGTTCTAAGCTTGATAGGTACTTACTTCACTAATATTTGAAAGACTTGAAAAAATCGTATGTTGGGGTATATAAAAAATATACTTCATGTTTTAAAACATACTATGAAATTTGAATAGTAAGTTTTATAACTCTTAAAATTTTCTTAGAAGAGAACATTATGTATCAGATTTTCTGTGTGTTACAAGTCAGAAAATATATATTATGCAAAATATTATATATATATGATCTGATTTAGTCCTCATCAAAACCTCCTTAACACAGGTAGTATATGCTTCATTTTTAAAAGGAAGCTGAAATAAAGAAAAGTGAAATCGCATGCTCACAGTTACACTGCTAATAAATGCTTAAGGCCATATTTGATGTTCAAACACGAGCTGTCCTCCTCAGCATCTCTTCTTAAATAAGAAACACTTAATAAGTCTGTTTAAAAGAGCTGAAACAAAATTTCTAAATACAATGATCCAAATTAAAAATTCCATAAGTAGTATTCCATTTGGTTCTTGTTTTTAAAATGTTTATTTTTTTTGTGGCACTACTATATACGTCAACATATTTTACCTTACTCTAGCAAAAAAAAAAAATTAAGTACTGTTACAGATTGGTGTTAGTCTTTGCCAACGCATAAAGAAACATTTTGATACAACTTATTTGGGGGCGGGGGGAGAAAAAAGATCCTGCTTTAGTGGACACCATGATGTCCCACCCTGATCCTCATTATAGGATCAGCACATCCATATCCTCAGGAGTTACTGGCAGAGAACTGCTCAGTACTGATGAGAGCCACCAATGACTCATTAGTACAGGGCTACAAAAGACCACCTCCTTTAACTCAAGGGGAGCAACTGGGTGTAATGATGTATGCGCCAAAGCTCTCATCCATCTCTTTCTAGTCTTTATTTTTCTTCAAATATTTATCTCTAAATGATATATTATAACCTGTTTATTATCAGTTCCCCTACTAGAATATAATCTTCAAGAGGTCATGAAAGCTGCTTATTTAACTCACTGTGATAAGCCCATAACTGGAGAATCAGATCAGATCAGATCAGATCAGTTGCTCAGTCGTGTCCAACTCCTTGCGACCCCATGAATCGCAGCACACCAGGCCTCCCTGTCCATCACCAACTCCCGGAGTTCACTCAGACTCACATCCATCGAGTCAGTGATGCCATCCAGCCATCTCATCTTCCGTCGTCCCCTTCTCCTCTTGCCCCCAATCCCTCCCAGCATCAGTCTTTTCCAGTGAGTCAACTCGTTGCATGAGGTGGCCAAAGTATTGGAGTTTCAGCTTTACCATCATTCCTTCCAAAGAAATCCCAGGGCTGATCTCCTGCAGAATGGACTGGTTGGATCTCCTTGCAGTCCAAGGGACTCTCAAGAGTCTTCTCCAACACCACAGTTCAAAAGCATCAATTCTTCAGCGCTCAGCCTTCTTCACAGTCCAACTCTCACATCCATACATGACCACAGGAAAAACCATAGCCTTGACTAGACGAACCTTTGTTGACAAAGTAATGTCTCTGCTTTTGAATATGCTATCTAACTGGAGAATAATACCTGGTAAACAGTAGATATCAAATACTTAATGAATTAATCAATTAATTTCTTCAGCTGGTATGTCACTGTTGAAAGCAAACCCACATAGAGCAACCTCATCTTACCCTTTTTATACTCAATGCCCAGCTCATAGTAGGCTTTCAACACTTCTTAAATTAGTAAATAAATCAATGAAAAATTGAGCAAAGACTTGATTCATTAGATTATTAACTTGGTAAAGGGACTAATATAATCTCAATAGACAAAAACCGGTTATGAACTAACTGGAATAAAGACTAAGGTGACTGTGTGTCAGAGAAGGGTATACGAATTCTGGGCAAGTTCAAATTTTTATCTGAAGAAAAACCAAGAAATTCTAGTCATAATTCAACTTTTGCCTAACTCAGACCTTACTACTATGTACAGTTCTTCAAAGCTGCAAAAGGAAAACAAACATATAGATACAGATTATTATTAGAAGAAAAATTACTACTTAAAATTTACTAAAACTAGGAGTCAAAAGAGTAAAAATTTTATACCTAAAAATAAACCAAGACAACATTCTAAAGTTAAGAAAAACTGATGAATGAAATTAATTATAATTATAATCACTTTTTGAAGTACAGAGGTTTTTTGTCTTTGCTAGTCCTAAAACATTTTATAAAAATTGACTAAAATGTATAAAGAATATAATGAAACATAAAATACTTATTTAAGGCTAATTATCCATCTCATTGCTACATTTTGATAAAAATGACTTTAAGTTAACACACCACTAGAAAATTTATTGTAATAAAATATTAATATAGAAACTACAAAATTGAAGCTAAGTGGAAAATGACAGTTTGATCTAATTGGATTTATGACAGTAATATATGGCTAAATTTCACTCTACTTTTCCAAGTTTTAGATCCAATTTTTTCTTTTTTACTGTTAACTCTCTAGGAGAAATCAAATAAATTCCTGGCAAGTGAATCTCTGGCAGGAGAATAACAAATAACATTCATAGAATCCCAATCATTTCTAACTGTCTTATAACTGATTCAGACCTTATGTTATCTACATGGCCCCTAAGCTTTTATGTTTGTGACACCTGGTCTGAACAGTTCAGGAAGTAATGACTATTCTCATCCTAATGTTCCATCAAGGCTGGATGCTCAATATCCTATATATCTCATACATTTTTGAACTATTTTATTAGTGGGCAATCAATTTTCATTTTCAATGTTCACCCCTCCTGCACACTTAAAGCCCTTTTCTTACTGTTACTCAAAAAGGAGCACAATAGGCCTCCTTCATTTAAATATTTATATAATAATATAATTAACTCCTAAGCACATCTGTACCATTTGGGCTAAATAATCACAGTATTCCCTTTAACTTTTCCGCATCAGCAAGGTCACCAGTGAAAACCTAGCACCTGACACAGAAGCTGGTACATAAAAAGCATTTAGCAAATATTTGTTTAAAGGCCTAACAGGTTCCAAAAAAGGGACTCATAAGTAATCTAAAAGAGAAAGAGAGGACAGAAGAGCTCAAAAGAGTATGCACGTAACTATAACGGGAAAAGGAAATAACCAATGACAGATGCAATAATGTGAACCATGGGAATACTAGTTAAAAAAATAAATCCAGCTGCATAAACTGGAACTTTGAAAAACTCTACATTAAAAAAAAGATAAACAATAAAAGGACAAAATCAATACAAGAAAGAAGAATCATTTGCCCACTATCTGGAAGCTGCATGTTTTTCATCTCTGAAAGGCATGTAGAATGACCAGTATATTATCAAGAATGGCTTTCCATTGAATAGGTAAATTGCGAAATACCTCAGACACATTCCATGAAATAACTTTGGAAGTACATAATCAAAGATAAAAGAGTGAAAACATAGAGATGGAAGGACTAAGGGAAATCTCGAATATCCACTACAATATACAACAATCATAAAATGTCTTCTAGAACTTTTTTGAACAAGTTATATCCAGAGAAGTCTTGAACTGAACAGAATTACCTGAGTTCTGTCCACAGATAAACTCTGATAATTTCCCTAACATATCAATTCTGAACTGCACTGAAGAGCTTCAAATTATGCAATCTCATTCAATATTTGAGGGCACAGGAATGAATGCAGGGCAATTAGCTTCTCAAGCAAGAGGAGAAACTGATAATAGGCTCCATCTTACGCTCAATCATCTTACTGTGATGGCCACACGAGGATGCTCCCTCTAGCAGCATATGAAAAGTAAAGGACAACGTGGGAGTTTATAGCAGCTTTATTTATAACTATCCACACTTGGAAACAACCAAGATGTCCTTAAGCAGGTCAGCGAATAAATAAACTATAGTATCCAGGTATTGGATAATCATCCAACACGAAAAAGAAGTGAGCTATCAAGTTATGAGAAGATATAGAGGAAACTTAAGTGCATATTAAAAAACTGAAAGCAGCCAATCTAAAAAGACTACATACTGTAATATTCCAACCGCATGACATTCTGCAAAAGGCAAAGCTATGAATACTAAAAACAGTGGCTGCTTGGAGCTGAAGGGGAGGGAGGGATGAACAGGCAGAGTAGAGGATTTTTAGGGCAGTGAAACTATTCTGTAAGATATTATAATGGTAGATATATGTCATTATACACTTGTCAAAACACACAGAATATATACAAGGATGAACCCTAATATAAACCATGGACTTTGGGTGATGATGATGTGTCAACGTAGGTTCATCAGAAATGCAGGATATCGACTACGGGGAAGGTTGTATGTATGTGGGGATAGGGGTACACAGGAACTCTGCACTTTCTCAATTCTGCTGTGAATCCAAAACTGCTCTAAAACATAAAGCTTACTAATTTTTTTAAAAAAGAGAATGAGGGAGACCGAAGGGAAGGGATGACCCATTAAAAGGGAAATGATCAAATTTCATAGTATTCATATGAAATACTATGAATGATGGAACACTATGTATAGTTTAAATGGTATGCAGTACATCTATTCTAAGGTTAAAACCCTCCAAGCTTTAAGTGCAAAAAAGCAAGTCACAGAGCAATACATTCAGTATAGACTTACAATTTTAAAAACTATGAGCTGTACTGACCTGTACTAGATATTATTTCAGTTCAGTTCAGTCGCTCAGTCGTGTCCAACTCTTTGCAACCCCATGAGTCGCAGCACGCCAGGCCTCCCTGTCCATCACCAACTCCCAGAGTTCACTCAAACTCACATCCATCGAGTCGGTCATGCCATCCAGCCATCTCATCCTCCGTAGTCCCCTTCTCCTCCTGCCCCCAATCCCTCCCAGCATCAGAGTCTTTTCCAATGAGTAACTCTTCGCATGAGGTGGCCAAAGTATTGGAGTTTCAGCTTTACCATCATTCCTTCCAAAGAAATCCCAGGGCTGATCTCCTTCAGAATGGACTGGTTGGATCTCCTTGCAGTCCAAGGGACTCTCAAGAGTCTTCTCCAACACCACAGTTCAAAAGCATCAATTCTTCAGCACTCAGCTTTCTTCACAGTCCAACTCTCACATCCATACATGACCACTGGAAAAACCATAGCCTTGACTAGACGGGCCTTTGTGGGCAAAGTAATGTCTCTACTTTTTAATATGCTATCTAAATTGCTCATAACTTTCCTTCTAAGGAGTAAGCGTCTTTTAATTTCATGGCTGCAGTCACCATCTGCAGTGATTTTGGAGCCCAGAAAAATAAAGTCAGCCACTGTGTCCACTGTTTCCCCATCTATTTCCCATAAAGTGATGGGACCGGATGCCATGATCTTAATTTCTGAATGTTGAGCTTTAAGCCAACTTTTTCACTCTCCTCTTTCACATTCATCAAGAGGCTTTTTAGTTCCACTTCACTTTCTGCCATAAGCATGGTGTTATCTGCATATCTGAGGTTTCTGATATTTCTCCCAGTAATCTTGATTCCAGCTTGTGCTTCTTCCAGCCCAGCGTTTCTAATGATGTACTCTGCATATAAATTAAATAAGCAGGGTGACAATATACAGCCTTGACACACTCCTTTTCCTATTTGGAACCAGTCTGTTGTTCCATGTCCAGTTCTAACTGTTGCTTCCTGACCTGCGTATAGGTTTCTCAAGAGGCAGGTCAGGTGGTCTGGTATTCCCATCTCTTTCAGAATTTTCCACAGTTTATTGTGATCCACGCAGTCAAAGGCTTTGGCATAGTCAATAAAGCAGAAATAGATGTTTTTCTGGAACTCTCTTGCTTTTTCCATGATCCAGAGGATATTGGCAATTTGATCTCTAGTTCCTCTGCCTTTTCTAAAACCAGCTTGAACATCAGGAAGTTCATGGTTCACATATTGCTGAAGCCTGGCTTGGAGAATTTTGAGCATTACTTTACTAGCATGTGAGATGAGTGCAATTGTGTGGTAGTTTGAGCATTCTTTAGCATTGCCTTTCTTTGGGATTGGAATTAAAACTTTCCCAGTCCTGTGGCCACTGCTGAGTATTTCAAATTTGCTGGCATATTGAGCGCAGTACTTTCACAGCATCATCTTTCAGGATTTGAAAAAGCTCAACTGGAATTCCATCACCTCCACTAGCTTTGTTCATAGTGATGTTTTCTAAGGCCCAATTGACTTCACATTCCAGGATGTCTGGA
Source organism: Bos indicus (assembly GCF_029378745.1). Classification (NCBI taxonomy): domain Eukaryota; kingdom Metazoa; phylum Chordata; class Mammalia; order Artiodactyla; family Bovidae; genus Bos; species Bos indicus. Next base: position 48,669,615 of record NC_091778.1, on the reverse strand, counting down.
ATGTGAAATCAAACCCAGGTCTCCACATTGCAGGCAGACTCTTAACCAGCTGAATCACAGGGAAGCCCAAGAATGTTGGAGAAGGTAGCCTATCCCTTCTCTAGCGGATCTTCCTGACCCAGGAATTGAACCAGAGTCTCCTGCATTGCAGGCAGATTCTTTACCAACTGAGCTATTAGGGAAGCCCATTTTTAAGTTTAGATCCTTCTTAATACACCCATTTTCTAATAAAATAGTTCAAAGTTACTTTACCGAAGTGTTTTGTCATCAGGTCAGTAAAAGGTCAAGTGAAAAGTGGAGTATTTACAGAACTGCCACTACCACTTCCTGCATCATTTGCTTTCCCTTGGTTTCTCCAAACCATATAATGAACCAGTCCAGCTTGCCTGTGAAGTTAAAATTACACTGCTATTTTAGAGACAAAGTTTAGGCACTAAGCATTCTTATAAATAACATCAAGAAACAACCAAAACACATACACACGCAGCAAAAACTTTTATTTCAGTAACAGAGGTTAGCTAAAATTCTTTACAAATTATATTCTTGCACTTAAGAAGATTCCTCTGCTTCTAAAACACAAAAAATACAGATGGCAAAACTGCCTCCAATCTTAACCTAGTAATAAATTTTACTAGAAATTTTAACCTAGAAATAAATTATTTAAATAAAATGTTTTTTGATCTACTATTTATTCAACATTTATTATGAATGAGCTGAGCATAAGGGGCCTTGAATAGAAGGAAATTTTTCAAAGGTTAAGAACAGTTCCTGCCTAAAAGGAGTATCCAGTCTGGTAAACAGAATTAAGGAAAAGAGAACCATAGTAAAATGCAAAATAGAAAGTGTGAGGTATCACAAGAGAAATACAAAAGGTAATGGAATTTACAAGAAGGAGAGATTACTGACAGGATTAAGAAAACATTTCTTAAGTGTCTATTAATATGTGCCCAGCACAATGCTGGATACTAGGATAGTGCCACTATTCTGCCCTCAAGAAACTTAGAGCTGTATCATAGGTGAATAAGAAACCTTATAAATGGCTTATTATAAAACTCAGTGATAGAGGTATTCACAAAATGTCTAGTAGTACAAAAAACTTTACACGCTTATCTACCCACCTTTTAGATAGTGGGTGAAAATAATCCTAATGAATTAACATAAAATTATGCTGCTGGCTTACTGACCATTTTTTAGGGGCTAAAAAATAAAGAAAAAAGTGTAAGTAACATTATCTCATCATATCCCCTATCTTAAAAATACAATCACAAAACCCACTCTCTTCATGAAAGTGAAAGTGAAGTCACTCAGTCGTGTCCGACTCTTTGTGACTCCACAGACTGTAGCCCACCAGGCTTCTCCATCCATGGGATTTTTCAGGCAAGAACACCGGAGTGGGTTGCCATTTCCTTCTCCAGGGGATCTTCCCGACCCAGGGATCGAAACCGGGTCTCCCACATTGTAGGCAGATGCTTTTACCGTCTGAGCCACCAGGGAACCTAAGGATGGTTTCTAGGACAGTTTACACAAGACACTGTAATCAAACATTCTTATCAGTGACAAAACACTAATAGGGCTTATAACAACAGGAATCCATCTATGTCAATACATTAATTGGGAAATAATTTACTTTGCAAGCAATGACTGGATGGTCTCAGACTCTATGATAACCTAAAACCCAAAACTGTCAATGAACTCATAGTCTTGAAAGCAATTAATACAATAGCTATGTTATCATTAAGGAGATCAAAATAAGTTACCCACAAAAACAGTAACTTTTGTTGACCAAAACAGTTAATGCAGGGATAACAATAATGATGATTGGTTGTAATAAGAAATTAACTACTCTGATCAGGTTATCTGTCTGTCAAGGCAAGCTTTTCCATGATTTCATTATGAAATATGGACACAGTCAAACAAACTGATCGAATCGGATCATTTTCAAAATTTCAAAAATGCTATATATCCCTTTATTTGGCTTCTACCCTATTTCCAGCTGTCTGTTTCAAACATTTATGGATAATGCCAGTACCAGCCTCTGGTTTCTGAAACTGACAGACACAGGAAGCAGAGATACCAGAAGGGAGGCCACGTTTGATGAGAAGAAGGCTCAGAAGAAGATGCAAAGCAGATGGCTCAATTTTCCCAGAATTTTCGCCAAGTCAGAACCAGTAATAGAAATCACGTTTCCCAATATCTATCCTGAATCATCACATAAAACAAGTAAGAGACATAATAGTGTAATGGCAAGAACCGCAATTTGGGGGACATTCCCCTCATCAGTTACTAGTTGGGTGAGTATGAACAAACCAGCCTTTCAAAGCCTCAATTTCCCACGTTGTAAATTGTACCTAGTAATAGAAAAGTACCTTTCCAATCATCTGTTGTGGAAATTAAGGGAACTACAGCAAGTAAAAAGCACTTAGCACAGTCTGGCACCTACGAAGCGATCGATAAACAATAAAGTGTCAAAGGAAAATCAGAATTAATTGGGGATATAAACCATTATCATTTTTTCCCATATCTTCTGATCATCACTTTTCTAAACCCCTTAATTCCTGATTTATAACAGGCTTCCTACGCTAGCTGTCTATTTCTTCCTTTTAAAAATGTCCCATGCACTTCCCTGGTGGTACAGTGGACAGGAATCTGTCTGCCGACACAGGGGACATGAGCTCAATCCCTGGTCTGGGAAGATTCCACATGCGGCAGGGCAGCTAAGCCTGTGCACCACAAACTATTCAAGCCTCTGTGCCTACAGCCTGTGCTCCACCACAAGAGAAACCACTGCAGTGAGAAGCCTGCACATGGCAACTAAGACTAGCCCCCACTTGCCGCAACTAGAGACAGCCCACACACAGCAACGAAGACCCAGCACAGCCATGACAAAGAAACGAAGTTTTAAAAAATGTCACCTTCCCAGAGTAGACTTTTGCATAAGTAAAATAATTTTTCATAGCTTCTCTGAGATAAATTTCAAGGGAAAGTTTACATAAAAACCATGTCTTCTTTTCTCCGTCGTGAAGGAAGTGGAGAGCCTTGCTTCCTTCTGCCTCTATGCTCAGTTCCTGGGCATGCTGAAGAAGTGGGAGCTTGCACTGGCTTTGTGTTTTGAAAAGAACTTCAGAGCTGCCCCTGAGTGCTGCACATGTAAATCTGGGGTATTTAAGTCATATTGAGGATCGTCTTATTATATTTGCCCCAGTTATGTAGCCCAAATTGTACACCGTTAAAAAATATTCCCGTATTTTCCGCCCAAATCCTGACTTGCCTATTTTGGGCTACAACCCAAAGTAATTGTTACTACAACTTAATACACAAACTCACTGTACATCAACTGCATTTAAACTTCAAAAATCATTCTTACACATGAACACCATTGCTGTTCTCAACATACAACCAGAAAAATACCTCATTATTGTACAGGGGAAGCTTAAGCGTTAAGTATAGTATGAGGAAAGCTGAAGAAAATCTACAAAAAGGCAATTAAAGCCAGAAAGTAGGCCCAGTCTAAGACATTCTGAGACCAAAGCAATCTGATTTCCCAGAGTTGTTCCTTACTTTCAAGAAAAATTATTGTTCTCATCAAGCAGAAATACCACGGGTCAATCAAAAAGATTATATTTAGTAGAGATTTGACTATATAAACCACGGAGGATGTCAATCTTCCTAATATGCTTTTCTAATCATGTTATTTCTCTTGTTCCTACATTTTAGTCTCCTGTCCCCCCCCAAAAAAAACCTCACCCCCCCCCAAAAAAAACCTTCACTTTCCCTCCACTGTATTGACTCCCTACTACATCTTCATCATCATCACTTCAGCAGATAATTATTGAAATGCTCAAGTAGCCAGAAACTGGGTTAAGCATTTCAGGTGCATTCATCGCAAAATCCTATTAAATGAGTCGTATAGGATGAAAAAACTGAGGCTTCCAGGGATCAAATACCTTGCCACAAATCACACACCCAGCAAACAAAACAAGTGAACTCAGACCTGTCAAACTCCCAAACCTGTGCCTGTAATCACTTCCTCCCTATATACTATGAGAAAACATTTTAAAATGTCTTTAGCATGTCTGGCATATAAAATTCAATAAATACTTTGTGAATGGATAAGTTTAATTATTCTGACATTCAAAGATTCCCCACTGGGAAAGATAAGGAAATTCCCACTATTTCTTAAGACAAACCTTCTTCCCCAACCAAATTATAAATCTTGAGGTCCAGGAGACTTGAATTCTGGCAGAGGAGGAGAGTGGAGAAGAAGAGAATTTAGGCTTTTCTCCCAATTAACAATTTCTACTTGTTGTCATATATCCACCTATACATATGTTATTATAAGCTCTTTGACATCTTTATAAGTTACACAAACACATTTTAATAAGTAGTTCCCAGTAAGACTACAAAGGGAAAAATGATGCAGCCCAAACAGGTATATCAAGTAACAATATTTGCAAATAAAAAATTTAAAGGATATAAAACAAAATGGGTACTGTTTCACCAATTTGAGGACACTGATCAATATAAGACTGGGGACATTTTATGGTTTGACATATTAGGTTTTTTGGTCAGATATGCTAAGAAATACAACTGACCCTTGAACAACTTCGGAGCAGTCAAAAATCCACCTATAACTTACAGTCAGCCCTCCATCTAGGTAGCTCCTCTGTATCCACAGTTCCTCATCCAAAGATTCAACCAACTTCTAATGTATATCTACTATTGGAAAAAAAAATCCAAGTACAAGTAGATCTGTGCAGTTCAAACCCATGTTGTTCAAGGGTCAACTGTAATAGTATTTAGGTGTTTTGGTGATTATAAGTCACAGAACACTAATGAACTCAGTAAAAAAAAAAAAAAGAAAAAGAAAAAAAAAAACATGAAATGATTCACTTTCTGACAATCCCCAGCTTCTTAAATATCATTATGCCTAGGGTAATTTGAAGAGTCAGGCCAAGTCCTCGTGATAATTCTCTATCTGAACCTCAAAAAAGTTATTCAAAACATTCACAATTTATCTTGATTCTGACATAACAAGAATCTCATCGGTTTTACATATCCAGAAGATCAAGCATCAGAAACCCTCTGGTGGTGTTCACTATAATTTTTTAAACAGGAACAAACTAGCCTAAAAAAAAAAAAAAAATCACATTTTATTAAGATATCTTAAATACTACTTGTACAAACTCTTTACTTAGACTGCTAAAAGGACAGTATAAAGAGCTCATGTAATGGAAGGAGCATGGTCACTGGAGAGAGATGCACATATATTCATACCCTGACTCTATCAATTACTATCTATATGACTCTGAAAAAATTGCTTAGCCTCTGTGACTCCCAGTTTCTACTCTGCAACAAACAACACACTATCTAATTTGCAAGGCTGCTTTAAGGAATGGAGAGTTGTGTGACTGCATACCAAACAACTGCTAAAGTGGCCTACCTCAAATTCTCACTTTCTTCCTTATGAACAGAACACTAATTTTGGATAAGGCATCTGTAATGCTTAAAATATCAAACTTCCCAGACTCCCTGCAACAGCCACATGACCCAGCTGTAACCAATGAGATGAAAGCATATGGCTTAGGAGCAAGGACTGAAAGAAAACTACTGTTTTGCTACTAAAAAAAAAAGAAGAAGGAAAAAAAAACCTAAGATGTCTGGGAAGTAAACAGCCATCCTGCAATCCACAGTGCAAAAGCCACCCTCCCAGGATAGCAGGGAAGAAACACAGAAGGAGCCAGTGTCTTGATGGCATGGGGGGAATGCCATAAACCCTGGACTGCCTATATCCATATTTCCTGTTACCCAAAGCGGGGGGGAAAAAAAAACCTCTTTGTTTAAGTCACTCTACTTGAGTTTCCATCATATGAAGCTGTCACACTCTAACATAGTGTATATAAGCACCAGGCAAAGAATCCATCCAAAAGACAGGTAAAAACAATTACTCCACAAAACTTTCCATTTAGCAGAATATGTTAAATTATTCATCAGTAAAGCAATGAAACAGTAGGATGTCAACTAACACACACATACACATATATACCACACAACCCAGTTATTAAAAATGGAGTATTATAATGTACTCCTTAACATAAACATTCCATCAGTATAGGCTCAAAGAATGAATGGCTTTAATCAAGAAAGGTATCCCTGATGAGGTAGAAGAAAAAAATGCAACTGGGTAGAAATTCTATTATTATAGCTTAGAAGTTCATTCACTAATGTTTACAGCACATCCACACCACAATGTGCAAATCCTAGATGCTATGGAATCTATATGAACCCGAGGCAGCTGTAAGAAATCAGAAAATAAAGGCTCAGATAAGAGGGATGGAGCAGGAAGTAAATACAACTAGAACTAAGAATTCTATTTTAGATAAAGTAAAAAATTTTAAAGGAGAGTTAAGGGATTGGGGGCAGGAGAAGGGGATGACAGAGGATGAGACGGCTGGATGGCATCACCGACTCGATGGACGTGAGTTTGAGTGAACTCCAGGAGTTGGTGATAGACAGGGAGGCCTGGCGTGCTGTGATTCATGGGGTCGCAAAGAGTTGGACACGACTGAGCGACTGAACTGAACTGAACTGAATGACAGATAAAGACTAAGAAAAAATTTAGTTTTTTTTACAAAAAAACCACAAAAAACAAACAAAAAAAACCAGAGCTCTTACCTTAAAATAATGAAATAAATTACAAATCAGCAGTAAAGAAACCGCCTGCCAATGCATGAGACATAAGAGACACAGGTTTGATCCCTGAAGGGCACGGCAACCCACTCCAGTATTCTTGCCTGGAGAATCCCATGGACAGAGGAGCCTGGAGGGCTACAGTCCATAGCGTCACAAAGAGTTGGACATGACTGAAGCGACTTAGCATGCACACACACAGTCAAAGGACAATACTACCAAGATAATTTTCTGAATCATAATATAGAAGAGTATGTAATATAATATAAAGCAAGATAGTCAGAATAGATAGGTAGTTCTACAATCAGGGAAAGGAGCAGACAAAGTGTGAAGACAGAGTCAGAAAATAAAATTAGGGGTAAAAAGAGACATAAGTTTTAAGAACGAAGTTTAGTATGGCAAAAAACCAACACAATATTTATTGTAAAGCAATTATCTTACAATTAAAATTTTTAAAAAACTTTATTTTTAAAGTCTGTAAAGAATACCACTCCCACAAAAAAGAACAAACTTCACCTACTAACAACTTTAAACCCCACTCACCTACACCCTGTCAGATCTCTCCTTGCCATCTAAGCAACATATTTATTCTATTTACTCTTTAAATTATATTCTCTATAAATTATCCTTGTCCCCCTCTAATACCCCATTGCTTCCCTTTGTGAGTCCTGCAAGATCTATTAAAATCCTCTTCTTCTTAATTTTACCTATTTATTGGCTGTGCTGGGTCTTAAATCGCGGCACAGGCTTTTCCCTAGTTTCAGCGAGTGGGAGCTACTCTCTACTTGCAGTGCATGGGCTTTTTATTGCAGTGGCTTCTCTTGTTGTGAAGCACAGGCTCTAGGGCTTCAGTAGTTGTAGTTCCCCGGGCTCTAGAGCACAGACTCAATAGATGTAGTACGGGGGCTTAGCTGCTCCACACACGTGGGATCTTCCTGGACCAAGGATCAAACCCATGTCTCCTGCATTGGCAGATTCTTCACAGTGAGCCACCAGGGAATCCCTATAAAAATCCTATATTTTTCTACCATTTTTTTTTCTGATAATTTTCACATACATTTATAATACTTAAAACAATTATTCTAGATGTACTTCCACAGTAAATGGAAATTTCAGTTTTTCCTTCTTCTGACCACGAGGCAGGCTAAAGTTTGAGAAACACTGTATGTTGAAAAAAATGATTTAAACTTAACATTTAAAGAGCTCTGAGCTTCAGACAGGACTAATTCAATCATTCAATATTACTCATTCAATAACTACTGATTATCTACTACATGACAAACACTATTCCAAGTACTGGAAATATAGCAAGGAACCAGTCAGCAATCCCTTTAGTGAGCTCAGGATCTTGATAAATATTTATATAAATAAGTAACTTGTATATAGTATATATCACAACATGATAAACTCTTAAAGGAGGGAAAAAAGCATGCAACAATGACAAGAATACTGGAGGGCTGAGGGAAAGAGACATCAGAGGGTTGTAACTGTAAAGAGATGAGCAAAAACCCGAAGAGGATGATAAATCAAGCTATGCAAGGGGCATAAAATTCTAGGCAGAAGAAACAGAAGTGCAACGGCAAAGGTCATTAAGCCAGAAAGATGCTTGGGCTTATTTAAGGAACAGTAAGAAGGCCTGTGGAGAAGGCAATGGCACCCCACTCCAGTACTCTTGCCTGGAAAATCCCATGGATGGAGGAACCTGGTAGGCTGCAGTCCATGGGGTCGCTAAGAGTTGGACACAACTGAGCGACTTCATCTTCACTTTTCACTTTCATGCATTGGAGAAGGAAATGGCAACCCACTCCAGTGTTCTTGCCTGGAGAATTCCAGGGACGGGGGAGCCTGGTGGGCTGCCGTCTATGGGGTCGCACAGAGTCGGACACGACTGAAGCGACTTAGCAGCAGCAGCAGCAGCAGCAAGAAAGCCTGTGTACCTTGAGCACAAGGGATCAGCATGCAAGAGGGGTTAGGAACATAGATGAGATCACAGAAATGACTTGAGCCACAATGTCTAGGCCTTATTAACCCCTGGAAGAACTTTAACTTTTATTGTGAGTAAGATGGGAAGTCAGAGGGCAGATACTAAAGAAGAATCATGATCTGACATATTTTTAAAAGATCACTCTGGCTGCCGTTTTGAAAATAAACTGTAGAAGCAACCAGTTAGAAGGCTGGCTACAGTAATCCAGGTAAGCAATATTAGGATTAATAGCTCAGACCTGGGTGGAGGTGGTCAGTAGCGGCCAGATTCCAGATGTTTTTAAAGTATAGCTAAAGGATCTCCTGACAGATTGGATACGGGGAATGGAAGGGAGAAATCAGGGATGACTCGACATTCTGAACAAGTAGAAGGATGGAGCTGCCATCAGCAAGATGGAAAAGACTACAGGTTGAAGAGATGGGGCTTGGGGGTGGGAGATGGAACAATGAAAAGTTAATTTCCGGCAAACGTGCTTGAGATATCTATTAGACACCCAAGTAGAAATGTCAAGTAAGCAGTTGGACATATGAGTCTGGAATCTAGGAAAGAAATGTGGATTAGATACAGATATCTGGGAGTTACCAACCTGTAGATAGTAAATAAAGACATAAGACTGAATGACACTATCAAAGGAGTGAGTGCAGACTGAGTTCATATGAGATGAGGACTTAGAATTGTTTACAATATTTAGCAGCATGGAGGTCACTGAAGTCCTTGACAAGAGTAGCTGCGCTGGAATACTGAGGGCAAAATTCTGTTTGGAAAGGGTTGGAGAGAGAATATACTCTAAGGATGTGAAAATACATACATCAAAGATTTTTCATTACAGTATAATTTCTTACTGCAACATAATGGGAACCACATAAATATCCCAACATGGGAGACTGGCTAAAGAAACCATTGACAAAAATACACACCATGGAGTACTATATACAACCAATCAAAAAAAATAGAGAATAAAACTCTCTATGAAGTAATATAAAGTGATTTTATCATATGCTAAGTAAAAAAAAAAAAGCACAACATGAGTATTATAGTATGCAAATACTTTTCCTGTAAGAAAGATAAAATAAAATATGCATGTATATGCTAATTTTTGAGAAGAATAAAGACAGGAAAGACAAAGCAAAAACATTTGGCAGCCAAGGCTATAAAACAGAGAGAAATATTACTCATCTCAAAAAGCTGGGGGCACGACTGTAAAGCATAAGAGATCTCTGAAAACCCCAGTGGTCAGACACCAAGCCCGCTTGACAAAAAACAGTGCTGACACCACCCTCAATACATTTGAAGCGAACAGTGAACTAAAACAAACTCAGGTACCACAAGGCCCAGCCACAAGTCAAAGATAAATCAGAACTCAGCCTTCCATTCTACTTCCTAAACAGAGGTAGCATAAGCTCTTCTCTGGAGGTAAATAGTATCACTTGGTCTCTACTATTCTCAAAAATTTAAGATTCCAAAGAAGTAAGAAAATGTAACCTGCACTAATAATCCAATTTTGCCTCTCAGTTTCAAATTCATCCTTTTTTTTTGCCTGCTCTGTGGAAATGGATCTGAGCCCTTTAAATATTTTTTTCCTTTGCCAGCTGGCATAACGTTAAGCTCTGTCAGTAGAAGCTGTAGTAAAAACTTCGGGAGGAAAGCATTTTGTTTCTGGATCCCAGCGTGCTTGCTCAGCAGGCCGGACAGTGCACACGTCTTCTCCAGGACCTGGTTCCCACAGCACTGGCCCCTTCTCTAGCGGGGCGCCACGGGGTCCTACAGCTTCTTCGGGTTCTCTTGCAGACTGCACAGTGGCCACGAGGACGCAGGGACCTGCACCGTCTCCCAAGACCCTCACTCTGGTGGTTTTATAGTGAACTGCCTTTGGTGAGACCCTTTCCCTTGTATAGCCTTCCTTGGCGGGGTGGATCTTCAGTGAGTTCTGAAGGGCAGACTTCCAGAAAGTTCTGCCAGTGTGGCATCACAGCAGTTTCTCTACCATTCAGTGAGTTCTGGCCACGCTCTGTTCAACAAGGTCTGGATGTCAGCTAGTGGCTGGGGAGAGTACTCTACCCTGGAGTAGTAGCCTCTCTGTATAGCTTTTAATATTTCTACATTATTTACTTCTTGGAGAAGGAAATGGCAACCCACTGCAGTATTCTTGCCTGGAGAATTCCATGGACGGGGGAGCCTGGCAGGCTGCAGTCCAGGGGGTCACAAAAGGTCGGACACGACTGAGAGACTAACACACACACATTCTTTACTTCTTACCAGCCAACGCCTCATTACTGCATTTCTCTGTTATAGTCAATAATTATTTATATTAAATGTTTGATGTTCAAATTACTATATAGTTTGTCTCTCATGACTGGACTTAGACTGATACAGAAGCCAGACCAAAAACTACTGAACGTACGATTCCATGTACATGAAGCAGAAGCGTAAGGAAAACTAATCTATGGTAGAAGGAGTTTAACAAAGTGCTGCCTCTCAGCTGTGGGGCAGGAGCACTGGAAGACAGAGGTTATGACTAAATTTTGAAGACAGAAATATTCTACATCTTGGCTGTGGTGATACTTATTCAGATGTACGCAACTGTCAAAATCTATTAAACTGAATGTTCATATCTCTGCTTATAAATAATACCTCAATTAAAAGAAGAAAAAAAAGGAATCCAAGGTTTCATACTGAGAAGCATTTGATTCTACTGCTGGGGCAGGAAAGCAAAATAGGAGCCCAAATATCTTGTTGTTCCAAAAAAGTAAGTAAGAGCTAATAATAACGATAAGGACACACAACAAAGAAGCCGGCCTGAAGCTAGATCCACTGGGAAACCTGGAATAATCTGAGCTTCAAAATAAATGACAGGAATAGATCATAACCTGCTAAATAAAGTAGGAACCCATAAGCTCATACTGTAATTCAAGGAATAGAGACAGGGAGGTTTGGCTGGCTCTGTCATGACGGAATATCAACTAGTAAGTACAGACAAAGTGGCTGGGTTACTCTCATTTGGCAACCAACCCAGTAATAATTAATTCCAGTGAGAATTATTAATGATGCTAAAACTGGTAGGTAAAATTTTGATGAGCAACAAGAGATTCACATAATTTCAAAATACCTTCCAACAAATTACTTATATGCTACAAAAACAAAAATAGTAACTTTACAGTGAAGAAACCCAGTGGACTCCACTTTAACCAAGTAACCAAAGTCAACATTACCAATAATGGGTCAAATCAGAATTACATGCCTCCAAGGTACTGAGAAGGATACATCACTATACGGTATTCCTGCCCTGCAAACATATAATCTAAGGAAATAGACAAACCAAACCGAGATACAGTCTACAAGATAACCGCCTGTACTCTTCCAAAAGTGTCCATGCCAAGAAACATGAGAGAGGCCGAGGAACTGCTCCAGGTTAAAGACTAAATCAACAGCAGAATGCAATGCATGACAGCAGAATGAATCCCAGACAGGGGCAGGGTGAGGGGCGTGCTGTAAGGACACACTGGGTGGAGAGAGAGGATCTGGACATGGACTGCGGAGTAGATAAAAGTATTATATCAACACTAAATTTTCTGATTTTGAAAATTATAGGAGATAGATGAGAATGTCCTTATTCTTAAGAAACAAATACTATAGTCTTTAGATGTAAACACATGACTACGATCTACCCTCAAACTATTCAGAAAAAAAGTGTACAAGGTAGAATAATGTCATGTTAACAACTGGTGAATGTACATGAAAGATATGGTTTTGTACCATTCTTCCAACTTTCTTGTATATTTTCATTTCAAAACTGAAAAAAAGAAGAGGAGGAAAAAACTGTAAAGAGCATATGGACAACTCTTGAAGGGTTAGCTACAAAATGGAACAGAGAAATTAGGTGGAAGTTCGAGGGTACGGACTCGGGATGGGCACTGCTGCTGCTGCTAAGTCACTTCAGTCGTGTCCGACTCTGTGTGACCCCATAGACGGCAGCCCACCAGGCTCCCCCGTCCCTGGGATTCTCCAAGCAAGAACACTGGAGTGGGTTGCCATTTCCTTCTCCAATGCATGAAAGTAAAAAGTGAAAGTGAAGTCGCTCAGTGTCTGACTCTTAGCGACCCTATGGACTGCAGCCTACTAGGCTCCTCCATCCATGGGATTTTCCAGGCAAGAGTACTGGAGTGGGGTGCCATTGCGTTCTCCAGGGATGGGCACTGGCTATCCCAAAAAGACCAACCATATGTTTAGAGGGTTGAGGCTTTGTGCCACAGGCTATCAGTCTGACCTTCACAAAGGTAAGTTAGGGCTGAAGGCTGAAATTAAAAGAGGTCAATGATTAAATCAATCATGACTACCACTGAAACCCTAATAAAAACTCTGCACATTGAAGCTCAGATGAGTTTCCTTGGTTGGCAATTCTGTGTACACAATACACTGATATGTCAGGAGGGTGACATATCCCGATTTCAGAAGCATCACATCTGAGAGCCTCTTGGACCTTGCCCTGTGTCCCTTCTTTTGGCTTGTTCTGCTTTGTATCGTTTTTGTTACAATAAAACTACAACCATAAGCACAGCACTTCCCTGAGTTCTGTAAGTTGTTCTACTGAATTATCAAATCTGAGGCAGTATTAGGAACTCTCAAACCTGAAGCCAGTTAGTGAGAGGCAAGGGAGACACTTGCAGCTAGCGTCTGAAGTGAGAGTGGTCTTACAAGAGGGCTACGCCCTTAGCTTGTGAAGTCTGGCCTAACTCTGGGTAGTAAGCATCAGAAGTCACTGTAGGGAATGAACCAGGAGATAAACTCAACGGCAATAATAAGGGGTGGTAGCAAATAAAATCTGATGACATGAGAATCAAAGCAAGATAACTTTAGGAAAGTGAGAAGGAGAATGATTTGAATGCTGAAAAGGGGAATAAAAAGACTATCTACTCCACCTCTAGATCCAGTGATATGAGAGTTATATAAAGATGGAAAGGAAGAGGGCATCACTTGAGAGAGCAAAAAGGGAAGCCAAACTCTCAAGAGAAAGAAAATTCCTAAAGCACTCAACTTCTAGGTTGGGAAGATGAGAAGGAGTCAGTGAAAGAAATTCACTAAGATGGAGCATCCATGACACAGATTATCCAAGAGTTAGTGGCATCTTGGAAGCCAAAGCCTTTCCAGGGGAGAGAGTAATCAATTTTATCAAATGATGCTGATACCTCAAGCAAGATAGAAACTAAAAAACAACCAATGGATTAAGCCACATGAAAGCCACTGACGATCGTAATAAGCAGTTTCAGCGAAATGGTGGGAGAATATGCCTCATTGGAATGGGTTCCAAAGAGAATGGAGATCTTGACTTTCAAGCAATCTGAAAATCAACTAAAAGCATATGATTACAGCAAAGCAAGCCTGCGGCATCTTTTTGCCTGTGGCTACTCTCTTTCTGGAAAAGGTCAGTTTTCATTCCAATCCCAAAGAAAGGCAATGCCAAAGAATGCTCAAACTACCGCACAACTGCACTCATCTCACACGCTAGTTAAGTAATGCTCAAAATTCTCCAAGCCAGGCTTCAGCAATATGTGAACTTCCAGATGTTCAAGCTGGTTTTAGAAAAGGCAAAGGAACCAGAGATCAAATCGCCAACATCCGCTGGGTCATCGAAAAAGCAAGAGCGTTTCAGAAAACATCTATTTCTGCTTTATTGACTACGCTTTATTGTGTGGATCACAATAAACTGTGGAAAATCCTGAAAAGAAAGAAAGTGAAGTCACTCAGTCGTCTGACTCTATTGCGACCCCATGGACTGTAGCCTACCAGGCTCCTCAGTCCATGGAATTTTCCAGACCAGACTACTGGAGTGGGTTGCCATTTTCTTCTCCAGGGGATCTTCCCAACCCAGGGATTGAACCCAGGTTTCCCACACTGCAAGACAAACGCTTTACCGTCTGAGCCACCAGGGAAGATGGGAATACCAGACCACCTGACCTGCCTCTTGAGAAACCTGTATGCAGGTCAGGAAGCAACAGTCAGAACTGGACATGGAACAACAGACTGGTTCCAAATAGGAAAAGGAGTACGTCAAGGCTGTATATTGTCACCCTGTTTATTTAACTTATATGCACAGTACATCATGAGAAACTCTGGGCTGAAGGAAGCACAAGCTGGAATCAAGATTGCTGGGAGAAATATCAATAACCTCAAATATGCAGATGACACCACCCTTATGGCAGAAAGTGAAGAAGAACTAAAGACCCTCTTGATGAAAGTGAAAGAGGAGAGTGAAAAAATTGGCTTAAAGCTCAACATTCAGAAAACTAAGATTGTAGCATCCGGTCCCATCACTTCATGGTAAATAGATGGGGAAACAGTCTAAACAGTGGCTGACGTTATTTTGGGGGGCTCCAAAATCACTGCAGATGGTGACTGCAGCTATGAAATTAAAAGACGCTTACTCCTTGGAAGGAAAGTTATGACCAACCTAGACAGCATATTAAAAAGCAGAGACATTACTTTGTCAACAAAGGTCCGTCTAGTCAAGGCTATGGTTTTTCCAGTAGTCGCGTATGGATGTGAGAGTTGGACTATAAAGAAAGCTGAGTGCAGAAGAACTGATACTTTTGAACTGTGGTATTGGAGAAGACTCTTGAGAGTCCCTTGGACTGCAAGGAGATCCAACCAGTCCATCCTAAAGGAGATCAGTCCTGTATGTTCATTGGAAGGATTGATGTTGAGGCTGAAACTCCAATACTTTGGCCACCTGATGCAAAGAGTTGACTCATTTGAGAAGACCCTGATGCTGGGAAAGATTGGGGGCAGGAGGAGAAGAGGACGACAGAGGATGGGATGGTTGGATGGCATCACCGACTCAATGGACATGGGTTTGGGTAGACTCTGGCAGTTGGTGATGGGTAGAGAGGCCTGGCACGCTGCGGTTCATGGGGTGGCAAAGAGTCGGACACGACTGAGCGACTGAACTGAACTGAAGTCTCTTTCTTCCCAAAAAGAACTGCTGTCTGCAACAAGCAGCCTTCAGTGGGAAGGTCATGAAAACCAGCAGCTTCGCTGCCACTGCCAAACAAGATTCAATGTGCAGCACTGCCAGTCACAGTAGCCATCTCCGTGGCCAGAGAACAGGAAGAGTCGGTATCCCCAAGAGGTTGTAGTCCTGTTTGGAGCAAGCAATGGACTAATGGACTACGTGGGGATTTAACAGCAAGTTCCAGGTTAATAGTCAAGTTAGCCAAAGGAGGTTGATAATCCCTTCTTATGCCCTAGGTATTGATTTTTTTATTGTGCCAAGACAACTCGAAGGAAGAAAGAATAATCTTTCCAACAAATGTTATTGGGGCAACTCAATAGCCATACACAGAAAAATAAGCTTAAATCCACCACATACAAAATTAACTTAAAATGGATCAGAAACCCAGCAATTCCACTTCTAGGAATCTAAGAGAAGTTGAACATATAACCACACTCAAAGTTTGTACTCAGGGACTTCCATGGTGGTCCAGAGGTTAAGCCGCTGCCTAGCAACACCAGGGATACAGGTTCGATTCCTGGTCCAGGAAGATTCCACATGCCAAGGAGCAACTAAGTCCATGAGCCACAACTACTGAAGCCCAAACACCCTAGAGGCCACGCCCCACAGTAAGAAAAGCCGATGCAATGAGAAGTCTGCACACCACGACTAGAGAGTAGCCCCCACTTGGCGCAACTAGATAAAGCCCGCATGCAGCAATGAAGACCCAGGACAGCAAAATAAACAAATAAATATTCAAAAGCAAAAGGAACATCTGTGAATCATTAAAAAAAAAAAAAAGTCTGTACCCAAATGTTTATAGCAGTATTATTCATAATAAACAAAAACCAGAAAAAATCAGAAAGTCCATTATTTGGTGAATGGATAAACAAAACAAAACATAGTATGTCTATACAAAAGAACAGTAATATTCAGCAATCAAAATAAAAGTACTGATACATGGGCAACATAGATTAATCTCAAAAACATTATGCTGGATGAAGAGATAGAAGCAAAAGACTGAACAGTATAAAACAAAACTACATATTGTGTGATTCTATTTATATGAATGTCCAAAGGCCAATCTACAGAAACAGAAAGCAGACCTTTCTGTTGCCTAGGGATAGGGCTGGGAATGGAGACTGGATGCAAATAGGCTCAGTGAAATTTTGGAGGGTGACGAATATACTGTAAAACTGGATGATGGTGATGCATAATCATCACTGAATTATGCTCTTACAAGAGGTGAATTTTGTTAAATGTAAGTAATACCTCAATAAAGCTGTAAAAAGGAGAGTTTGATAAGGTGAACAAAGACAACTGTTTCTGCAGAGTCTGGTATAATTGAGATAAGAAATGGGGAAGTTGCTGGAAGAAGTAAGGTTAAAAGAAGGTTTCTTTAAGATGAAAGAAATTACAATGTTTTTATTCTGTTGACAGTGATCCAGAAAAGGACAGACAGACAAGAATTACAGGAAGAATGTCTTTGAGAAGGCAAGAAGGGGTGAGCTCTAATGGATGAGCTCAGCGGGAATGGCCTTCAAGAGAGGAAAAGACAATTCACAGTAACACTGGTAAAGATGCAGGTGGTGAGAAGACTTCTTCTGTATTCTCAGTAAATAGAAAGCAAAGTCATTAGGTGAAAGAGAAGACAGAAAGTGGAATGTGGAAAATTTGAGTACAAGGGAAAATTTGAGTACAAGGATCATCTAAGTGAATGGGAGTATGGAAGAACTACAATAATAAAGTGCTTGGCAGCACTAAGCAAGGAATTGAAAGTCATCTGGTACTGGCGAAGAATTGAAAGTCAACAGGCATTCTGCTCCAGCCACATTCAGCTACAACTGCACAGGAGTACAACAGGTAGAGCTGGTTTTAAACTTTTTGAATTTTTAAAAAAATTTTGGCCATGTCATGCAGCATGTTGGATCTCAGTTCTCCCTGACCAGAGACTGAACCCACACCCCCTGCTTTGGAAGCATAGAGTCTTAACCACTGGGCCATCAGGGAAATCCTTGGTAGAGTTGGTTTTAACCAGGCAAGAACCGCCAAAGAAGAAAGGTCAAATCAAGAGCGTTGAGGTAGATGGAGAAGATCAACTGTAATAATGCAATATGGGAATTCAGCAAGTTTGAAGGTAAAAAAGAAAAAACTGAGGACATGAATGCATTGAGGAAAAGCAAAAAGGTGGTAAATTAAAAGGTCCCTGTGAGATCAAGGAATTAAGGTTGTTGGGTAATAAAAGAAATGAGCCTGAAAAAATAGAGGTAGTAGGTGGAGAGTAAAATGCCAGAAACCGACAGTATAGAAAGTTGTAGTTTTGAGTTACAGCAAGTTCTAGGACAGCAACTCTCAATCCTGAGTGTGCATTAAAGTCACCGTGGAAAACTGTCAAAAACATTCTCTCAGGCCACACCTCAGACCAGGCAAATCGGAATCTCTGGGGGTTAGTCCTTGGCACCTGTAGTTTGCCAAAGCTCCCCAGTTAATGCAGATGCACTGAGACTTTAAAAATATCTGCAAAGGATGTGCAACAGAGTCAATGGCTGAGACGGAAGACAGGATCGGTGGAGAAGAGAAAGTCAAGAGGCCAGAATATCAGAAGGATCATCTACATGAATACTGAAATCACCATAATTATAAGTGCAGTAGCAGGAGACTAGTAGTGAACCCAGAAGAGGTCTAGAAGCAACTATGACAAAGCAAAGAGAATACTTAACCCACCTCACTAGGAGGAACCACCACTTCAGAACTTGCCAAGAGAAGTAAGCACCCTCAGGCAAAAGGTAAGTTTCAGTTAGAGAACGTAGACAGTGCTGTTTAGTAGAGGAGGTTATAAGATAAAAGGGAATTTTGCATGACAGACAGTGAGACCCAGAAGGCGCAGAGAAGGGCTTCATGGTCATAAAGGGGTGGAGTCAGATCAGGCAAGAGAGATGAAGAGAAGGTCCAGAATTACTAGAGAAGAACCTCCTCTAGAAGAGTTTAGGAAATCTCAGAAAGCAAGCCCCCATATTTTTAAACACCACACAAAAACAATAGAATAAAAAGCTCAGTAAAGTTAGAAGCTTTCCTGAACCCAGTCACATTCTAAAAGATTCATGTAATTAATTTCAAGTAAAAATGAGTCACAGACATGTATCAAAGTCAATCCCACATAAAGTTGTTATAAGAAGAGAACACAGGGACTTCCTTGGTGGCACAGTGGGTAAGAATCCACCTGCCAATGCAGGGGACACGGGTTTAAGCCCTGGTCCAGAAAGATGCCACGTGTCGTGGAACAACTAAGCCCGTGTGCCACAACTACTAAGTCAGCGTGCTGTAACCACTGCAGCCGACACGCCCTAGGGCCCACGAGCCACACTAATGAGCCCCTGACCCACAACTACTGAAGCCCCTGCACCCCAGGGCCAGCAAGCCACAGCTGCCGAGACCTCGTGCTGCAATTACTGAAGGCCAAGCTCTGCAATAAGAGAAGCCACCACAATGAGAAGCCCACGAACCCAAACTAGAGAGCAGCTCCCTCCACCTTCCACAACTAGAGAAAGCCTGGGCACACAGCAACGAAGACCCAGTGCAACCAGAAAAGAAAGGAGAATATGAAGCAGAATAACATCACTGCAGACAATGAAAGTGTGCTGGAAAGACATACCCACATAACAGATCAAAATTAAAACCTGTTATTTCAGAATGAGAAAAGACCTTAGGAAAATGACATAAGACATGAAAGAAAAACAATACAAGAATTATAAAAACACAAAATGAGACATGACTCGAGTAAGAATTAAAAATAAAAGGAAAGACATATTCCAGAAACGAAGACAAGAGTAAATAAAAAGATAGTCCCTTAAGAAAAACAGAAGGTAAAAAAGAGAAAAAAATTAAACTCAAAAAATAGATTAAAAAGATCTGAGAAAAAGTGACAAATATTGAAGATGGCAAAGAAGATTGAACATACAACTGATAGGAATTCCTGAAGAAGATCAAAGCAAGGAACAGAACATATAGTAAACAATAATTTAAAAAACTTCACTGAAATAAAAAAAATTTGAGACTACATTTTGAAAGGTACAAGGTGTATCTGAGATTATCAACTCAGAATGATCAAAATGATTTTACTATCACTAAACAGTAAAGAATAAGAAGAGAGGAAGAGAAAAACTGAAGGCAGAAAGTGAGAGATACAGAACTATACAGACAGGGAACAGACTCCATAAAATCAGAGATGAGCTGGCAGTATTTGGTTTCTCATAGTATAAAAATGATAAAGTACATGATGAGATTAGACCTGATCATCTCAGCGCACATAAAAGAGGGAAGACTTTTTGTGCAGAAGATAAAGAATGAGTTACTAATACTTCAAAAGAAAGGAGAATCAGACTGGCATCAGACATCTCTATTGCACAAGAAGCTTAAAGACAGTGGTAATAAGGTATCTACGTTATATGGGGGGGGGGGGGGGGGATGATTATGACCCAAAAACACTATATCCAGTCAAGATACCCTTTAACTGATCAAGAGAAAAGAAAGGCATCTTCACCTAAGCAAGCATTCAGAAATTATGCCACACACACTCTGAGGAAATTACTCCAAAATGTTATCAAATGTTTTTTGGCACCTATTAAGATAGTCAAGGTCTCTTTTTTTCCAGTCTCCAACACTCCCAGAGTTGCAGCTAGCAACAGAGATGTGGCTGAATCCAAGAAAAATATCATATATGACCAGTCCTAGAAATGACTTGAAGAAAAATAGATCCTAAGGAACACATATTCTGCCAACAAGCAAGCCCTCAGAAAAATTCCAGCCAACGTTTCCAAGACAATGGGCACCTATACAGAGGCCAACAAGGTGGTCATTAAGCCCAAAGGTAATCAAATAAAAGATCTTAAAAAGTGCCAGCCCTAAATTGGACAGGCTCACCCATATCATCCACCCCAGTCTCTAGAAGGATGCTTATTTCCATACTGTCAAGAGGACTAGACTTTGGCAATCAAAAGCTGGTAGTAAGGCCAAGGTCAGAGTCATGGTCCAGGTCCTACAAAGTCCACCTAAAGACTCCAGAAAAACGGTTTTTGTCTATTAACTTTGAGGATCAAAGGACTGTACAAAACTTAGACTACTGTCCGAACGGGCAGGAATCTCCTTTTGCTGTTTTACACAAACACAATACAAAGTCCCCCAACTCACCCCCAAAGAGAGAGATAATCATATACTTTTTATCTTTAACTTCAGTAATATAAAAAATGTTAATATTTAAGTATTCTTGCTTCCCTGGAATAAATTCTACTGGATCAAGATGTATCTATTTTACATGCACTGCTAGATTTATTTTGCTAATAGTTTATTTAGAATGTTTGCTTGTCTACTCATGAATAAGAGTGGCCTAATGTTTGTAATAGCAAAAGAGGAAAACAATCTTAATATCCATCAGGTGGAGAAAAACAGACTAAATTATGGTGCTGTCTGCTATGCAATGTTATTCAGCTTTTTAAAATTAATTAGAGTTTCATTTACTAAACTGGAGCTAGCTATGATATATTCTTAAATGAATAAAGCAAGTTACAAAAAGCCTATATATCTGTTTTTATATATATATATATATATGCTTGGGCTTCCCTGGTGGCTCAGATGGTAAAGACTCCACCTGCAATGCAGGAGACCTGGGTTGGAAATATCCCCTGGAGAAGGGAATGGCTACCCACTTCTGTATTCTAGGGAGTCCATGGGGTCACAAAGAGTTGGACACAACTGAGCAACTTTCACTTTTTCACTTTCATACATGCTTAATGGCTTCTAAGCAAAGAGAAAGATGATAAAAAAAAAAATACTCGAAGTGTTAGTTAATGCTGGTTACCACAAGGGTAAAAGTGGAGGAGAGGAAAATATTTTTTTCTTTCTTCATCCCTGGTTTGTTTTTTCCGTGGTTGCAAACAGAGGAATACTTTTGGAATTGTTTTTTAAAAGTAGAAGGTGGGGGAAGGAGATACCAGTTACCTACTGTAATTAATGACAAATTAACATTTGTTGACAACTAATAAATGGCTTCCCTCATAGCTCAGTTGGTAAAGAATCCACCTGCAATGCAGGAGACCCCAGTTTGATTCCTGAGTCAGGAAGATCCGCTGGAGAAGGGATAGGCTACCCATTTCAGTATTCTTGGGCTTCCCTTGTGGCTCAACTGGTAAAGATTCCACTCGAAATGTGGGAGACCTGGATTGGATCCCTGGGTTGTGAAGATCCCCTTGAGAAGGGAAAGGCTACCCACTCCAGTATTCTGGCCTGGAGAATTCCATGGACTAAGTCCATGGGGTCACAAAGAGTCAAACACGACTAAGCAACTTTCACTTACTCACTCACTCACTCAATAAATGGCTACCCAATACATCCAAAGGCAAAACAGAATTATATTATCTAAAACAAGAAGAGGGTTCATTATGAAGTTCATTTACTTAAAAACACAAAACGATCCAATCTGGAACCAAACTAGTTTTTAGTTTACTAGCACAAACTTATTAAGTTGTGTATAATATGACAACCAAGGATAAACCTAAGATAAAAAGTGAGTCATGTTAAGGAAAAATAGTCAATGAATTACTGTTTGCATGATATGTACACAGATGAGCAGAAATGGGCAAAACATTATAGAAATCATCAAAGCTTGGGGAAAAAAATGAGATTTTGAAAACTAGCTTGTTATACTACAAAAAGAGGGGCAAACTCTTTCTGGTATATTATTTTACACTGTAGATAAGTCCTTTTTATTAAGTAGATCACAAAGACAATCAACCACCTTGACTTACTATCACTTATAAATTTTTTAAAGAGAAAAATTACAAAAAGCTAACAACATGGCACATGGTGGCAGGCAAGTGGGGCATACAGTTATCACACAGAGGAAGTTTCGGTTATTCCCAAAAAAAGAGAAATGCTTGTAAAAGTAGAAAATGTTCACATGATCAAATTGAAAAAAAAAAAATTGCCAAAGGGCTCAATGTCCCAAGAAGTGTTGTGGTTTGCTATTTTCAGAGGAAATTAAAAATTAATTTTTCACAAGTATGTAGTACTTAAAGGGAAACAGTACAAACAGAAATGCATACTAGGAGTCTGCCTAAGAGTTTTTATTTTTAAGTTTACAGTTATTCAAGAACTTTTTCTTTCAGCTCTTATCAAATCTTTCATAAATGAAAATTTCAAGACACTAAATTAATGAGTAGCCAAATTACCATAGGTTTTTATTTTTAATACCTTACTAGGCTGAAAAGAAGAGCAAGACAAAACAACACGGAAAAGCTAGACTGACAATACTAGTAAAATATCATGGGGAGGAATCATGTGAAGAGCATCAAAACACCAGAAATCCAGGACACTCTCCAAAACTAAATAAAAATGAATATTTGTTAAGAATTAGATATTGTCCTAAGGATTTTTCACTGACATTATTTTATTCATCATCAAAACCCTGCAAGAGAGGTTTTAACGCCTCATACAGCTAGTAAGTGACAGAGCGATAATCTGAACCTGTTTTCAGGATTCAAAAACTCACAAGTTCATGTTCTCTCTACTATGCAAGGAGTCTCATGATCGTTAAGATTTCAAAAGTTTCTTACAACCAAACAACAGTATTGTCATCCTACAATATAACAACGTCCGAAGAGCAACTTCCAAAGGAAGTCTCTCTTCCTCTTTAAATCCCTAAAAAGGAAGAGCTGAGATTCTCTGACGCTGAAGCAGGATTTGAATGTGTAGTAGTAAGTCTTCATCCCACATGCCTACTAAAGCTAATTACCTTCATTCACCCTAATTCACAGTCTTCAGGAGCTCTACAGGATTTCATGGAATTCAAACTGAAATAGAATTCTAGCTTGGGTACAAATACCCATCAAGCTTCCTTAACTTTGCCTTATCAAACTTCAGCAATTACAGCTAGAAATTGTGAGACCCCCCCCAAAACACAAGGTTAGGAACAAAAGGCTAAGAAGAGACTTCCTTCAATTAGCAGGGGGAATTTAGTGAGATCTGAGGTGGAGTCTCCTGCCTAAATGATTAAATCACAGTATCTACATACCCACTCCCATTTCCAAATTTAATAACTAATCCATTCATAAGGCTAGATCCTAAGGAAAGGAAAAAGGGTTTCCATGGCGATAAAAAAAACTGGTGCCATTTTTCATGTTGTCCCTCTATGATCAGATATGTCATCTAATATAATCTTATAATGCAAGCATGGTTTTACACACAAGGAAATAAGCATGATTACCTGGAAAAACAATGGTTTTTTCATATAACAATGACTCTGTTATATGTATACAAAATATATATATATGAGAGACTGAGACCAGAGCAAACAAGGAAGAATGTTCTCTTACAGGCTGTGCTCCAAACCTTTCCACTTGAGATACCTCTTCTGAAGAAAAAAAAGGTAGAATCAAATAATACATTTTGTCAAAAACTTCTTCAGAGTTAGACATAATACGGGTGTCATAACGAGGCATAAGACGAGTCTTTCAGAAAAAAGGCAAGGCAATTAAATTTTTTAAGAAACATACCAACAAGATTATTCACTATAATGCAACTACTCAGTTTAAATAACTGACATCAGAATCTCTCAAGTTCTGATCAAAAGAAAGGCATTTGAGAGGTGGGATATATCACGCATTCAATAAAGGCAGAAATTAGTATCATGGGGAAGGAAAGGATAAAGAAGGTGAGCAATTACTAACATCGAATTAACTCTTTGCCTCTTAAACTTAGTCATGTTTACCCTTCACTATTCAAGAACAAACAGAAGCTGAACATAAGATACTGTGGTAATGTGTGGCCCATAGGAAAGCAACTTACCTAATGCTTGTAATATCCACAAACACAGCTTTCAATGACTTATAAAGATTTTGTAAAGAAAATAAACTGACCTAAAAAAAGAAATGTGCTTCCAGAAAAAAAAATTATGCAATTACATTTACTTAAAGCTTTCTAGAATATGAAAGATCCCCACCAGAAACTTTTTTCTCTGATTACATCCTCAAACTGCTTTAGCCTTCTAAAACCCAGGCCCAAATATCACATTCTCCATCTAATATTATCTTAAATCTGAAATATTTAAGGTACAAATATCCTCTAAAAGGAAGAAAAAGGACCATGGGGTGGGGAAACACAGCGTTAAATCTTTAAGCTCTTCCTGTAACCTACTTCTCTCCATCAATTTTTAGAGACTCATTAAGGTCATGATGTAGTCTCAATCACCACACACACAGCTCCTTGACTCATTTTTTCAGTCATAAACAATCTTCATCTAATACAAACTACTGCAAAAGATACTATTCAAATAAACCCAGTGGTGTTTTCATGGTATTATAACAAAGACAAAACCATTTATTTACACAGTGTCTTCTTTCCAAATGACAACAGAATTCCATAACCATAGGCTCTGAGCAGATACAATGTTGAGAAAAAAAATTCCAAACAAACTAGTTTTCAAACTATTTTATAATATTTGACACCTTGATCAGACTAGTACTAGAAAAGTAAACAACCATCTGAAATTGTTTGTTCTAGTTCCTTGAAATAAAATCTGGCTACCATCAGTACAAATACGACAGAAAACACTGGTGATCCTGTATAAGCACGTTTGCGTGCTCAGTCGCTTAGTCATGTAGACTCTTTTAGACTCTTTGCAATTCCATGGACTGGAATTGCAGCCCATGGAACTGGGCCCGCCAGGCTACCCTTACCATGGGATTTTCCAGGCAAAAATACTGGAGTGGGTTGCCAACTCCTCCTCCAGGGTATCTTCCCAACCCAGGGATTGAACCTGCATCTCCTGCATTGGCAGGTGGATTCTTTACCACTGAGCCACCTGGGAAGCCCTTGTATAAGTACAATCCAACGTAATTCAATGAGTGTGCCCAATCAGTATATCTCAGAGATTCAATTTTAATTCTAAGAGGAAGAAATATGACAAGGAGAGAATTTTGATGCATTCTTTTAATCATACTTGTTCTTCCTTAAATCTAATTAGTATCAACTACCTTAAAACTCCCCTTTACTGGTTTAGTACACTCTTTTCCAGGCTTACTTCCTTCTCCATTCAAAACAATGCATACAGAGTCATTCAGAAAATACTAAAAGAACAAAGGCCTTAAGGAAGTTGGGGGTTGGGGGCAGCTAGAGAGCTTGCACAGGACAGTCAAGAATCAATGACAGAAGAGGGAAATAATCTACTAATGTTTAATCATCTTAGTAAAACTTTATGATAAAGATGCAAACACAAAATCAGGTTTTTCAAGTATGCTAAAATGAGCCAACGACCAATATAAATATAGAGCAGGACTTGACTCTAAGACAATTTATTAAATACACTAAAGTATATACACATACATGAATTAGTCTCAGTCATAATCAGATTATATTGAATTGTCTTATCAAACAATGTATATAAAAATGAAGGAAGTGTTTGACTACATGACATGTGATTCACGGAATGGGAGAAAGTTTGACTAAGAGAAGAAAATAACTGTTAAGTATAGGAGGTGATATTCATATCTTAAACCGTGTGGAAGGTATATACGTGTTGGCTGCATGATTATTATTTTATACTTTATAAATTTTATAATTTTATAAATATTATTTCATATGTAGCAATATCTATAAAACAGTAAGTGTAAGAAAAACCTGAGCAAATATTTGTTGAAGAAAAAGGTAAAAAGTACATATGCATCTGACCCATTTTTGTTAATTCTTTTTTAAATAGGATCATAAAAATGTAAGCAGATAGGAAAACTCGATAATTTTTCTATAGAAAATTATTTCTATTGCTCTACACAGAGATCGCTAGACTATTTCTTTAAAAGCACCAGTAAACCTTTCCTGAATACTATGTGCACACACACACACACACACACACACCAAACTACTTGAAAGTAAAACTTTCAACCTCCAAAGTTCCCCCCAAAACCAAAACCTCCATCATAAATACGTCCTTAACCATATAAAAAGTATTGATACTCCTCTACTCATAATCCCAGAAATAAAACTACAAAAATAAATTCCTAAAGAGAAATATTCATACTTTAAATAACCAAGTATTTTTGTACAGTTATAAGTAACATTAAGTATTTTTCAGTATATTTGTAACTGAATAAGTTACAGTTATTATAAGTATTTTTTGGTGTATCTGTAGGTTTAACATTTATGTGTCTTACTACCTACCTGGGCTTATCCACATCTATATATTTGCTTTTGTATGATGGGCACCTGCATTTTAGTGATGTGTGTCAACACCAATTTGATTGAGAGGGCAATATACTACACTTATGAAGAGCACAGGGTGTGCAGCCAGAGTTCCTGAATTGAAACTCAGCTCTTCCACTTGCTAGCTAAATAAACCTGGGCAAGATATTTAACATCTCAGTGTTTCAGTTTCTCATTTGTAAAATGGAAATAACAGTACATACCTCGTAGGGTGCTGGAACCGATTAAAACCTGCATTACAGAGTAGGTGCTATTTAAGAGTATGACATTACTCTCAAACATATTGAAAAACATTCTTAGCAATTTGAATTACTGACAGTAATTGATACTATTAAAAACAGATATTAAATCTGAAGCCTGACTGACAGTAAGTTTAAAGCCCTGACTCTGAATAGGTGATTATAAATCTCCATAACCACTCTATCAAGAACAATCTGAGGAGAGCGGTTTCCCAAAGTACAACTCTCAATTTCTTCCCTTACACAAGGGGGCAGTGATAACAAGAAAAGAATGGGGCTCTGTAACACCTCTTCCTACAGACAGTAGGGGGTGGCAGTACATATGGCTTACAGTCAGAACAAAACAGGAAGATCCAACAGAATCGCTCTTTATTCTCCTCAGGCCCTCTCCTCATGCTTTAGCCCCCACTCACCCCCAAAGTGAGGGACACATCAACAGAAATGACTAAAACCCAAAATTAATCATGGAGCAAAATCAGGTTTGTCTTTGAAGCAAACAATCCCTCAATGGCTGAATCTGGATTCAGGAGGAAGCCAATCAGTATGAATTTTCAGATTATGTGGCGAATGTTCTTCTAAGAACAACATTCAGGCAAATAACTCCATTTCTCTACAAGAACTGCAACAGAAGGCACTAAAATCTCATCAATAATTAACTATACCCTAATGAACACATGCAGCCATTTCTGCTTGTTTCATAGTATACAGACACTCACTGAATGTATATAAGTTACATTAAATAGCTCATGGAGCTGTCTTTTGTTACTTCTGAAATTCCAGCTATGTTCTGACAATCCTCTCAAAACACAGATGTTCTTCTTAAATGGAAGTCACAGTGTTTTGCGGCATGTGTAATTATATTTATATATATATATACACACACACACACACGCGCGTGTATGTATGGAGGGGGGATGACAATATTTAATATTTCTGTGCTCACATTCCTAAGATGATCTACCTGGGAAAGGCTGAAAGAAGCGCTCCACTGACAGTATCCATGTTGTTGCTTTTTATGCCACCTTTACTGTATTCAATTTCTTTTCCCTATTTTGCTACCCCAACAATCAAGAATATTTCACTACTGTCATTCACCACAATTAACCATTGCAACAGCTTTTGGCTCCAACCCTCAAAATGCCTGAAAATTTATCCCTTTTGTTCACCATATTGTTTTGTTTCCCTCATTCCAGAAATTTTCACTTGTATAAAAATGAAGAAAGGGGCACCTATGAAAAAATGTCCCTTTGCCTAATGATCTTGAACTCAGAATTATGGTCAAGATGTGGGGTGGGTTTTTGTGTGTGTCTTTTGTATTTTTTTCTTTTTTTCTTTTCCTGGAGGGGAGGAGAGAAGACAGTGAAAGACACCCAAATCTTCCTAATATTAATTATCATTGTTTATGTTTGATGAAAACCATTTTAAACATCCTACACCTGGAATAGAACACAGGCTGCAATTGTATCAATGTTCTACACGCTGACGGCAAACCGGAATTATCTTAGCCCTATTTTTTCTTTCCCATCTCACAACCAGACACAATTTGCTTGTTTCTTTCACGTGGGCACTCACTCTGTCTCAAAAAATAGCATATCATAGCTCCTCTCGATTTCCTGTGATAAAATATCTAGCCATGAGCCTTATTAATCTCTTCTTAGACTACGCCTCCTTTCCCAGAGGAATTAACGATATCACTAAAGAACACTTCTGCTGTGAATTTCAACGCCATACAGGCCAACCCACCCTGTACCTTACCTGGCACATTTCACAACTACTTTTATGCTGCATTCTGGAGGCACATTTTGCAACTCGTTCTGCACCACCTTCCCTGCCACGTTTAGCAATCTGCCTGGCATCTCCTCCTGGGGTCCCCGTCATCCGGAGATTCTCTCGGTACCAAATTCCATGACACCTTCGGTGACACCGAAGTGACCGATCCCGGACTCATCCGAAGCCACCCCGAGGGCCACACTGGGAACCAACCTTCCCCACGCCCTCCACACCGGAGGCACTCCGCTGCCCATTTCGCTGCCTCCCCGCTCGCCTCCGCCCCTCTCCCTGGAGCCCGGGCGTCGGAGGCGAACGCCCCTGTCACTGAAGCGACCTTCCTTTCCCGGGCTCCCGCGGTCTCTCACCTGCCGCTCTGAGGGGGGCTCGCTGCACCCCCGGGTCAAGCCCCAGTCCCGGGGGTCTCCGGTGAGGACCGCGCCGCCCGCCGGCGCCGCCCGCGATCCCAGAGCACCTCGCTGCGCTCCGACGCCCGCGGCGGGTTTGCGTCCGGGAAAGGCGCGGCGGGGCCTCCCGGCGGCGAGCGCAGCCCGCGGCGGTCCCCCTGTCAGCGGCGGCGCGGGTGCAGGCTCTCGCCCCTTAGCGCGGCGGCGGCGGCGGCGGGCGACTTGCTCCGCCTCGCGCGCGGCACAGCCGGGAGGTGAGCGCGAGGGGGATGGGAACGGGGGCGGGGCCGCCCAGAGGAGGCACCGAGGGCGGCGGCGGGAGGGCAGCGCCGGTGGCCCCGGGTCCGACGCTCGGAGCGCTCGCAGCTTACCCCGCCGGGAGGGCGGCTCGCACGAGGCGGCTGTGCCAAACGGGCCCCGCCGGAGCAGCGCGCCCTGCAACCCGCGCCCAGCCGGCCGCTCGCTAACGCCGCCGCCGCGCCGGGGGCGTCGCACCCTCCGAGGCCGCCCGCAGCCCCGCCCCCTCCGGGCCGGGGTGGGGAGGAGCGCGAGCGCGAAGGGAGAGCGCGTGCGTGGGGGCGCGTGCGTGGTGGAGCGCGCGCGCCCCCGCCCCCTCCACCGTTTGGGGGTGGGGAGTGGCGAGGAGAGAGAGCCGAGACCGAACCCGTCTCTGCGCCGAGAGGCTGGGTCCTGGTTCTGCCGGTCTGTGAGGTCCGGGCATTTCTGTTTCCTCAGGGGGCTTTGACTGGCGGGGTCGTGGGCATTCAGTGGGGAAGAGGGGAGGGCAGCTCAATAGCAGACAAGGCCCGGGATGGTTCGGCTCCACCCCCCGAGTGATGTCACTCTCGAGGTGCTGCTGCTGTCACGTGCGCCCACTTCTGGGCCTGTCCTGCTGCTTTGATGGCCAGAACGGTCCTCTAGATTTCCCCCCACTTAAGTCACCTCATACACATGTCGCTCCTAGAATCTTTGAGTCCCACAGCTGTCAGTTCTTCTTTCCCTGTTATTCAGTTGTAGTCTGTAGACAGCTTCAAATTGCTGTCTGAAGTCAACTGGTGCAGGAAACAATGAAGTGCAAAACCAGGAATGGAGGGGAGAGAAAGAGAAGAGAGATCTATTTTCTAGAATCATTGCTGAAATTCACCAACCGCAGCTTGAGAGCCTGAGGTGAAGTTGTGACGCCGATTCTGTCACTGCCTGGTTGGACAAGAAGTAATGTAGTTACAGCTAGTAGGCCAGGCACGGAAAGCCACCGCAGTAAAGCCTCCTTGAGGTCCTACTTCCCTCACTTGACTCTACCTAGATCTTCTCCTTACTCTTTCTTTCTCTTAGAGCAGCAATTGCTGTCTCATAGAGCAGCAATTCAACTGTGGAAGATATCTGGACATAAATCTGTTGGCATGCTGTAAAATGATGCAAAGCTATCACTATTACCAGTCTTGCCTGGCTAGTCTTCTGTTCCATGAACTGAGATGACTTTTCCTGGTCATCTGTTTCCTAATGAGACACCAGGATTGGAAATTGATGCACCAGATTAACTTCAGTCAAGCAAACTGTGTCTGTGGTGTTTCTGCCATAGAGAGGTTTGGTGCTCACTCCTGTCCAACTCTTTGTGACCCCATGGACTATAGCCCACCAGGCTCATCTGTCCATTTGATTTTCTAGGCAAGAATATGGAGTGGCTAGCCATTTCTTCCTGTAGGGTATCTTCTTGACCCAGGAATCTGAACCTGCCCCTTTTGTGTCTCCTGCATTGCAGGAGGTTTCTTTATCATTGAGCCACCTGGGGAGCCCAGAGAGTTTTGGCAACAGTCCTTTAATCTGCTTCCTCCAGGATTTTCTTTGTGTTTTTTCTTTTCAAAGTTGTTGTTAATTTCAGAATAATGAAAGAAATATGAAGCCATGTGCAACAGCTAGTGTCTACAGTGAGTTCTTAAAAAGTCAGAGCTAGAGCAGCTTTAAATACTACAGCTAAACTGGCAAGATGAAGGATTGGTATATGGGATCTTTTGGTGATAACTACAAAAAGTTAGATTGCTCTAACTAAAACCTATTTATCTATGGTGATAGAGGCAGAGTGGTGATTACTTCAGAGGAATTGACTAAGAAGGGGGCAGGAGGGAGTCTTCTGGGTTGCTGGAAATGCTCACTATCTTAGTCTAGTTAATGATTACAAGGGTTAATGTTGGTGCAAAAAGATTGGTGGGCTTTACTGTATCTCTAAAATTTTGGAGTTTTGTAAAAATAGTATACACCAAAGAGGCATTACAACAGTATCACGATGGAAGTCTGGAAACCTGGCCTTGAATCTCAATGTCACTTACTACTTCCCAGCCTATGTGACCTTGAGCAAGTCTGAGACTTGTTTTTCTTCATCTAATACGGGCCTGGAGTAGGAAATGGCAACCCACTCCAGTATTCTGGCCTGGAAAATTCCATGGATAGAGCAGCCTGGCGGGCTACAGTCTATGGGGTCAAAAAGAGTTGGACACGACTGAGTGTGCACGCAGGCATCTAATATGGGTGATGTTACCTCACAGGATGGTTGGGAAGGTTAAGTAAAATTATGTTTGAAAAGTACTTACCACAGAACCTGGTATAAAATAAGTGCTCAGGAAGCTTTAGCTATTGTTCTGTTATTCTTGCACTCAAATTTACCCTATTTAATTCTCTTTGGGTCTTTTTTATTTATTTTAAAGACTACTTTGATTGTAAGCCTTTGCCTGTGAGTTTCACTGAGCTAATAACATTCCTTTCCCCCAAGAAATAACAAAAGGCAGTCAGGGGTGTAATGTGTTGGTTTTCAAACTAGTTCAGGTGGCGGCACTCAGAAATTATGGTGCTTATTGTGGAACACCATGAAATATTGTTAGATTGAATCCTGCCATATGAACTTGACACAATTTTACCAGCATTAAATCTGGCTATATTATGTTTGTGCAGATCTCCCCCATACTAAAAAAAAATAATGTATTTTTAAGAAATAATGCATCTGTGTTTTTCCTTTGAAATTTGTCTGCAACTTTTCACTAGAAAAACCCAAAGTTTAATAACAGTTCACAAAATGAAAACCTTTAGATCCATTCTTCCTGGAAATTAGAAAAACACTGTACTTGTTCAATTTTAGCAGCAGAGCTCTTTATTGGGAGTTTCCCACAGTAAGCTCTAATAACTCTAACCCACAGGGTCTCTTGCTCTGATGAAGTGAGTAACTCTGACTCACTATCCTCATCATACTTCCAAAGATCAGTCTCCATTTCCTTTGGCTGACCTTTCCAAGATCCCTTGTTCACACTGAGCAATGCCAGTGTCCACTGGAATGAACTTAGTCTTTCGCTGTTTAGATCATCTAACATGATTCTAGTCAGCCAGTTTTCCTCCACATAGGTCTTGCAATGTGCTGCCATGCTCTTAACTTTGTGGCAGAAACAATCTGTCCTTGCTGGAGGAAGGAGTGGGGTACAGTAGGGATGGGGAGCAGCACTGAAGAGAGAAGCCACCTGTGTTCTCAACTCCTCACCCTGGGTTCCCTTTTCTGTCACTAATACCTGCAATCCTGAGAATGCTAATTTTTTTTTACCTATTAAAACTCCATTCTAATCAAGATGGTAACTTAGTCTATGACTTAATGTATGCCGTGTAAAAGGAACCTGCAAATAACTGTCCATAAAGTGACCCAACCATACTATATACCTCCCAACTTGCCAGGCCATCTATAGCAGGGGTCCCAACTTCTGGGCAGAGAAGGCAATGGCAACCCACTCCAGTGTTCTTGCCTGGAGAATCCCAGGGACGGCAGAGCCTGGTGGGCTGCCATCTGTGGGGTCGCACAGAGTCGGACACAACTGAAGTGACTTAGCAGTAGCAGCAGCAGCCAACCTCTGGGATCTAATGCCTGATGCTCTGAGGTGGAGCTGATGTAATAATAATGGAAATAAAATGAACAATAAATGTAATGTGCTTAAATCATCCCCAAACCATCCCCCCACCCCCACCCTGGTCCATGGAAAAATTCTTTTCCATGAAACAGATTCCTGGTGCCGAAAAGGTTGGGTACTGCTGATCTATACCATTCAAAGTGAACTTCCTTGCTCTATCAACTCTGCACAGTTACTCACCTCTGCATATGGCATAGGTCTTCCCCATACCTCCAAATCTCTTAAGTAAACCACCAGGCCTGCCTTTAACTCCCTACTATTCAGTCATAACTCCACCATTGTTGATTGATTGCCTGTTGTTCAATCACTGGGCTTCCCTGGTGGCTCAGCTGGTAAAGAATCGGCCTGCAATGCAGGAGACCTGGGTTCGATCCCTGGATTTGGGAAGATTCCCTGGAGAAAGGAACAGCTACCCACCCCCTCATTCTGGCCTGGAGAATTCCATGGAGTATCCATGGGGTTGCAAAGAGTCGGACAGGACTGAGAGACTTTCACTTTTCAGTCACTAAGTCGTGACTGACTCTTTGCAACCCCATGGACTACAGCATGCCAGGCTCCTGTGTCCTTCACTGTCTCCCAGAGTTTGCTCAACTTCATGTCCATTGAGTCGGTGATGCTCCCAGTACCTACTGGCTGCAAATACTTTACTAAATGCCTTGTACATACTACCTCATTTAATTCTCACAGCATCCTATCAGGTGAGTAGTATTATCTCAGTTTTCTAGATAAGGGTGCTAGAGAGGCTCTGAGAAGTTAGTTAAGTCAAGGTCACACTGAATGGCTGGCAGAGTCCCAGTCTGAACCCAAACGTACACCTTTATCAGTTAACCTCAGGATATAAGATGCGAATGAGAACACAGAATACAATATCTTTTAAAATGTGAACCAGGGACTTCCCTGGTGGTACACTGTTAAAGCATTCACTTTCCAATGCTGGGGACATGAATTCAATCCCTGGTGGCAGGGGAGAGACTAAGATTCCACACCTTGGAGCAGCTAAGCAGATGCACTGTAACTAGAGAAGCCCCCATGGGCACCACAACCAAAGAAAGCCTGCACATCACAGCTAAGAAGTCACATGCCGCAGTGAAGGTGAAAGAGCCCGCGTGTCACACCTAAACCCTGGCGAGGCCAAATAAATAAATAAATATCTTTAAAAAATAATCGAATAGAGTAGACCTGAGCAAGGAGGGACCAGTAATAATCATTTGGTTAAGAAGATGCTATTAATATCATTTAAGGAGGTAAAGAAGAAGACAACTATAGTCAAGAATTGTGGCAGTAAAGATGGAAAGAAACAATTCCAACGGCCATTGCATGGGAAGAATTAACAGACCTTTCTGAATAACTGGGGGCTTCCCAGGCGGCATTACTGGTAAAGGATCCACCTACCAATGCAGGAGATGCGGGTTCAATTCCTGGGTGGGGAAGATCCCATGGAGTAAAGGGAATGGCACCTCACTCCAATATTCTTGCCTGGAAAATTCTATGCACAAAGCAGTCTGGGGGGCTACAGTCCATGGGGCCACACAGAGTCAGACATGATGGAGCGACTGAGCACTACTGCTATTATTTCTGAATAACTGAACGCAGAGGGTAAAGAACAGGGAGAAATCAAAATACAACGAGGCGACAAGACTGTCTAGAAGGCTGCTCCCTGTGACAGAAGCATAGGAGGCAGAAGGATTGGTGTATAGAAGAAAGAGATGGTTTTGGCATACTTTGGGTTTGTAGTAGTTTTCTTACTGCTTTTGAGTTACAAATCACTTCTTTTGAGAATCTGACAGAATCAGTGGATCCTTTTTTCAGAGGAAAAAAATGTATTTGTACTTGGACATGTTATACAATTTGTAATGGACACCCATGGAATTGACTGCCAGAGAGCTCTTGATGCCAGCTGGGCACTTTAAGGCCCTTTTTGGAATGTTTGTACTTTACATCCAAAGGATCAAGTCAATCTCTCCCTAGTAGCTGAAGCTATGGGTACTGTTAACTAATGTTTTTCCTAACCCATGAGCCTGGAAAACAGAGAATACTCAAATACATTTGAGCTCATGGATTCATCACACTCCAATCCTTGGATCCCAGGACATTTGTTGAAATTCCTCCATGGCTATGCTTGTTTGAGCCACATTTCCACCATTTATATATGAAGTCCAATTAATTACAGGTTGAATATATAGGCTCAGGTGGAAATTCCTGGTTTAAGATAATGGAAAATCACCCAAGTGGAAATTGTCAGTAGAGAGTTGGAATTTAGGTGAGAAAAGGAAGATAGTAAATACTCAGGGAGAGGAAATATAGCAGGTGTGTAAGAGCATGGACCCTGGACCCAGACTGACTGCACTCAAATCCTAACTCAACAGTCTATTGGGTTGACCAATAAATTCATTCTGGTTTTTCCGTAAGATGTATTGAAAAATCTGAACAAACTTTTTAGCCTACCTAATAGTAAATGCATGACCATAAGCAAGTTATTCTACATTTCTAGATTTCAAGATATTCACCTGTGAATTGGGCTTTGAAAACTACACCTACTTTATAGGGTTGATGTGAGGCTTAAGTTGATACAGGTAGAAGTACCTGGTCCATAGAAAGTCTCTGTCAACTGTTATCATTCAATGTAACAGGCCTGTGCCTAGATATTTCACATGTTATTTTATTTGCTCTAATCCTCATTAGAGCAAATAAAATAACATGTGAAATGATTCCAATCAGAGGATTGGAATTATTATGCCCATTTTACTAGATGAAAACATTGTGACTCAGAATGATTTGCCCCAGATCCCACAGTAAGTGACAAAATCCAAATTAAAATACAGATATAGAATATTTGAATAAAAAATGAAAAGGAAGATTTTCATTACAATTAATAGCACATGCTACCTAAGAATTAATGTGTGTGTATATATATATATGTGTGTGTATACTAATTATGGGAGTTGGTGATGGACAGGGAGGCCTGGCGTGCTGCGATTCATGGGGTCGCAAATAGTCGGACACGACTGAGCGACTGAACTGAACTGATACTAATTATGTGTATATATTTATTCAGCAGCTATCTCCTGTGGCATCTATCTCATATAGATGCTAAATACATGTTTGTGAATTAAATTTTTTAAATAATCAAGATCTGTAAAAAGGAGAGGATGAAAATACTACTCTTACCACCATAAGCATTCTAATCCATGTACGATTTTGCATATTAAAATAAAAAATTGGCCCTGTGGAAAATACCATTTCTCATGATTTTATATCTAGCTTTAATCACCCTTTGACATAGAGTCCACCCATAACATAGAGTCCAGTCCACTCTATGTTATGGACAAGCT
The DNA here is from genome assembly GCF_029378745.1 of Bos indicus. Classification (NCBI taxonomy): domain Eukaryota; kingdom Metazoa; phylum Chordata; class Mammalia; order Artiodactyla; family Bovidae; genus Bos; species Bos indicus. The sequence goes on along the minus strand of NC_091778.1, from coordinate 48,633,029 downwards.
AGCATTTGTGGCCCTACAGAACTGAGGACACGGCTCTGGATCTAGTTGACCTTTCAACCAAACTTCCTCAAAGAACCCTCATCTTATTGCCGTGCCCTTTGTATTTTTAAGATTTTATTTATTTCTTTGGTTGTGGCTGCCCTGGGTCTTTGTTGCTGTGCGCAGGCCCTCTCTAGTTATGATGAGCAGGGGCTACTCTGTAGCTGCAGTGTGCAGGCTTCTCTCTGCAGTGGCTGCAGTTGCAGAGCACAGTCTCTAGGGTACACAGCCTTAGTTGCCCTGCAGGATGGGGAATCTTCCTAGACCAGGGATCAAACCCTTGTCCTCTGCACTGGCAGACAGATCCTTAATCACTGGACCACCAGGAAAGTCCACCATGCCCTTTCAGTTTGTTACAACTTGAAACTCTGAAAATACATTTACCATTTAAAATTAGACACCCAGGTGGGAAGGAGCTTCAAGAGGAAGGGGACATATGTATACTTACGACTGATTCATGTTGAGGTATGGCAGAGGCTAACAGTACTGTGAAGCGATTATCTTTAAGTTAAACATAAATACAAAAAATAAACAATAAAAAATGTTTTAAATAAAATCAGACACCCTCGTTTATGGTTGAACCTTGAGGAATGCCTTTATTTGGGGAAAGGGAAGTCAGCAAAGGACACAGAAGCAACAGGCCGAAAGCACATCTGTTTGTGTTTTAGGCACAGACCTCTTCCTTCTCTACAGAGCTTGAAGGTACTTAGTACTGATAATGTAAATTCAACGAAAGACACTGGGAAGGGAAAAGGAGTATAAGTTCCACTCGGAACTCTCTAAGAGTGAACCCCTATTTTATTTCCTCCCCATTCCTACCCAATTTCTTAATACAATCCTGTTAACATATACAAAAACCAATTATGAAAAAATTAAATGCATGCATATTCCAAGAACATTTTCCCTCAAAAGAGCTGAAAATAGTATTCAGTTGCTATTTCAAATCATGTTTAAGATATGATCTTTGATAAAGTATTTCCAGCATATAGTATATTTTCTAATTTTGTCCTAACATCTACCTGACCAAGGATAGTGTCCCTGCTTTATATGTGGCTAATGATTCCACCTTTGCTCAATTGTATTACATTAAGGAAATATATCTTCTTAATTTTCCACACTTTATTGTGACCCACACAGTCATAGGCTTTGGCATAGTCAATAAAGCAGAAATAGATGTTTTTCTGGAACTCTCTTGCTTTTTCGATGATCCAGCAGATGTTGACAATTTGATCTCTGGTTCCTCTGCCTTTTCTAAAACCAGCTTGCACATCTGGAAGTTTACGGTTCACGTATTGCTGAAGCCTGGCTTGGAGAATTTTGAGCATTACTTTACTAGCATGTGAGATTAATGCAATTGTGCTATAGTTTGAGCATTCTTTGGAGAAGGCAATGGCACCCCACTCCAGTACTCTTGCCTGGCAAATTCCATGGACGGAAGAGCCTGGTAGGCTGCAGTCCATGGGGTCGCTAGGAGTTGGACACGACTGAGCGACTTCACTTTCACTTTTCACTTTCCTGCATTGGAGAAGGAAATGGCACCCCACTCCAGTGTTCTTGCCTGGAGAATCCCAGGGACGGGGGAGCCTGGTAGGCTGCCGTCTATGGGGTCACACAGAGTCGGACATGACTGAAGTGACTTAGCATAGCATTGAGCATTCTTTCGCATTGCCTTTCTTTGGGATTGGAATAAAAACTGACCTTTTCCAGTCCTGTGGCCACTGCTGAATTTTCCAGATTTGTTGGCATATTGAGTGCAGCACTTTCACAGCATCATCTTTAATTCTGAAAGAGATGGGACCACCTGACCTGCCTCTTGAGAAACCTATGTGCAGGTCAGGAAGCAACAGTTAGAACTGGACATGGAACAACAGACTGGTTCCAAATAGGAAAAGGAGTATGTCAAGGCTGTATATTGTCACCCTGCTTATTTAACTTATATATAGAGTACATCATGAGAAACGCTGGGCTGGAAGAAGCACAAGCTGGAATCAGGATTGCCAGGAGAAATATCAAAAACTTCAGATATGCAGATGATACCACCCTTATGGCAGAAAGTAAAGAGGAACTCAAAAGCCTCTTGATGAAAGTGAAAGTGGAGAGTGAAAAAGTTTGCTTACAGCTCAACATTCAGAAAACTAAGATCATGGCATCTGGTCCCATCACTTCATGGCAAATAGATGGGAAAACAGTGGAAACAGTGTCAGACTTTACTTTTTTGGGCTCCAAAATCACTGCAGATGGTGATTGCAGCCATGAAATTAAAAGACACTTACTCCTTGGAAGGAAAGTTATGACCAACCTAGACAGCATATTCAAAAGCAGAGACATTACTTTGCCAACAAAGGTTCGTCTAGTCAAGGCTATGGATTTTCCTGTGGTCATGTATGGATGTGAGAGTTGGACTGTGAAGAAAGCTGAGCGCCGAAGAATTGATGCTTTTGAACTGTGGTGTTGAGAAGACTCTTGAGAGTCCCTTGGCCCAGCAAGGAGATCCAACCAGTCCATCCTAAAGGAGATCAGTCCTGGATGTTCATTGGAAGGACTGATGCTGAAGCTGAAACTCCAATACTTTGGCCACCTCATGTGAAGAGTTGACTCATTGGAAAAGACCCTCATGCTGGGAGGGATTGAGGGAAGGAAGAGAATGGGACGACAGAGAATGAGGTGGCTGGATGGCATCACCAACTCAATGGACATGAGTTTGGGTAAATTCCGGGAGTTGGTGATGGACAGGGAGGCCTGGCGTGCTGCAATTCATGGGGTCGAAAAGAGTCGACACGACTGAACTGAACTGAACTGAACTGATTTTCTTAATTGGGAGGCTTCCCTGGTAGCTCACCTGGTAAAGAATCCACTTGCAATGCTGGAGACCCTGGTTTAGTTCCCGGGTCGAGACAATCCCTTGGAGAAGGGATAGGCTATCCACTCCAGTATTCTTGGACTTCCCTGGTGGCTCAGATGGTAAAGAATCTACCTGCAAGGCGGGAGACCTGGGTTCGACCCCATCCCCTGGAGGAGGGCATAGCAACCCACTCCAGTATTCTTGCTTGGAGAATCCCCTGGACAGAGGAGCCTGGCAGGCTACAGTCCTTGGGGTCACAAAGAGTTGGACACGACTGAGCGACTAAGCACACAGCATGCTTCTTATTACTAGTATCAGTGTTTCCATTTTCTACTCGTATTTATAAATAGTGATAAAGATGCAATAAAATGTTCAAATAATTGCATAAACAAATATTGAATACGATGCTGCTGCTGGAAATAAACTCTTGATTGGTAGGCTGTTCCACTGTGTAAGAGCTTAAAATGTTCATTCATGTGCAAATACATGAATGTCACAATTCAATGTATTGAAAAATGACTGAGGAATCACACTGTGTAAGAAAGTTTGAGTTGATCCAGAGTTAAAACAGTGAACATTTTACACTCGTAGTTGAAACATTTTTTTTTTAGGACAACATGCTAAAGAAATTACCAAACTGTCACCACTGAGGGTATTTATCGTGCCGAAACACAAAGATGATGCCACTGACCCCCTACTAGTAAGACATGAAGTTGTAGTTGATTCTCCAGTATTGTATGGGTTTTATTGAATCTGCCACATCCCCTCACTCAAAGCACCTAAGTAGTTGCCAGTTAGTTAAATATTAAGAGAGACCATCAGTAACCAAGGGAGAATGACTGGTGTAAAGAGAATGACCACACCATCATGGTTTAGTACCACAGCCCTTATCAGTGAGCTATGACTGAGAAAAAAGGTAAGAATGCAGTAGAGTTGTGTAAGTTGTCAATGTTTTCTTCATATAATGGAGCATACAATTTCTTTTTAATCAAAAGAGGTCTTAGATAAATTATTTTTAATGATTTCTATCGGAGTATAGTTGATTTACAATATTGTGTTAGTTTCCGCTGTACAGCAAAGTGAGTCAGTTATACATATATCCACTCTTTAAAATTCTTTTCCCATATAGGAAAAGGTCATTACACTAGGTCATTACATAGTACTGAGTAGAGTTCCCTGTTCTATACAACAGATTCTTATTTGTTATCCATTTATATCAAGTGGTATGTATATGTCAGTCACAATCTCCCAATTTACTCCTTTCTCCCTCGCTTCTTTTCCCACTTGGTAACCATAGGTTTGTTTTCTACATCTGTGACTCTATTTCTGTTTTGTAAGTAAGTTCATTTGCACCAAGGAAATGTTTTTTTAATATAAGGGAATTACAGCTTTGTTGATGTGAAATTTGGAGATGTTTTAATTATTGAAAAGAGGTGGGAGACAGAAAAGGCAAGGGAAATGAAGGTTTTGACTGGACCTGAAACTCCAGAAACAGTTCCTCTAGGTTTAGGCAACCTGACACACACAGTGAAAAGAACAAAATCAAGTAAAGAATCAGAGTTCAGTAGAGGAAAAGGAAAGGGGGCATTTAATGTTATGCTACCAACCTGGTGATTGTAATGCAGCTTCATTTGTGTGAAACTCTGCTCTCTGACAATCTCATCTATCTGAAGTACAGCAAGGAACCAGGGAAATAAAGGAGATGGAAAAAGACCTCTGCAAAAACAAAATAGAGCTCACCGAAGTCCATGCCCTAGAGATCATGCCCATTACTCCTAGGGATTTATCGAAGCCCTTTCTCAGAGGCTATTAATTTTTACTTGGATTCGATTCTAAGCGACCTGGCAATCTGGTTTCCAAACTCATAAAAAATTAAAAGCAGTAAACTAGAAGAGGGAGGAGAAACTATCCCATGTAGACACGCAGATAGCAGTGAGAAGAGAAGGCTGCAGGTCTGTAAGCAGGGTAGAGATGAAAAGAGGCATAAATATCGACTTAATGATCAAAAAGCATAGCAATTTAGTGCCTTTAACACAGGGTAAAAGAGTTCCACGTGCCTCCATAGGGCTTGGGGAAGAAAAATTTTCTATCTGAGTCTGTATGAGTCCTGAGTAATCGAGAAAATTAGATTATATTCAGTATACAGCCTTTCTCAGAGTTATGCAGCACTCAACTTTATGTAAACAGTTCCACAAGGCACATAGTCAGGTTCTGAAGATATAAGAGATTTTATATCACGTTGAGAAGTGCAAAGAAGTCAAGTGTGTCGGACTTTCCTGGTGCTCTAGTTGTTAAGAATCCCCCTTGCAATGCAGGGGATGAGGGTTTGAACCCTGGTTGGGGAACTAAGATCCCACATGCCTTGGAGCAATGAAGCCTCCACACGGCAACTACTGAGCCCGTGTGCCACAACTAGAGAGCTCAGGCATTACAAGGAAAGATCCTGCGTGACGTAGTGAAGATCCCACATGCCACAACTAAGACCCGATGCAGCCAAATAAATACATAAATAAATATTTTTTAAAAAGTCAAGTGTGTAGATGAACACCACAGAGTAAGCATGCAAGGCCAGAAATGGTCAGTTTAAGGCGATAATGGCCTTCCATGGTCAGCCTTGCATGACTTCTGTCCCCACGCAGATTGTCACTGCATTAACTCAAATGTGACACTGCCATTTGTTTGTTCACAGTTTTGTTACTTTCTGTTGTTGTGTGTTGTTGTTTAGTTGCAAAGTCGTGTTCAACTCTTTGTTACCCCATGGACTGTAGCCCACCAGGCCCCATGGGATTTTCCAGGCAAGAATACTGGAGTAGGTTGCCATTTCCTTCTCCAGGGGATCTTCCCAAACTAGGTATTGAACCCATGTCTCCTGCATGGCAGGAGGATTCTTTATCACTAAGTTACCTGGGAAGCCCTTTGTTACTTTCTGCTGCTGCTGCTAAGTCGCTTCAGTTGTGTCCGACTCTGTGCGACCCCATGGACTGCAGCCTACCAGGCTCCTCCGTCCATGGGATTTTCCGGGAAACAGTACTGGAGCGGGGTGCCATTTCCTTCTCCAATGCATGAAAGTGGAAAGTGAAAGTGAAGTCGCTCAGTCATGTCTGACTCTTAGTGACCCCATGGACCGCAGCCTACCAGGCTCCTCCGTCCATGGGGTTTTCCGGGCAACAGTACTGGAGTGGGGGGCCATTGCCTTCTCCCTTGTTACTTTCTAATCATATCCAAAAAGTCAGGGAGCTGGATCCCACAAGCCACAACTAAGAGTTCACATGCTGCGTGTAAAGATCCTTCATGCCCCAACGAAGATAGACTTGTGTGCCACAACTAAGACCCAGTGCAACCAAATAAATAAATAGTTTTAAAACAATTTAAAAAAACAGGATACAAAGTTGTATATGTAGCATAATCTGTACAGTGTACAGAACACATAGAAGATAAGAAGCTCTCCCTAATAATGGCCACCAAAAAGGTTTTTAAACCTAGGAAAAAACTGTATGTGCAATACCCTCATAAAGAAAACTACAAATATCCACTGAAGGAAAATTTTAAACTGCACAAATGAAAAGACATACCATGCAACCAGATGGGAAGACTCATGCTATTGTAAAGATGCCGTTTTACCCAAATAATTTACTAAATCAGTGCAATTCCAATCAAATTTATAATAGGATTGTTAATGAAACTGACATGCTAATTCTAAAATTCATCTGGAAGAATGCACACTTAAGAATAGCTAGGTATTTTTTTAAGTGTAATGAGAGGCCTCTTCCTGCCAGATATCAAAATATGTAATCACATAAAAGTGTGGTAATGGATCACAAATTTTAAAAAATAGATTACTGATGGATTCCCTGGTGGCCCAATAGTTAAGACTCTGCACTCCCAATGCAGAGGTCACGGTTTCCCATCCCTGGTCAGGGAACTAAGATCCCACATGCCACATGACATAACCCCCCCAAAAAAAGTTATAAAAATAGATTAATGAAAGGGAATAGATCATCAAATCCTGATACAACCGTATGTGGGAGACATTTCAAAATAATTGAAAATAGGTGTTGAGACAATTGATTATCCATTTTTAAAAATTATTTATCTATTTGTTTGTTTTTGGCTGTGCTGGGCCTTCATTGCTGCTCTGACTTTTCTGTTTGCAGAGTGCAGGGCCGGGGGCGGGCTCCTCTGTAGTTGAGGTGCACAGGCTGCTTATTGCCGTGGCTTCTGTTATTGTGAAGCATGGGCTCCAGGGCACAGGGGCTTCGGTAGTTGCTGTGAGTGGGCTCAGTAGCTGTGGCTCCCAAGCTCTAGAGCAGAGTCTCAGTAGTTGTGGCACAGAGACTTAGTTGCTCCATTGCGTGTGGGATTTTCCCACATCAGGGATCAAAGCCATGTCTTCTGCATTGACAAGCAGATTCTTTATCACTGAGCCACCAGGGAAGCCCCTGGTTATCTGTTAAACTAACAAACAAAAGACATGTTTCTTATATCACAATATTCAAAAATAAATTAATTCTTCACCTTCCCAGAAACCGGCACAGTCAAGGTCAAGGACTGACGAGACAACAGCCTGCAAGGTTTAATGTTATCCAGTGTTGTTGGGCAAACAAGGAAATAAAGGAGAATGGTGAAAGCAGACTTCTCTCATTTGGAGGAGGGAGTTGCAAACATGGAAAGTGAGAAGCCCATAATGAACTCTGTAATTTTGGATTGGAGGAATTTGTGTGAACTCAAAGTTTTACATATCTGTGTTCTAATTTGGATGCTTGTGTTAAAGTTCTATAGGAGCATGTCCTTGTTTTTAGGAAATGTACACTGAAGTATTTAGAGGTTAGGGCTTCATGTCCACAATGGATCAGATGCCTCAAATGGTTCAAGGAAAAAAAAAAAAAACTGTATGTATATAACATATATGTAGGGTGGGGAAACAGAGAGAAGAGAAGAAGCAAATGTAATGAAATGATAACAATTGGGGAATCAAGGTGAACAGGTTATGGAAGTTCATGATGCTACCCTTGCAACTTTTCAGTGAGTTTGAAATTATTTCAAAATAAAAAGTTGTAAAAATAATTTCCAGATGTATCGAAATCTAAGTAATCCTCCTTCGTAGGATCTGTGCCCCCAAGTATCTCACATATACACAAAGATGTGCATGTATGAGTTCATATTTAGAAATCATAATGAGAAAATGTAGGAAATATGCATCAGTAGGGAATGGTTAAATAAATTATAGTTAAACATTCCATGGAATGTTGTGCAGGCATAAAAGAGAATAAGGTAGATTTACTTGTACTGACAATGTACTGACGTGGAAAGATCTCCAGGATGTATTGAAAGGAATAGCAAGTGACAAACCAAGAGGTAGAGTATGATCCCATTTGTGGTTTCATTTTTTTTGTTAATATTTATTTATTTGGCCACATTGGGTCTTAGTTGTAGCTCCTGGGATCTTTCATTGAGGTCTTTTGTTGGGGTGTGTGGGCTTCTCTGTAGTTGTCATGCACAGGCTTAGTTGCCCTGCAGCATGTCGGATCTAGTTCCCATGCAGGGATTGAACCCATGTCCCCTGCGTTGGAAGGTAGAGTCCTAACGCCTGGACCACAGGGAAGTCCCCCATTTGTGGGTTTTTTTTTTTAAGTTTTTAAAAAACCTGCTTTGAGTGTCAGTTCTAAGTTGTATGTATGTGTGTATATCAATGCTTATAAACACATTTTAAAATAGTCTGAAAGAATACACATCCAGCTATTAGCAATGGTTAACTCTAGGGAAGGAGAATAGTATTATATTTTCCACATTTCCTGTTTTGTTAATTTGCAACCCTATGGACTGTAGCCCATCAATCTTCTCTGTCCATGGGATTCCCAGGCAAGAATACTGGAGTGGATTGCCATTTCCTTCTCCAGGGGATCTTCCGAACCTAGGGGTCGAACCCATGTCCCCTGTACTGGCAGGAGGATTCTTTACCACAGAGCCACCAGGGAAGCTCATGCATGTAATAATTTCATTATCAGTTGGAAAAAAGAAGCCTAAGTACAAAAAGGCAGAAATATATATAATACATTCTAAAAGAATTCCTCTCAAGGTGATAATAATATTTAATGCTGGCAATTATCTCAGGTTATCTGGAAAACTCCTAGTCCAACCCCCACATATAGAGAACTGATCTTCCAGTGAAGGTGCCCAGGTACACTTGATCATTAATTTAATAGAAGATTAGGCAGCCGGCTGAGCCACTCCTCGCTTGCCAGGCCACCGTCCAGAAGCGAATTCCCTTGCAGCTCTCCAAAAGGAGGTCAAACGAGTCCCCGGGGATTCTCAACAGAAAGAAGTTGCCAGAGGCTAAATTTGGCATCGTAGCCAAGCCCTAGACTGGGATAAACTGTGCCAGCACTTTTCAGTTATGCTTTCAAGACCTTGATCAGAACAGGCAGGACTAGATAGCTGTTTCCAAGAGTGCCTTCGCAGCCTGAATTGGAAACAATTGTTCAAACCTGAATTGCGGGATGAACTTGAAAATGTCAAATTCCTCCTCTGCCTCCTTGACCTATATTATCATTTTTTAAAGGATATTTAAATTCCCTTTCTTTTCTCTTGCTCCAAGCAGTTTATCATAGTAATAATTTCTGCTGACCTGATCAGATCCTCAGTTTAGCCTTTCTTAAGACAGGAAATACAGGCTAGCCATCTGTTTTATTTTTCTTTTATCTTTTTAAGTGTAAATGGCCTATTTTGTATTTAAGTTCCTTTCCCTCCCCCCTTTATTGGCCTTTTTTTTTAAATAAAAATATTTTGGTGAACTGTAATTCACATACCATCAAATTCATCCTTTTTTAATAAATAATTTTTGTTTATTTTTGGGCTGTGCTGAGTCTTTGCTGTCGCACAGGCTTTTCTCTGGTAGTGGTGAGCGGAGGACTACTCTGCAGTTGTGGTGTACAGGCTTCTCATTGCAGTGGCTTCTCTTGTTGCAGAGCTCGGGCTGTAGGGTGCACAGTAGTCGTGGCTCCTGGGCTCCAGAGCACAGGCTTAATGGTTGAGGCACATGGGCTTAGTTGCTCCACAGCATGTAGGATCTTCCTGGATCAGGGATTGAACCTGCGTCTCCTGCATTGGCAATCGGCTTCTTTACCACTGAGCCACCAGGGAAGCCCCCTAAATTCATCCTTTAAATAATTCAGTGGGTTTTAGTAAATTCACAGAGTTGAGCAACCATCACCACCATAGACTTTAGAACATTTCATCACACCAGAAAGAAACTGTTTACCCATTAGCAGTCATACCCCATATCTCTTTCCCTCCTGCTCTAGATAACTATTACTCTCTTTCTTTCTATATAGATTTGCTTTTTCTGGATATTTCATATAAATGAAATCTTTCAATATGTAGTCTTTCATGTATAGCTTCTTTCATATAATGTTTTGAGGTTCATCCGTATTGTAGCATGTGTCAACTCTCCATTCCTTTTTAAGTAGCAGAATAATATTCCATTGTTTGGCTATATCACATTTTATTTATCAATTCATCATTTTATGGCTATTTGAGTTGCTTCCACTTTGGAGCTATTATGAATAATGCTGCTATGAATATTTATATACATGTTTTTGTGCAAATATACATTTTCAGTTTTCTTGGGTATATACCTAGGAGTAGAATTCCTGAATCATTTGGTAACTGTATTTTTAACCTTTTTGCAGGGGAGAGGATACTTCTCTGGTTTTGTTTCTCTTTTTTAATTTTTATTTTATATTGGATTATAGTTGAGTAACAATGTTATGTTAGTTTCAGGTAAACAGTACAGTGATTCAGTTATACATACACAAGTTTCTGTTTTCAAATTCTTTTCCCATTTAAGTTATTGCAGAATATTTAGCAGAGCTCCCTGTACTATACAGTAGGTCCTTTTTGGTGATCTATTTTAAATATAGCAATGTGTACGTGTCAATCCCAAACTCCCAGTCTATCTATCCCTTTCCCCTACTCTCCCCTCAGGGTGGTGGTTGTTTAGTTGCTAAGTCATGTCTGGCTCTTTGTGACCCCATGGACTATATAATCTGCCAGGTTCCTCTGTCCATGGGATTTCCCAGGCAAGAATACTAGAATGGGTCACTATCTCCTTCTCCAGGGGACCTTCCCCACCCAGGGATCGAACCTGCATCTCCCGCGTCGGCAGGAGAATTCTTTACCACTGAGCCACCAAGTAAGCCCCTAGGGTAAGCATAAGTTTGTTCTCTAAGTCTGTGTGTGAGTCTGCTTCTGTTTTGTAAATAAGTTCATTTGTATCACTTGTTTTAGATTCCAAGTCCAAGTGATATCATATGTTTGTCTTTGTCAGTCTGACTTTCTTCCCTTAGTATAATAATCTCCAGGTCCGTCCATGTTGCTGGAAATGGCATTATTTCATTCTTTTTAATGGCTGAGTAATATTCCACTGTGTGTACCATTTTTAACTTTTTGAGAAATCTCCAAACTATTTTCCAAAGCAACTGTACCATTTTACATTCCTACCAGCAATGTATGCAGACTCTAGTTTCTCTATATCCTTTCCAATGCTTGCTGTTGTCCGTTCTTTTGATTATAGCTATTTTGTTGGGTGTAAAGTGGTATTTCATTGTAGTTTCTCTATATCCTTTCCAATGCTTGCTGTTGTCCGTTCTTTTGATTATAGCTATTTTGTTGGGTGTAAAGTGGTATTTCATTGTAGTTTTTAAAAAATATTTATTTATTTTAATTTTTACATTTTTTGGCTATGTTGGGTCTTAGTTGCATCACACAGGATCGTTGGTATGGTGCACAGGCTCCAGAGTGCATTGGCCCAATATTTGTGGTGCATAGGCTTAGTTGCCCCACGGCATGTGGGATCTTAGTTCCCAGACCCGAGCTCAAACACGCATTCCCTGCATTGTAAGGTGGATTCTTAACCACTGGACCACCAGGGAATTCCCTTCATTATGGTTTTAATTTGCATTTCACTAATGACTAATGATGTTGAACATATTTTCATGTGCTTATTGGCCATTTGTATATTTCCTTCAGAGAAATAGCTATTTTCATCCTTTCCTCATTCTTTAATGGGGTTGTTTGTCTTTTTATTGTTGAATTGTAAGAGTTCTTTATGTAGTCTGGATAATAGTCCTTTACAAGATATATGGTTTTCAAATATTTTCTCCCATTCTGTGGATAATCTTTTCACTTTCTTGATGAGGAAGAAGGAATAATAGAAAGAGGACATTAATGGATAAAGATTTCTTTTTCAGGTGATAAAAAATGTTCTGGAATTAGATAGTCATGATGGTTATACAACTGTGAATATAGTAAAATCACTGAATATATTAAAATGGCAATTTTATGGTACATGAGTTACATCTCATTTTTAAAATATAAAAGTCACTTTAAAAAGTATCAGCTGATCCACATGACTTCAAACCTAAAATCACCATTTCATTTGAGTTGAACAATTTCTTTTTACTGATGCTGCTAGATGCTCAGATACAAAGGTGAAAAGACTTTGTTTCTACCTTTAAAGAGGCCAGAGTCTAAAAGGGGAGATCATCATATACATACTTGGTTAGGACTAAGATAGAGGTGTGCTTTGGGATCATGAGGGTCATACTAAGAAACCTGGGCTTCATTAAGGCAGTAAAGAATCATTGAAATTTAAGCTGGGAATTGACATGATCAGTTTTGTGTTTTAGATACATCATCTTGGCAGCTGTGTAGAAAATTGCTATGAAGGCAGCATGGCTAGTATCAGTTCAGTTAGGAGACAATTGCAGTAGTTTGATGAGAAGTAGTGGAAACTTGAATGAAAGCACTGGTGGTAAGAATAGAGAAGAGGTCAGGTTCAAAAAATATTAGGTAAAACTCTACAAAACTTGGTGTGATGAGGCATAAGGGGGAGGGAGAAAGCTGAGATGACTCAGATTTCTGGCTTGAGTCAGTGGGTGGATGGTGGTGACATTAACTGAAAAAAAAATATAAAAAGAAGAAATTTGTGGGCTTAAGTAATAACTTTAGTTTTGCACCAAACTTTGGCATGAGACACCTGGAAAATGGTCAAGTGGATGTGTCCAGTAGGCAATAACCTCACTCTTTCTCTGATACAGTTTCCTGATTTATAAAATTGCAGTATTGTAATGAAAATAAACTAACTAACTATTAGAATTAGTGTTAGGGGTATTCACTTAATCTGCTTTGGGAAAATTGCAGACTCTATTAACTATTAAATATTTGCCTAGCTTTCTGAAAAGAAAAAAGAAAACACCTTGCTCAGTGGTATCAGAGGCATATTTATATTTACAGGTGCAACTTCATTTAAGCCCACCCAATGAAAATACAAAAAGATCAGTCAGAGGGTGGTAATTTGCTGTCCCCAAAGACTCAATGTAAGATTCTTTTAATTAGACACTCCTCCTAGTGAATATAAACCAATTGCCTTAGAGATATTAGACTTAACATAAATTTCAAAAATAATAAAAGTTAACATTTATTTTGTGCTTGTTGCATGCTAGGCAAAGTGCTAAGCTCTTTATAACTATTAGCTTTTTTATCCTCACATTAACATATTGAGGTAGATATTCTTAGCATTCTCATTTTATAAAGAAAAAAATGAAGGTTTAGAGAGATTAAATAATAGAACCAAGATCATTAATCTAGTAAGCAATAAAACCAGGATTCAAACTCAGGTCTCTCCTGAGTATAAGTTTGTGAAGAAGAGCTATTATTTTATATGAAAATCCATGGTTATATGCATGCTTAGATCAATTTAATGATCAAAATAGCAATCTAATTTCACTTATACGGAAATTATTAACCTTCCACTATTGCATTCTTTGCAGCCAAAGATGGAGAAGTTCTATTCAGTCAGCAAAAACAAGACCGGGAGCTGATTGTGGCTCAGATCATGAACTCCTTATTGCCAAATTCAGACTGAAATTGAAGAAAGTGGAGAAAACCACTAGACCATTCAGGTATGACCTAAATCAAATCCCTTCTGACTATATAGTGGAAGTGAGAAATAGATTCAAGGGATTAGATCTGATAGATAGAGTGCCTGAAAAACTACAGACAGAGGTTTGTGACATTGTACAGGAGGCAGGGATCAAGACCATCCCCAACGAAAAGAAATGCAAAAAAGCAAAATGGTTGTCTGAGGAGGCCTTACAAATACCTGAGAAAAGAAGAGAAGCTAAAGGCAAAGGAGAAAAGGAAAAATATACCCATTTGAATGCAGAGTTCCAAAGAATAGCAAGGAGAGATAAGAAAGACTTCCTCAGTGATCAATGCAAAGAAATAGAGAAAAACAATAAAATGAGAAAGATTAGAGATCACCTCAAGAAAATTAGAGATACCAAGGGAACATTTCATGCAAAGATGGTCACAATAAAGGGCAGAAATGGTATAGACCTAATAGAAGCAGAAGATATTAAGAAGAGGTGGCAAGAAAACACAGAAGAACTATACAAAAAAGATCTTCATGAACCAGATAATCACAATGGTGTGATCCCTCACCTAGAGCCAGACATCCTGGAATTCGAAGTGAAGTGGGCCTTAGGAAGCATCACTACGAACAAAGCTGGTGAAGGTGATGGAATCCCAGTTGAGATATTTCAAATCCTAAAAGATAATGCTGTGAAAGTACTATACTCAATATGCGAGCAAATTTGGAAAACTCAGCAGTTGCCACAGGACTGGAAAAGGGCAGCTTTCATTCCAATTCCAAAGAAAGGCAATGCCAAAGAATGCTCAAACTACCACACAACTGCAACCATCTCACACGCTAGCAAAGTAATGCTCAAAATTCCCCAAGCCAGGCTTCAACAGTATGTGAACCATGAACTTCCAGATGTTCAAGCTGGATTTAGAAAAGGCAGAGGAACCAGAGATCAAATTGCCAACATCCATTGGATCATTTTGATCCATTGGATCAAAAGCAAGAGAGTTCCAGAAAAACATCTACTTCTGCTTTATTGACTACGCCAAAGCCTTTGACTGTGTGGATCACAATAAACTGTGGAAAATTCTTCAAGAGATGGGAATACCAGACCACCTCACCTGCCTCTTGAGAAATCTGTATGCAGGTCAGGAAGCAACAGTTAGAACTGGACATGGAACAACAGACTGGTTTCAAATAGGGAAAGGAGTATGTCAAGGCTGTATATTGTCACCCTGTTTATTTAACTTATTATGCAGAGTACATCATGAGATACACTGGGCTGGATGAAACACAAGCTGGAATCAAGATTGCCGGGAGAAATATCAATAACCTCAGATACGCAGGTGACACCACCCTTATGGCAGAAAGTGAAGAGGAACTAAAGAGCCTCTTGATGAAAGTGAAAGTGGAGAGTGAAAAGTTGGCTTAAAACTCAACATTCAGAAAATGAAGATCATGGCATCTGGTCCCATCACTTCATGGCAAATAGATGGGGAAACAATGGAAAAAGTGAGACACTTTATTTGGGGGGGCTTCTAAATCACTGCAGATGGTGACTGCAGCTATGAATTTAAAAGATACTTGCTCCTTGGAAGAAAAGTTATGACCAACCTAGATAACATATTAAAAAGCAGGGACATTACTTTGCCAACAAAGGTCCATCTAGTCAAAGCTATAGTTTTTCCAGCAGTCATGTATATTCGAATGTGAGAGTTGGACTGTAAAGAAAGCTGAGTGCTGAAGAATTGATACATTTGAGCTATGGTGTTAGAGAAGACTCTTGAGAGTCCCTTGAACTGCAAGGAGATCCAACTAGTCCTGGATGTTCATTGGAAGGACTGACGTTGAAGCTGAAACTCCAATACTTTGGCCACCCGATGTGAAGAACTGACTCATTTGAAAAGATCCTGATGCTGGGAAGATTGAAGACAAGAGAAGGGGACGATAGAAGATGAGATGATTGGATGGCATCACCGACTCGATGGACATCAGTTTGAGTAAACTCTGGGAGTTGGTGATGGACAGAGAGGCCTGGCCTGCTATAGTCTATGGGGTCGCAAAGAGTGAGACATGACTGAGGGACTGAATTGAAGTATTGCATTCATATCCTTAATTCCTCTCTAGAATTCCTAATTAATTTCCAGATTCATTTTCTAATCTTCTTGTAGGTCTCATTTTTCTCTCTGCCCATCTTCCCATCTTCTCATCACATTGTTCTATTTGGTACACAGATTGAAGACATTCAGTAAAATAGGGAGGCTTCTGCTTTCACATAGCAACATTTATGGTAGCTTTCAGAAGGGCCTTTGTCAAACTCATTCCCTAGCTGTGTTCCCAGATTCAGGACTCATTGTGGTTCAGCCCAGAAGCCCATCAACACAAAAACTTATTGGAGGAGGAGGAAAGGCCAAAGCAAATGTATGTTCATGACAAGATGGCCAGTGGTCCCAGAGGAGTTTGCTGAGTGGGAATGGAGAAGTGAAGAGCCATTTGTTCTTCATTAGACAGCATGGCTGTGCTTTTTCAGAAAATGGAAAGAAAGCCAACTGAGCAGAATCATGTGTGGTAATGAGACATTTGGGCACACAGAATGGGCACCACAGAATTCTTCATAAGATGGGGGTAGGCTGGCAGTAGCTGCTCGGGGCTCACCTAGAATATGTTTGGGGGACTTCCCTGGTGATCCAGTGGTTAAGAATCCGCCTTTCAATGCAGGGGACACAAGTTCGATCCCTGGTAGGAGAACTGAGATCCCACATGTCTTGGGACAACTAAGCCCATGCACCCCAATGAAGAGCACCACAACAGCAATATGATGCTGCCAAAAATAATAAAATATAAAGAAATAAAGAAGATATGTTTGAGTGACGGTATTTCTGGACTCCTCAGACCCAATTAGATTGTTTAGGCTAATAACAATCCCTGTCCATGATTATTTATCTGAATAGTGACCAAAAGTTTTTAGAAGGACCTTCCCAAAGGATAGAACTTTAATTTAACTTGCAGATTTTAAAAAACTGTTGGACTGAATTTATCTTTTCAGGATGAGACGGCACCTCAAATAATCAGGATGCATTGTGCTCAGGATCTAATTTCCCAAATGTCAGCATGCAATCCATTTCAAAAGTAATTCACTTTGCAATGTGTTTTCCCCATTACACTCATATGGCAGAAATTATTGCAAATAATAGCCTACAAAGCTGGGATAGTCATTAGATCAGCTAAAGGGTCAGACTGGGCTGTTGATGGTGAAGCTTATTTCTGTTGAAAAGACAAAGAGAATCCACACTATTTCAAAAATAAACATATTTGATTTCTTCTATCAACTCTGCCTCTTTCTGGATTCACATATTCACTCCATTCTTCAAGCTTATCTGTACACAGTTGCTTGAACATGACTTACTATTTTGACTCTTTGCCTTGGGTGTTCTTCTCCCTGCTTAGAAAAATCTATGCCCTTTCTCTTCTATATATTCCCATCTAACCTTCAAAACCAGAACATATCTCTTTTCATATGCCTTTCCTAGGATCACATCGCAAATGTGATCATTTATTATTTTTAGTTTCCTTAGCTATTACAGCTTTCGTTTACACTATACTCTTTTTTTCTTGAAGCTATTAAAATATTTGTTTGGATTTCGTCTCAAATTGTGTTGTGTGCACATGTTTTAGCCCCAAATTATTAATAGATTTTACATTCTTTGAAGAGTTAGAGAGCTGTGGTTTTTATTTCTTTAGCATCTAGTAATAGAACAACAACTCACAAAAACTAAATACCATATTTGTGATAAACTCTAACCAGTTGTAGACATTTGACAGTGATACCAAGAAAGATTTCATTAAACAGGTATCAAATCAATTTCAGAAGATTAAAGATGAACATCTAATCTTTCCCTTGTGATTCTTTCATCTCAGAAGTTACTAAAGCTTTTCCTATATATGTTTATAGTAATTACCTTTATCAAATCTCAGTATAACAGTTTATTAACTAATGCATAGAAGGTTCTGTCCTAGAAAACACAAGGTCATCTCACTCATTACCAACTTATTCTTCAACAGATTTAATTATCCAACAAATATTTACTGAGCACATACTGTATAGAAAACATATAGTAGACACTTTTAAAAGACATTAAATTTACAGAAGAAACCAAGAAACACAAAGTAAAATAAAACAAAAAAAATAACAGCACAAAAAGTTGTCAGTTTAGGTTTTGAATAAGTGAGCCATACAACATGGTGCTGAGTTAGAGGGGTGGGAGAAGAGATATAATTGAAGTGTCAGTGAACTCTTCCTGAAGGTGTTGTGTTGTAAATTTGGCTTTAGAGAATGAGCAAGGGAGAGACCATAGGCCCAGAGACAAGAATGTATATGCCGTGTTTGAGTGGCAGTGGGTTTGTTCCATCTCTATGAAAAGCTTTTTAAACATCACATCCATTCATCACAAATAAAAGGGGGGAAAGTGGAAACAGTGATAGATTTTGTTTCCTTGAGCTCCAAAATCACTGCAGACACTGACTGCAGCCACAAAATTAAAAGATGCTTGCCCTTAGAAGAAAAGCTATGACAAACCTAGACAGCATATTAAAAAGCAGAAACATCACTTTGCCGACAAAGGTGCGTATAGTCAAAGCTATGAATGCCAAAGAATTTATTTGAACTGTGGTGCTGGACAAGGCTCCTGAGAATACCTTGGATAGCAAGGAGATCAAACAGTCAATCCTAAAGGAAATCAACCCTGAATACTCATTGGAAGGACTGATGCTGAAGCTCCAGTATTTTGGTCATCTGATACAAACTGTCAACTCATTAGATAAGTCCCTAATGCTGGGAAAGATTGAAGGTAGAAGGAGAAGAGGGCATCAGAGGATGAGATGACTGGATGGCATCACTGATGTAATGGACATGAACTTGGGCAAAATCCAGGAGATGGTGAGCGATGGGGAGGCCTGGTGTGCTGCAGTCCTTGGGGTTCCAAAGAGCTGACACGACTGGGTGACTGAAGAACAGTGGTTTTTCTGGTAGCCATGCACTGATGTGAGAGGTGGGCCTTAAAGAAGGCTAAGCACCAAAGAATTGATGCTTTCTGTATTGTGGTGCTGGAGAGGACTCTTGAGAGTTCCTTGGACTGCAAGGAGATCAAACCAGTCAATCCTAAAGGAAATCAACCCAGAATATTCATTGGATGAACTAATGCTGAAGCTGAAGCTCCTGTACTTTGGCTACCTGATGCAAAGAGCTGACTCATTGGAAAAGACCCTAATGCTAAGAAAAATTGAAGGCAGGAGGAAAAGAGGGCAACAGAGGATGAGGTGGTTAGATGACAGCCCCAACTCAATGGATGTGAGTTTGAGCAAACTCTGGGAGATAGTGAAGGATAGGGAAGCCTTGTGTGCTGCAGTCCATGGGGTTGCAAAGAGTCAGACACAATTTAGCAGCTAAACAATAACAACAACATCATTATTATTCTTGTTTTGAACAATTGGTACCAGTTTAGATATCTTCTTTCTGGTGTTGTTTGTTCCTTCCTGCGTTTCTGGGCTTCTAGTTCATTTTCTTTCTTTTTTTTTTTTAATACAGAAACTTAAAAAAAAACTATTTATTGACCACACCATGTGGCTTGTGGGATTTTAGTTCCCCAACGAGGGATGAAACCCAGGTCCTTGGCAGTGGAAGTGCAGCATCCTAACCACTGGACCACCAGGGAATTCCCCTAGCTCAGATTCTTGGACTTCTACTTGAAAAATTCCTTCTATTATTTCCTTTTAGTGCACATCTGTTGACAATGAACTCTGTAGGTTCTTATTTTTATGAAGATGTCACTGTTTTACCTTAATTTTTAAAGAATATTTTTTATTAGGTATAGGATTCTAAGTTTGCTGTAATTCTTCCCACTCCAAAGATGTAATTCCATTGTCTTCTGGTTTCCATCATTTATTTTGAAAGTTTTATTGTATTGTCAACTTTACTGTAGCTCATTTGAAGATAATGTACTTTTTTTCACTCTGGCTGATTTTAAACATTTTTATATTAGCATTTAGTTTTCATTGTTTTGACTAAGTGTGGTTTTCCTTGTATTTATCCTGATTCAGATTCATAGGGGCGACACAGATGATGAAATGGTTGGATGGCATCGTTGACTCAATGGACATGAGTTTGAGCAAACTCTGGGAGATCGTGAAGGACAGGGCAGCCTGCCATGCTGCAGTCCATGGGGTGGCAAAGAGTCAGACATGACTTAGCAACTGAACAACAGATGCATAGATCCTATTGATTCTATACCATGATGTCTTCTATTAGTTTGGGGACATTCTTGGCTAGTATCTCTTCAAATATGGTTCATGCCACATTCCTTGTCTCTCCTCCTCTGGGACTCCAGCGACAATTATAATGATACCGTGCATCATGTCCTATATGTCTCATATTCTTTTCTCTATATTCCATACTTTTTCCTCTGTGCTTCAATCTGGATATTTTCTATTGCTCTATCTTCTAGTTCAGTAAGCTCTGCTGCTAGGTCTAATACTGTTAAACCCATCCATTGGATTCTTAATTTAGTTATACTTTTTAATTCTAGGATTCACAAGTAATTCTTTTTTATTAATACCAATTCTCTGCTGAAATTCTCCATATTTTCATATAATTCCTTGAACATACTAATTACATTTAATATATATATTTACAGCTGTGACTAAATAAATAAGTATGTTTGTCCCCTGTAGGTTTACCTCCATGGTCTATTTTCTCTTGATTTTCAATCATTTGGTCCTGTTTCCCAGCATTACTGATCTTTTTTTTCTTTTTTTTTGAATGCTAGACTTTATAAAATTGTAAGACTCTGCATGATGGTGCTATTTTCCAAAGAAGACTTCACCTTTCACCTTCTGGCAGTGAGGTACACTTCAGGCACATTGCCTTTATCCAGGTAAGACTGGCTTACCCTCA
Organism: Bos indicus; assembly: GCF_029378745.1. Classification (NCBI taxonomy): domain Eukaryota; kingdom Metazoa; phylum Chordata; class Mammalia; order Artiodactyla; family Bovidae; genus Bos; species Bos indicus. The sequence goes on along the minus strand of NC_091778.1, from coordinate 48,612,275 downwards.
TTCTAGGGCATAACCCTTCCAGGACTTTTACTTAAAACCTTCTTTGTTTATCAGAATCCTTTCTCCTTAAGCAGCCCTGTAATGGTTAATTTTATGTGCCAACTTGACTGGGCTGAGGTGTACCCAAATAGCTGATAAAAACATTTCTGGAGATGTCTGTGAGGGTGTTTCCTGGAGACTTTAGCATTTGAATCCGTAGACTAGGTAACGAAGAGCACCCTTACCAAAATGGGCAGGCATCATCCAATCTGTTGAGGGTCTGAACCAAACAAAGAAGTGGAGGAGGAGAGAATTTTCTGTCTCTCTCTTGAGCTAGAATGTCCATCTTCTCCTGCCCTCTAGCCTTGGTGCTTCAGGTTCTTGGGCCTTTAGATTCCAAGACTTACCCCAGTGGGTCCCCTCTCTCAGGAGTTCAGCCTCAGACTGGGAGTGAATCATCAATTCCTCTGGTGATCAGGGCTTCAGACTTGAATTAAATTATACCACCAGCTTTCCTGGTTCTCCAGCTTGCAGATGGAAGATAATGGGACTTGCTTCCATAAATCCTTGAGTCAATTTCTATAATAAGTCTTAGGAATTCCCTGATTGTCCAGTGGTTAGGACTCTATGCTTGCATTGCCGGCAGCACGGGTTTGATCTCTGGTCAGAAAACTGAGATCCCACAAGCTGGGTGGGGTGGCCAAAAAAAAAAAGAATTGCTATAATAAATCTCTTCTATTATCTATCTAGCTGTCTATCCATCCATTCATCCTACTGGTTCTGTTTCTCCAGAGAACCCTGACTAATATAGACCATGAACTCCAACTTTTGTTTCCCAGGACAATCTCGAAATACTACTACTGGTACTAATACTATCACCATTGTGGATAAACTTAAAAAAATTTTTTTTTACTAATGTTCTGCTTCCTTTTTTTATAGTTGAACTACATCTACATTGTCAGAGCATATAGCCATTATATAACATATCTTTCTTTGCGCCCTCACTTGGTCTTACTTATGTAAGAAACTGTATTTAATGTTCACCACCAAGCCTTACACTGATGTCTCCCCAGTCATTTTGTTTTGTCTGAAGCTCATTTACCTGTAGATTCTTCAGAAAAGGCCCATTGGAATAATATTTCTTGAGTTCATAGATGTCTAGTAATTTTACTAGATTTTGTCATTCTGTGCTTCTGGAATGTTCTACCAGTGTGTCATTTCAAATATTTTTTTCCAGAAAGAATTTCTTGAATATAGTTTTACTGTTAATTGTTCTCTTATTTTGTTTTCTTCTTTAGGGTCTTCTGTTGTCCGTATTTTGGATCTTCTTGGTCACTCTTCAGTATCTGTCACTTTCTTTCAAATCCTTTTTTGTCCCTTCATCCAAAAATTTTAAAAAATATTTTCTTCTGTTTGACTGATTTCTTGTCAGGCACTACTGTTCAATTTATTTGCTCTTATTTCCTCTCTAGAATACTCTTTATTTCTTAAATTATTGTTTATTTCTTATTATTTCCAGAATGCTATCACGTCTTGTCTGAGTTTCAAATTCTTTATTTCTGTTATTTCATATCTTTTATTATTTTCTAGTGTCTTTTAGCTCATCTGGAACTAGAAGTTTATGCTTGTCATCTGTTTTATGGTTGTCTTTGCGGAGTGCTTTCGTTGTCTGTTGGGATGTTACTCAGCTCTTTGTCTCCCTTTCTCTTTCCTTCAAAGAACTATGTGACCTCGGAATTTTTCTCTTGCTTCTTTTAATGTGAAATTCGTTTCCCTCAACTTTTTTTTCAGTTTATTTGTCTGTGCCAGGTCTTAGTGGCAGCATGCATGATCCTTAGTTGTGGCATATGAAAGCTTACTTATGAATAGTTGCAACATGAGGGATCTAGTTCCCAGACCAGCGATTGAACCCAGGCCCCCTGCTCTGGGAGCATGGAGTCTTAGCAACTGGACCACCAGAGAAGTCCCTAGTTTTTCTGAACTTTTCTTATAAGGTGGCATTCGGGAAAACTTTCCTTACTTCATAAAACTTCCTCTGATTTGGGGGCATGTCAAAAAATCAGGCAACTTGCTTTATGGTATTTCACCACTTTGGTCCAGAGGTTTTCTTTCCCTCCTGTCTGTTGTCCGTGTCCTGTTAACTTTTATTCTATTCCAAGTATTTTATCTTTTTGAGGTTCTGTCCTACGAAGAGGTTGGTTTTGCGAGTTCATAGGAGCTAGGCTGCTCCAGCTTCATCAGACCTTATTCCCATGGGTAGAGGAGCCTGGCAGGCTACAGTCCATGGGTCTGCAAAGAGCTGATCACAACCGAGTGACTGAGCACACTGGTTTTGGTTAAAACCCCTTCCAGCTTCAGCTGGTATTCTCACATTGCTTGTCCTCATCCCAGTCAATGCCTTTGGGCTATTTTGGGGGTCTCCTGTTCTCAGTTCCATCAGGTGTAACTTCTTTATTGTTTCTTTCACATGGAACTGATACCATGAAGATCCTGGGGCTATTGATGCTTGGTACCCCTCTGCTTGCATTTTTGGAGTTTGTGAAAACACCTTGTCACTTGGTTTTGTTGAAAATGTTGTTCATGGGTTTTAGGTTTTGCTATCCATTTGTTCTGTCTGTTTTTATGTAAGAATTCAGAGAGATGAAAAATATGCTACTGATGCTGTCATCTTCCCAGAATCCTCTCCTGAGTTAATTCAATTATAAGTGTATTTTGTATTACAGTCCCTCTGGGAGTCTGCTCATAACTTATGGGTGTTGACATTTTGCTTCTGCTTGGGTCTGAGAAGGTTAAGGGTTTTAAATCTTAGCTGTTTAGGATACCACAATTAATGACCAAACATAAGGAAGCTAAAATATGAACATAGTAAATTGCCAACTCACATGAATTTTTAAAAAAACCTTTAAATTTAATTACAGCAGAAATATTTCTGAGGATGTGGGGATTGCTTTTAACAACAAATGAAAGAAACCATTTGTGTGTATATGCTTAGAATTAACACAGTGCAGTTTTCTTTTATGGGGTACATATGCATAAATTACTTTATACATGCTCCATAGGATATAATATATTTGCATATATTATAAATTTAATTTTAATTTTATGGCTCTTGTACTTAGGAAATTGTAACAACTGGCAAAAAAGTTTTTGATTTTTAGTAGGCGGGCAATCATTCAATACTATCATTAGCTCTAAAAAGAATCTAGCATGGACTTTTAGAACTAGAAAAAGTCTTAAGTCTTTTTTCCAGACCAGAGATCCGGGCAATCCAGTTAGATTCTGCCTCCAGAACCTAACTCAACGTGTTTAAGTACAAACAATTTTTTTTATTGAAATATAGTTGATTTACAATGTTGTATTAGTTTCAGGTTTACAGCAAGGTGATTCATATATATCTAGGCTTCCCAAGCGGCTCAGCAGTAAAGAATCCGCCTGCCAAGAGGAGACGCGGTTTTGATCCCTGGGATGGGAAGATCCCCTGAAGGAGGAAATGGAAACCCACTCCAGTATTGTTGCCTGGGAAATCCCATGGACAGCGGCGCCTGGCAGGCTACAGTCCATGGGGTTCCCAAAGAGTCAGACATGACTGAGCCACTGAGCACCACTATATATATTCAAGTATTCTTTTTCAGATTTTTCTCCATTATAGGTTATTCCAGGATATTGAATACAGTTCCCTATGCTATACAGTAGGTCCTTGTTGTTTATCTGGTCTACATATGGTAATGTATATCTGTTAATCCCAAACACCTAATTTGTCCCTCCCTTCCTGACTTCCCCCTTTGGTAACCATAAATCTGTTTCCTATATCTAGTACAGACAATTTTTTAACAATTAACAATCTCTGTAAGAAATAGCTTTCTGGTTTGGCTATCTATTTTCCTGCCAGATGAACTGAGGTGTACTGACAACAAGCATAACAGACAGAAACAGTACTTAAGCAGGACTTCAAAAAATTGTATCAGAGCTATGGTAGCTAGGAAACAGCAGCACAGATAGTGCAATGAAAAGGAATAGTTGAGGAGCCAGGGGTAACTCTAGGGCCATGTTATGATGCTATGCAAGTGGCATTGCACACAGTTGCCATAGCTACGGAGCTGCACGAGCTATAGACACGCAGACCCTATGTACCCACCCACTCTGCCGCAATTGCTTTCCACACCTGCCCCTCCGAGTTTTCTACAGCTCCAGTGTAAGGAGGAAAAGGCCATATGGCTTAAATCAAAATATTTTTTTCACTTCTAAAAATCAGAATACCAGAGATTCAGAGCAGAAGGCGAGGAAGCATTGGAAAACGCTTCTTTCCCAGGGGTCAGGAGGTTTCAGAACATCCATTTCAGGAGGAAAGGCTGGTGACCTTTAGTCGCCCACCTCCATGTCTGCTTTCATGTTCCTTTTTACCCTCTATTCCTCTCCTGGCGACATGGATCCTGTCTCTCTCTGCCTTCCCCACCCCCAACTCCTTGTCTTGACAGCAGCACCAGGGAGAGTTTTAATATTATTCAAAGGAATATATGTGGATTAAAGTGCTAGAGCAGGGGATTAGATATTTTGGTACTCTGTTTTCTTCCAAGGGGATTAAAGAAATTATTTTGGATGCCACTGCCAGTTTTAAAGCAAAACCAAGGTAAGCCAGGAAGGGGAAAAAAATCGTTGTTGGGGGTAGGGAGTAGGGAGGAAAACAAAGAGCAGGGACTTTCCTGGTGGTCTGGGGAGTGAGAAGAGAAGAACAGGCAGAGTACAGGGGGTTACAGGGTGGTGAAACTCTTCTATATAACATTTTAATAGTGGCTACATGTCATCACATATTTGTCCAAACCCTTTGACTGTGTGGATCACAATAAACTGGAAAATTCTGAAAGAGATGGGAATACCAGATCACTTGACCTGAGAAATATCTTTGAAATTTCAAAGAAATTTCACTTGAGGTCAAGAAATATCACTTGACCTCAGAAATATCCTGAGAAATATTTACTTGAGAAATCTGTATGCAGGTCAGGAAGCAGCAGTTAGAACTGGACATGGAACAACAGACTGGTTCCAATTAGGAAAAGGAGTACGTCAAGGCTGTATATTGTCACCCTGCTTATTTAACTTATATGCAGAGTACATCATGAGAAACGCTGGGCTGAAGGAAGCACAAGTTGGAATCAAGAATGCCAGGAGAAATATCAATAACCTCAGATATGCAGATGACACCACCCTTATGGCAGAAAGTGAAGAACTAAAGAGCCTCTTGATGAAAGTGAAAGAGGAGAGTGAAAAAGTTAGCTTAAAGCTCAACATTCAGAAATTAAGATCATGGCATCTGGTCCCATTGCTTCATGGGAAATAGATGGGGAAACAGTGGACACAGTGACTGACTTTATTTTTTGGGGCTCCAAAATCACCACAGATGGTGATTGCAGCCATGAAATTAAAAGACGCTTGCTCCTTGGAAGGAAAGTTATGACCAACCTAGATAGCATATTGAAAAGCAGAGACATTACTTTGCCAACAAAGATCTGTCTAGTCAAGGCTATGGTTTTTCCAGTGGTCATGTATGGATGTGAGAGTTGGACTATAAAGAAGGCTGAGCACCGAAGAATTGATGCTTTTGAACTGTGGTGTTGGAGAAGACTCTTGAGAGTCCCTTGGACTGCAAGGAGATCCAACCAATCCATCCTAAAGGAGATCAGTTCTGGGTGTTCATTGGAGGGACTGACGTTTGAAGCTGCAACTCCAATACTTTGGCCACCTGATGTGAAGAGATGACTCATTTGAAAAGACCCTGATGCTGGGAAAGATTGAGGGCAGGAGGAGAAGGGGACAACAGAGGATGAGATGGTTGGATGGCATCACTGACTCGATGGACATGGATTTGGGTGGACTCTGGGAGTTGGTGATGGACAGGGAGGCCTGGCGTGCTGCAGTTCATGGGTCACAAAGAGTTGGACACGACTGAGCGACTGAACTGAACTGACAGACTGTGCCACATCAAGAGTCAATTCTAGGACCTTCAGGTGGTTAAGACATTACCTTCTAATCCAGGGGGTGCGGGTTCGATCCCAGGTGAGGGAGCTAAGATCCCACATGCTCCATGGCCAAAAAACCAAATCATAAGACAGAAACAATAATGTAACAAATTCAGTAAAGACTTTAAAAATGGCCCACATCAATAAACAACAACAAAACACTTGGGCTTCCCTGGTGGTCCAGTGGTTAAAAATCCACCTACTAATGCAGAGAACATGGATTCGATCCCTGGTCTGGGACGATCCCCCATGCCACAGGGCAACTAAACCCGTGTGCCACAACTACTGAGCGAAAATGCTTAAAGCCTGTGCTCTGCAACAGGAGAAGCCACCACCATGAGAAGCCCACGCACTGCAACAGAGTAGCCCCTACTTTCCACATCTAGAGAAAGCCCACGAACAGCAACAAAAACTCAGCATGGCCAAAAATAAATAAATAAATCTTAAAAAAAAATAAGCCTTTAAAAAACAAAAACAGAGAACAGAAGAAGGAAGCATCCTGGCTATAATTAGGGAGGTCTGCAGGTATCACCCTGGATTTGGGGGTGGTAAGATGGACAACGATAAACACAGGGGATGGTGCCCAGCATAACATGTAATTATCCCTGGTGGACTCTACCTGATGACATAACTTGTCAAGTGTGGAACTTACTTCTTCACATTCATAAATATAATGTGAACTGAATGGCTGAGGGACTTTCTGAACCTACTTTGGAATTTTCCATGAAGCCTCCAGATCCTTTACACACACTTCTTTCTCTGCTCATCCCACATAAGACAGTTCTGTCCTGAATGTCTTAAACTGGTGTGGCAGAGAGGAAAGTTAGCTTTGCCATCTGCATTAGTTTCCTAGTTAGTTGCCATAACAAAGAACCACAAACTAGGTGACTTAGAACAACAGAAATTTATTATCTCACAGTTCTGGAGACTGTTGTTGTTGTTCAGTTGCCAAGCCGTGTCTGCCTCTTTGTGACCCCATGGTCTGCAGCACACCAGGCTTCCCTGTGCCTCACCATCTCCCAGAGTTTGCCCAAGTTCATGGCCATTCCATCGGTGATGCCATCCAACCATCTCATGCCCTCTTCTCCTCCTGCCTTCAATCTTTCCCAGCATCAGGGTCTTTAACAATGAGTTGGCTCTTCCCATCAGGTGGCCAAAGTATTGGAGCTTCAGCTTCAGCATCAGTCCTTCCAATGAATATTCAGGGTTGATTTCCTTCAGGATTGACTGGTTTGATCTCCTTGCTGTCCAAGGGACTCTCAAGAGTCTTCTCCAGCACCAGAGTTCAAAGGCATCAATCCTTTAACACTCTGCCTTCTTTATGGTCCAACTCTCACATGACATCCAAAATCATACTTCTTCTGAAACCTGCTGGTGAATCCTTGCTTGCCCAGTCCTAGCTTACCCTTGTTTACCTGTAGTCCTTACTATTCCTTGGTTTGTAGATACATCCCTCCAATCCTGCAGTATCATGTGGAGGTCTCCCTGTGCCTCATCATGACATCGTTTTTCACAAGGACGCCCAACAAACTGGATTACAGTTACATATATTCACTGGACTCTTTATTGAAGTAAAGTGAAGTGAAGTCTCTCAGTCGTGTCCAACTCTTTGCGACCCCATGGACTGTAACCTACCAGGCTCCTCTGTCCATGGGATTTTCCAGGCAGTAGTACTGGAGTGGATTGCCATTTCCTTCTCCACTGGATCTTCCCGACCCAGGGATCGAACCCAGGTCTCCCACATTTTAGACAGACGCTTTACTGTCTGAGCCACCAGGGAAGTCCTATTTATTACTATTTATTACTCAGCCATAAAAAGGAACAAAATTGAGTCATTTGTAGAGACACAGATGGACCTAGAGAGTGTTATACAGAGGGAAGTAAGTCAGAAAAAGAAAAACAAATATGGTACATTAATGCATATATATGGAATCTATAAAAATGGTATATAGATGATCTTATTCGCAAAGCAGAAATAGAGACACCAATGTAGAGAACAAGCGTGTGGATACCAAGGGGGAAGGGGAGGGGTGGGAAGAATTGGGAGACTGAGATTGACATATATATATATACTATTGATAAGTACGTATAAAATAGATAACTAATCAAAACATACTATATAGCACAGGGAACTCTATTGAATGCACTGTGGTGACCTGAATGGGAAGGAAGTCCAAACGGGAGAGGGTTTATGTATATGTATGGCTGATTCATTTTGCTGTGCAGTAGAAACCAACACAACATTGTTATGCTATACTCCACTAAAAATTTATTTTTATAAGTGGAAAGAATTAAATACTGAAAAAAAAACTGGATTAGAGGCCCATCCTACTTCAGTATGATCTTACTCCTTACCTCTTACACAATTTATTTATTTATTGAGCTCATTTATTTAATAAAAAAAATAGTTGAGTATATTTTAAGCAGCATTTCTATGTGCATGGACTTGGAAATGGGGCTCTTTTAAATTACCTCCATTCTCCATATTGAGCAGAATTTCCCATCTTTTAAGATGAATAGCCTTTAAATGAATGAGTTAATAAGATGTTAGCTAGAAGGTTATGAAGAGTCATGAAAGACTTTTTTAGAGGTGAGAGATGACCATATACCTATGCACAAGGAGAGAGACCATGGACAAGGGAGAAATGACAGATCAGGAATGAGAGGGAGTAATATGTGTAGAAACAAGGCTTGAATCAAGAATGGAAGATCTTGGGATTTGGAGCACAGATAGAGGAATTAGCTTTGAATGAGAGTAGCTTCACTTCTTCCTTAAAAACAGGAAAGCAGGAAAGAAAGGGTACAGGCTTTCTTCAGTTATTGGGGAGAGTCTAGAAACAGGGGTCAGATACCTTTGTTTTCTCTGTGGTTGGATATAGGGTGAGCAATGGAGTTGGAAGCCTGGGAAGCATGCAAGCTTTGCAGTATCAGCTGTGAGGAACAGGAGAATGAGTCACATATGCATACATACAAGGAATTCCAAATAGACAAGCCTAGGATGGAAACTGTGATTTATAATGCACCAATACAGAGGCTAGGTAATGTATTTAGGGGCTGAGTAAGCCCTAAACTGCTCACAAAGAGACAGTAGAGAAGTATGTAGTTGAGTTGGTAGAGGGTTAGCATTTGCAATGCAGTCACAAATAAAGGACAGTCAGGTAGGGGTCCAGAGGATGGGAAGCGAGTGGATGAAGTGATGAAGTACAAAAGTTGAGCTGACCTTGAACTAAACCCATCCCCCAATGGTAACAGGAAAATGGAACAGACTGGACAAAGGTCGATGACAGCGCCCCAGTGGCACCTCCAGAAATGGCAGCATCACTCAGGACGCAGTGTTGCTGTTGTGAGCAGGTTTTCTACCTACCCCTTCGGTAACAATTGTCCTGTCATTGTGGTGACAAGTACACTCTATTTTTGCTTTTGCTATTATATACATATATATATAATTTAATTGTGTGTGTGTGAGGAGGGGCCGTTGCACTGGATCTTTGTTGCTTTGCACTTGCTTTGTCTCTAGTTTCGGTGAGTAGAGGCTACTCTTCGTTGTGGTGCTCAGGCTTCTCATGGTAGTGTCTTCTCTTCTTGCAGCTCCCTGGCTCTAGGGCATGAGCTCAGTAGTTCTGGCATACCAGTTTAGCTGCTCCATGGCATGTGGAATCTTCCCAGACCAGGTATCAAACCTGTGTCCCCTGCATTGGCAGGCAGACCAGGTGCCACCAGGGAAGTCCGCTGTTGCTAATCTTGGTACATAGATTCACTATCTCCAGAAGTCTTTAAACTCCCCGAGAGTGAGCATGAGATAGGTATGGCCAGTACTCAACCCTATTGAACACAGTCCTTAGATCAGGCCATTACATTGGTCTTTGACCTTTGGATCAGGTGTCCAGCCTTGGCCCAATCAGCTGAGGTCAGGGTGATGGGGTCATACGGCATGTACTTGATGCATAAGGGGCTTCTCAGAAATGTCAAAGACTTCTCACAATACTTTCCAGAAAGAATAAAACTGCAAGCAGGACTATTCTCATAAACATTGGAATAACATTTCTCCTCTTGGACTTTCTGACAGATTTCCATCCATTTCTCTCTTCTCTCCCATTTGGGGAGCTGGACATGGTTCAAAAAATTCCCTTTATAGAGCACCTAATTTTGTAAGTTGCATATGTTGTAGCTGCTTGAAAATTTACTCCACCCACACTCCCTATTCACATACACACATAAATAAGTTTATACACTTATATATATATATAACCTTGGATCCTGTTTTTGAGGAAGAAATGAATTATTTTCTACACATAGCTTTCTTTCTGGTGTGCTGATATTAACAGTAGTAATGTAGAATCTTCCAAAGTGTGACAAAATGAATGGTTTCAGTTTCAAGGTGGAATTTTTTACCACTTAATATAAAACATTCTGGCAATGTCTACCAATGTCTATTATCAAGAGTAGGGCTCTGCAAACTCTTTCTGTAAGGAACCAGAGAGGAACTATTTTAGGTTTTATACCACAACCACTATCCATCACAACCACTCAACTCTCTCTTTGTAGGACTAACACAGCCGTAGACAATGTGTGTATCAATGAGTGTGGCTGTGTTCCAGTAAAATTTTATTTACAAAAGCAGACAGCAGGCTGGACTTGGCCCAAGCTTGTAGTTCACTGATTCCCTATCTAGAGGATAATTATTTATGGCTTCTCCTGTTAGGCTGGGTAAGAGCTGAACCTCCCAATAGTAGTGTTTTTCTAACAGATGGCCTGGAGGTTCACAGCTCTATTGACTTTCCTTATGTAGATGTAGTTACACAATAATAAATAACTGAAGGTCACCACATCACACAGCTCTGGAGCCATGCAGTGCCTGGCCTGTGTGGCCATATGCAGCAGCACTGAATGTATTTAAAGTGTTTTTCTGCTGTTCCAATCTGAGACCAGATTGAAGAAGTGAAGTGAAAGTCGCTCAGTCATGTCTGACTCTTTGCGACCCCATGGACTGTAGCCTGCCAGGCTCCTCTGTCCATGGAATTCTTCAGACAAGAATACTGGAGTAAGTAGCTGTTCCCTTTCCCAGGGGATCTTCCCAACCCGGGGATCGAACCCAGGTCTCCTGCATTACAGGTGGATTCTTTACCATCTGAACTATCAGGGGCAAAGGAATATGATGTGTGTTCAGTTATTTAAACATCCAACATATTGGTTCAGACACTGTGACAACAGCCAATAATATATCAATTAAGATCCTTGTCCTTAAGGAGCTTGTGGTTTAGTAAGGTGTTTGCTAGAGCTGCCCAAACAAAGTACCACAAACTAAGTGGCTTAAAAAAAAACAAATTTGAGACTTCCCTGGTGGTCCAGTGGTTAGCAGCCTTGCAACACAAGGGGACGCAGGTTTGATCCCTGGTCTGGGAACTAACATTCCACATGCCATGGAGCAACTTAGCCCATGCATGGCAACTACTGAGCCCACACGCCCCAACTAGAGAGTCTGTGCAACACACTGAAAGGTCCCGTGTGGCACATCAAAGATGGAAGATCTCAAGTGCTGCAACTAAGACCCAGTGCAGCCCAAAAACCAAATAGGAAAATCATCACTAACTCTGAGTGTTACTCACTCAGTCGTGTCAGACTCTCTGCGATCAAACTTGGGTCTTCTGCATTGAAGGCAGATTCTTTACTGTCTAAGCCACCAGGGAAGCCCTGTCACTATTATTTTAAAACACACACACACACACAGAAAGTTATTATCTCAGAGTTCTGGAGGTTAGAAGTCTGAAATCAAGTTAAGAGCTGGGCCACGCTTCCTCTGAATGGGAATCCTTCCTAGACTTCCTAGACATGGGAAGGAATTCCTTCCTAGACATGGGAGAATCCTTCCTAGACTCTTAGCTTCTGGTGGTTTGCCTGCAATCTCTGCCTTATAACCGCAGCTCTTCAATTTCTGCCTCTATCATCACATGGCATTCTCCCCTCTTTTGTCTGTGTCTCTGTCTCTTTTCCTCTTCCATTAAGGATACCAATCATAATAGATTCAGAGCCCACCCTATTCTAGTATGACCTCATCTTCTCTGAGCTAATTATATCTGCAACAACCCTATTTCCAAATAAGGTCATACTCTGAAGTACAAGGAGTTGGGACTTCAACACATCTTTTTTGTGGGGGACACAATTCAGTCCCTAACACAAAGTGAGAATATGTGTGAAATGAATGTGAAAACTTAGGGGTGCTATGATGGAAGTTGGTGTCGAGTACACGGTGAGGGCAGAGAGAGAGAAGATAAACTTTACCTGGGAGAGTCAGGAAAGGTGGTATGAATGAGGTGAAGCTTGAGCAGATTTTGGAAAATGATGCTGAATGTTTTCCAGGTGCAGATGGGGTGTGAGCTGGGCCTGGGGATTGGAAGAGCGTTCCCTGTTGGAGCAGCAAGAGAGGCAGGAAGTACTGTAGTATGATGTAACCCATTCCATAATGGTCCAGTACAACCTGAGAGGGCTTTAGGCTTCCTGTTTTCCAAAGAAATAAAAGTGAGGTCCAAACACTTTGGCTATTTGATGCATCCATGAGTTAAGATCACTGGCAGCTTCAAAATTTCAATACAGAAGGGGATCAGGAGGATAATCTAATTGGAAGGTTTGTGACTAATCAAAGCTGCTGCTGCTGCTGCTAAGTCACTTCAGTCATGTCCGACTCTGTGCGACCCCATAGCTACATGTGCATAAAAAACACTGTTTTTCTCTAGTTTTGCTTAGTTTTCCTGTTATAGATGAATAAAGATAGCAATGCTGTCTAAAGATGCCTTCATTAGCACTTAACATAAAATGGAGAAAATTGAACATTTCTTTTTAAAAGTACTCATTTTTATTGATTAATTTGGCTGCACCTGGTCTTTGTTGTGGCATGGAGGATCTTTAGTTGTAGTGTGTGGGATCTAGTTCCCCGACCAGGGATGGAAACTTGGCCTCCTGCTTTGGGAGCATGAAGTCTTAGCCACTGAACCACCAGGGAAGTCCCAACTGCATGTTTCAAAGAGTAAGCACACTCAGAGGTGGCTTGAAGGGCCAGTGATGGAGACTGGAAAAGCGCCAACCCTCCTCCTGGCCTCTCACCCATTCACATCTCTAGGGATTGAGTGTTGATTCTGTTCCTAACACTGTACTAAGTGCGCTGCTGCTGCTGCTGCTGCTGCTAAGTCGCTTCAGTCGTGTCCGACTCTGTGTGACCCCATAGACGGCAGCCCACCAGGTTCCCCCGTCCCTGGGATTCTCCAGGCAAGAACACTGCAGTCGGGTACTAAGTGTTACATGCATTATATCTCATTATCCCTAATTTATAGAAGAAGGCAGTGAGGTTGAGAGGGGTTAAATACATTCCCTCACTCAAACAACTAGTAATTTCATTTTAATGATCATCTAAAAAAATTATAATAAATACGTGAACTAGGATGCTGCCCTGTCCAACGCAGTAGCCACTAGCCACATATGTCTATTTGAATGAAAATTAATTATTGAATAAAAATTCCGTTCCTGGGTTACACTAGTCCTGTTTAAGTTCTCCATAGTCACATGTGGCCAGGGGCTGCCATGTTGGACAATGCCAGATATAGAACATTTTAACTAAGAATAAGATGAATACTTTATCACTGAGTGCTAGCTCAGGATTTTGCTCCTGTTTGCTTTGTGTCTGTGATCATTTTGGCATGACATGGCATTCCTAACTGTCCCAGGCTAATAAGAATAGAGTTGGCCTTAGTATGGAAATAATGCATTACCACTGTATTAATGAAGATAATCTAATAGTTCAAATAAAGAAAATGGAGAGATTATTTCATAAATGCACCAACATCAAAAGAGCCTGCCCTGTGGCGATCAGTACCCTGTTTACTCTGTAATCAGTTATGGAGTTGCTGCAAAATAGCATCATTCATCTCATTAAATTAGTACTGTCTATTTAAATATCATTGGCTCCTTAGTTTTACTTAAATTTATTATTTAAAAGAAGCCTTTGGTTTATAAGAAGTATAACTTTTAGGGATTTGCACCTAGTTTTATTTTTTTGTATAGATTTCTTTGTTTCTTTGTTTGGCTGTGGTGGGTCTTTGTTGCTGCACATGGGCTTTCTCTGATTGCTGCAAGCAGGGGCTGGCTACCCATTGCAATGGGTTCTCTTGTTGCAGAGCACGGGTTCTAGGGCTTCAGTAGCTGCAGCACGTGGGCTCAGTAGCTGTGACTCACGGGTCCTAGAGTGCTGGCTCAGTAGTTCTGGCCCACGGGTTTAGTTGCTCCGTGATACATGGGATCTTCCCAGACCAGGTGACCCTTGAATTTCAAGGCGAATTCTTGACCACTGAAGCACCAGGGAAGACCTGCACCTAGGTTTTTTTGTGTACATACTAAGATAACATTTATACTAAGGATAATTTAAATAACTTATTCAACTTATATGCAGAGTACATCATGTGAAATGCTGGGCTGGATTAAGCACAAGCTGGAATCAAGATTGCCAGGAGAAATATCAATAACTTCAGTTATGCAGATGACACCACCCTTATGGCAGAAAGTGAAGAAGAACTAAAGAGCCTCTTGATAACTGTGAAAGAGGAGAGTGAAAAAGTTGGCTTAAAACTCAACATTCAGAAAAACTAAGATCATGGCATCTGATCCCATCACTTCATGGCAAATAGATGGGGAAACAATGGAAACAGTGACAGACTATTTTTTTGGGCTCCAAAATCACTGCAGATGGTGACTGCAGCCATGAAATTAAAAGACGCTTGCTCCTTGGAAGAAAAGCTATGACCAATCTAGATAGCATATGAAAAAGCAGGGACATTATTTTGCCAACAAAGGTCCGTCTAGTCAAAGCTATGGTTTTTCCAGTAGTCATGTATGAATGTGAGAGTTGGACTATAAAGAAAGCTGAGCATCAAAGAATTGATGCTTTTGAGTTGTGGTGTTGGAGAAGACTCTTGAGAGTCCCTTGGACTGCAAGGAGATCCAACTAGTCCATCCTAAAGGAAATCAGTCCTGAATATTCATTGGAAGGACTGATGCTGAAGCTGAAACTGGAATACTGGCCACCTGATGCAAAGAACTGACTCATTGGAAAAGACCCTGATGCTGGGAAAGATTGAAGGCAGGAGGAGAAGGGGATGACAGAGGATGAGATGGTTGGATGGCATCACCGACTCAATGGACACAAGTTTGAGTAAGCTCCGGGAATTGGTGATGGACAGGGAAGCCTGGGATGCTTCAGTCCATGGGGTCACAAAGAGTTGGACACAACTGAGTGACTGAACTGAACTGAATTTAAATAAATATAAGAATCACTGGAGAATTTTCATTCCTCTTATAAGAATTCATTTTAAGGACTTCCCTGGTGGTCCAGTGGTTAAGAACCTGCCTTGCAAAGCAGGGGAGGCGGGTTCCATCCCTGGTCGGGAAACTAAGATCCCACATGCTGCAGAACAACTGAGCACTGCCACTACTGAAGCCCAAGCACCATAACTAGAAAGTCCGTGGGCTACAGTGAAAGGCCCAGATGACACAAGGAAGATCCTGTGTGCCACAACTAAGACTGGATGCAGCCAAATAAATATTAAATAAATATTCATTAAAAAAAAAAAAAAAGAATGGGTCATTATATTACCCAAGATTGAGAAACACTATGAAAGCCTTTAGGATGAAGAGACCTGAACACCTTACCTGTAACATATAGTCCCAGGCCCACAGAGTGGTATGATTGTCAGGATCCTATCAAATCTGGATGAACTAGAGCCTCATAGCTCAGTTGGTAAAGAATCTACCTGCAATGCAGGAAACCCCAGTTGGAGTCCTGGGTCAGGAAGATCCGCTGGAGAAGGGATAGCCTATCCACTCCAGTGTTCTTGGGCTGCCCTTGTGGCTCAGCTGGTAACGAATCGGCCTGCAATGTGAGAGACCTGGGTTGGGAAGATCCCCTGGAGAAGGGAAATAGCTCCTGCTATTCTGTCCTGGAGCACTCTATGACTGTATAGTCCATGGGGTTGCAAAGAGTCGGACACAACTGAGCGATTTTCACAATAGCAAGAGCCCTCTTGGGCACCAGTATGCCATAATTCTACCCAGGGGTATATGTTATACATATTTTTAACTTTATTTATTTTTGGCTGCACTGGGCCTTCATTGCTGCGTGTGTGCTTTCTCTAGTTGCAGAGACGGGGGCTACTCTTTGTTGCAGGGCACAGGCTTCTCATTGCGGTGGCCTCTCTTGTTGCAGGGCACAGGCTCTAGGCATATGGTCTTCAGCAGTTGCTGCTCAGGGTCTCTAGATTGTGAACTCAGTAGCCATGGCACACAAACTCAGCTGCTCCGAGGCATGTGGAATCTTCCCTGACCAGGAATCGAACCCGTGTCCCCTGAATTAGTAGGCGGATTCTAATCCACTGGATCACCAGACCCTACCCAGAGATATATTATTAACAGAAGACCAACTGCAGCTGTGGCAAGACTTTCACACTGACAAAGCACACTTTTTAATTACCCCGTTCTAGAATTCCGACAGTGAAACTTGATTTACACCATTCCTAAATGCTGATTTTCCCACCACCTCATTCATAGTTCTTAGTACACAGAACATGTTTGTAGTGAGGAAGGAGACCACAAAGCCAGACTTATATTTCTCATTTTCTGGCTCATGAATATTTGTTTTTTCCTCGTCTTCATCAAATCAACTATTCTCAAGCACCTCATGGATGGGAAATAGGACTCGAGAGCGTCATTTTTATATTACCACTTCACAATGTTTTACCAAAAGATTTCATGTCTTCTCACTTAATCCTTGGCCTCCAGCTTCCCCCTTGAAATCTGCAGATGAGTTTCACACTCTCAGAGGCAAACACCGCTTTTCTCGCCATAAATGAGAAACAGGTGTATCTAGGCTGGGCTATCTCACTGGGTGCACCCCAGGGCTACCATCAGCTCAAGCTGGTCTTTTCACTGTGATTGCAGTCGTCAGAGAAGCCTATTCAGGCAACTCCTACATCACTGGGGAAGTAAACTATTATTTTTAGTCGTTTTGTAGATTACGTTGAGACTCCTTATTTATGTTGTTGCCCAGAATATGTATCCCCAGAACCTTGAATTTCTTACCTCTTATTTCTGAAAAATGCTTGGTAAATATTCCCACTATTTGCTGCAAAATGAGACTTCAGGAAGACACAGGTTCTTGTGTAAGCAGCAAATAAGCTCCCAAAACCTATAAACTGGAAGGATACTGCTACTGCTACTCCTAAGTCACTTCAGTCGTGTTTGACCCTCAGTGACCCCATGGACCACAGCTTTCCAGGCTCCTCCGTCCATGGGATTTTCCAGGCAAGAGTGCTGGAGTGGGGTGCCATTGCCTTCTCCGGGGAAGGATATTAGAAACTGCTAAAAAAAAAAAAAAGAAAAAAAACACCTGCTTACCACCTTTCAGTATCCCCCAAAGATATGCAAACTAATACTCACAAGAGTTTTTGAACTTCACTTCCCTCCCCTTGAGAAGTTTCTGGTTGTTAAGTAAGGCCATCTTTTACTCAGACTTTTGCAAGTGGAATTATAATTGTTGAAGTTCAATTATGCTACACTAATAATAGTGTTCACCACTTATTTGGCTCTTACTCTATACTAGATACTCTGCCAAGCTGTTTATGTATTTTATTTATTCCTTACGACTACTTAGTGAAGATAGGTAGTATTATCTCTATTTTATAGATTTAAAAACCAAAGGAGAAATGGGGAGGCTTAGAAATTAGTCTGAGGTCATGTAGATGCTGAATGTCTGAGTCAAGATTTGAATTCAGAACTTCATGAAATCCCAAGCCCACACTCTTAGCCTTGCAAACAGTAATAAAATAAGACTATATATAATAATTTGCCATATTCGAGTTAATTTGTTGTTACTTCTCAATCTAAGCATTCTGATTTTTTTTTTTTTTTTAATTAGAGGAGGGATTGGGGGCAAGAGGAGAAGGGGAGGAGAGAGGATGAGATGGCTGGATGGCTTCACTGACTCGATGGATGTGAGTCTGAGTGAACTCCGGGAGTTTGGTGATAGACAGGGAGGCCTGGCGTGCTGCGATTCATAGGGTCGCAAAGAGTCGGACACGACTGAGCGACTGATCTGATCTGATCATTGCTTTTTGGGGTCCAGGTGGCTCCGTGGTAAAGAATCTGCCGGCCAAGCAGAAGCCATGGGTTCGATCCCTGGGTCAGGAAGATCCCCTGGGTCAGGAAGATCCCCTGGAGAAGAAAACGGCAGCCCACTCCAGTATTCTTGTCTGCAAAATCCCATGGACAGAGGAGTGTGGTGGGCTATAATCCCTGGGGTTGCAAAAGAGTCAGACAGGACTGAGCAACTAAAGAACAACATTGTTGCTTTAGAGTATTGTGTCAGTTTCTGCTGCACAGAAAGTGAATCAGCCACCTGCATATGTATTAATATGTATTAATATATCCCTCTTTTCTTGGATTTCCTTCCCATTTAGGTTACCACAGAGCATTGAGTAGCGTTCCCTATGCTATACAGTAGGTTCTCATTAGTTATCTATTTTATACACAGTAGTGATTTTCAATATTTACTTCCCATTTTCGGGAAAATGTCAAGACAAAGTTTCACTATGGTCAGTTACAGATCATTCTTAAGTTATATCGCATGGTATCAGCAACTCAAATATCCTTCACAAAGTACCTTTTCTCCCTGCCCCCGTCCCCCCCACTTAGTTCACGAGGTTTGGCCCTGAGTCCCCAAAGCACTTTCATCTGTAGTCAGAGAGTCCTTATGAAGAGAACTGATGCCCCTTTTCATCCCAAGGTGAACTCTCAGCAGTGCTCTGCAATCAGGACTTCACTTCTCCAAGTGGGGTCACCTTTGCCAGAGAGTTCAGCCACCCACAGCTGGGCGTCCACGGGACAGGAACAGAATAATGAATTGCCCACTTGAAGATTCAAGGGGAATTTTGAGAGCCTGGTGTTTTTCCAGGTTCTTGGTAAGCATCCTAGTTTCAGTAAAAAAATTACTGCTCTTTAGAAAAGCACAAGCAGGGTTTACATTCAGATTACTTTTGGAGAATCTTGGTATTTCTTTTGAGTATCCTTAGGTAATCTTTGATAAGTAACTCCATAAACCCTAGAGTAGCCAGTTTGTTGTAAACTCAGCTTTGCCCTCCTCACTCTGCCCCCACGTTCAGGTCCAGGAGCATACTCAGAAGCTGGCTTGCTGGTGCTTGTGCTCAGTTGTGTCTGACTCTTCGTGACCCCAGGGACTGCAGCCTGCCAGGTTCCTCTGTCCATAACATTTTCCAGGCAAGAATATGGAGTGGGTTGTCATTTCCTCTTCCAGGGGATCTTCCTGACCCAGGGATCGAATCCACGTCTCCTGCATTGCCAGGCAGATTCTTTGCCACTGAGCCACCTGGGAAGCCGTATCTACTCATTATTTTTGCCCCTTATCAGTTTATTTAGGGGAAAATGTATCCCCAGAGAAGTGTAACAGTTTGACAGGTACTAACTGGTTAGTTATTTCACATGCTGTAAAACCTCTTCCATAAAATTTATCTAATGTGGAATTTGTGATGTTTGTTCTGAACTTGTCCAAAGTTTGTGTTTGCACCAGAATTACAAGGATTTGCTAGGCAAATAAATAATGTCTGCATAATAGTAACTTGCAAAGAAAAGAGCTTAAAGTGAAGGGAGTAAAAAAGTCTTTTGCTATGAACTGAATTGCATATCCCCCAAATTTGTATGTTGACGCCCCAACCCCAAATGCAATGGTACTTAAGGAGGCCCTTTGAGAGATAATTAGGTTCAGGTGAGGTCAGGAGGGTGGGATCTATGAGGGGAGTCAGTGTCTGATCAGAAGAGATAGCAGTGAGCTTATGCACTCACTCTGCCTTGAGTAGCCAGCTAGTTGGGTCGTCTGCAAACCAGGAAGCAAACCCCACCATGTCAGCTCCCTGATTTCAGACTTGAAGCCGCCACAACCGTGAGAAAATTAATTGCTGTTATTTAAGCCACCCAGTTACGATGTTATGGTAACCTGAGCTGATAAATGTATCTTTCATGTCTTTAGAAGTCCCTATTTGCATGTAAAGCTAATTAGTAATTTTACAGTTATCATTTATGTGTGTGTTCATTAAAGGAAAGCTAAGCCTCTCCTTGGCCGATGTTTTTTATGATACTCTTTAACTTGGAAGTGATAAAACTGCCTTTTAAAACATTGTATAGGGCAGCTTTTTCAATAGTTTGGACAGAGTTGTAGCTAATTAGCCAGAATTTGTGAATTTTTATTCTTTTGCCCCCAAACTCTGAAGAAGTTATTATGTATCATAACACGTTATAACCTATTAAACACTTGGGCATATTTCTCACAGCAGAATTGTGTATCTTATTAAACGAACATTGAAATGGAATGAATTTATGTGAATAATCGTTGAAGCTGGGTATCGAGTATGTGGGGTTTGTTGTATTATTCGCTCTATGTTTGATGTTTGTGGACATTTTAAGATGTTGATAATACAGAGTTTTATGTACACATGGGCTATGTATGAGCTAATGTGTTGACAAATTGACCTTGCAACAATATAAGTGTGGTTGCTTAGCTGTGTTTTGGTCCATAACCAGTTTTTTTTTTAAATGGAAAAAAAACACAATCTCCTGGTCTTTTCTTCAAAAGTGCAAACCGTGCCAGCTGATTTGAATGAGAGAGAATGTTTTTCACTCTATTTTCACAGCTGTCTTATCAGTTTCCTAAACTCAATTAGGGTGGAGCACAGGAATTTCAATATGAGGGGACTAGGGGCTTTGTTGTGGTCTGAAGATAATGTTATCTTCCTGGGCTAACCTCTTAGAGTGAAGACATTTCCCCAGAGGGGGAAAAAGTAGCGCCTTAAAGATGTCTTCATAGACTTTGCAGAATGGTTGAAACTTAACAGTCTATGGAGAACTCTGCCAGCCTCGTGGGAAAATGATTTGGTATTCAATTGTTTTCACTTGGGCACTTTCCCAGACTAGATAAAGCCTCTCCATTCCATCCTACCCCTCCTCCACCCTAAAATTCCCTGAACCCTAGGTGTGGCAGGCTTGCTTTTTGTTCAGGATGAAATAGGGCAAGAACTTTCAGGTAGATAAGGAAAGTACCCTTTCAGTTTCTTGCCTGCTGACGTCATGCCTGTGTTCTCTTGGCTTCAGTGTGGAAATGAGAATTTCCACAATTTTAGAGGGAGTGTCTGTTACTGTTCATCACGAGCTGAATAATTATTTAGGTTCTTGACCTCTTTACATGATCTGGATTTCCATGCCTGTGAGATATGAATCGAGCTGAGGACTTTATGAGAAAGAGGTTTTTTTTTTTTTTTTGCAGAGTTTTCATTTTACTCATAACCTAGTTTTAGACTGGAGATGTGGGTGGTGCGTATTCAGGCCCTTCATGAGGCATTACACAATCTATTTGAGTTATACAAAGTGGATAGAAAAGTGCCTATAACCCATTTTTTAAAAAGTGTTTCATAATAGACTCGAAAACCCTAGAAAATTCTTCAGGGCGTGGAATTCTTGACATTGTTTCTTGATGGAAGAGAAGAATTCTCAAATAATTGTAAATACTCACTGCTTCTATAGTTCACAGGGTAGAAGGGGGGAAGGAGGTTAAGTGCGACAGACTGAGGGTATAGGGGAGGCTTTGCCCCCTGGGACTCATCAACCACTTATTGGTTCAAAGGCCTGAACCCTAGACCTAGACGAGAATCCCATGTTCGACTAGAATCCCATATTTGGTGGACCGCAGTTAGTATAACTATTAGATTTATCATAACAGATTTTCACTGGAAAATTTCACTAAGAGTAATAGAAGTAATGAATGAAATCTGAAACTTAATTTGGAAGCCCCTCATGCCCCCTAAGAAAAATGAAAAAATGGCTTTTCATTAAGATAAAAGCAAACATTAAGATCTTCTCTTTCCCTGTCTCTCCAGAATTTTTACAGGAAATTTATTTTCTATGCTTTCATCATCATGAATCATATTTTGAGAGCTCATAAGATCTGTAGCAATGTCATTAGGCAATTGGGGAAATTATGTAGAGGTTTATGAGTCATAATGGTCCCAGATTTCAAAGATCGTATCTTGTACTAATTTATTAAATGTTGAGTACCTGCTATGTGCTAGGCACCCTTTTAGTGTGTATGGCAAAACTACCCTTTTCGTAGTGTAGGGTGTTTGGCAAAACACAAGACAGACGAGGCTCCAGCTCTCGCAGAGCTTGCGTTCTAATGTGGATGGACTCACACAAAGCAATGAAGCATCAAGTAGTAATAAGCACTCTGTGCGTGTGGGTGCATGCCTGCGCGCTCAGTCATGTCCAGCTCTTTATGGCCCCATGGACTGTAACCTACCAGGCTCCTCTGCCCATGGAATTTCCCAGGCAAAAATGCTGGAGTGGGTTGCCATTTCCTACTCCAGGGGTTCTTCCCAACCCAGGGATTGAACCCATGTCTCTTGCATGTCCTACATTGGCAGGCAGATTCTTTACCATTAGCACCACCGGGGAAGCCCCAGTAAGTGCTAATATCAAATAATTTAGGATAGGGTGATAGCAGATGAGTGAATGTTTTCAATTGGGTGATATGGGAAGGCCATTCTGAGAAGGTGACATTTGTTTTTTGTTGTTGTTTTAATTTCGTTTTGGCTATGCTGGGTCTTCATTGCTGTGCACAGGCTCTCTCTAGTTACCATGAGTTGGGGCTACTCCTTGTGGCAGTGCCCTGGCTTTCCATTGTTGTGGCCTCTCGTTTTGGGGTGCCCTTCAGCATATGGGATCCTCCCAGACTAGGGAGTGAACTTGTGTCCCCTGCATTGGCAGTAGATTCTTAACCACTGGACCACCAAGGAAGTCCACAGAAAGTGACATTTGAATTGAGACCCGAGTATTGGAAGAAGTCAGCAATGGAAGATCAAGGGAGTTGATAATCTAGGGAGAGGGAGCAAATAATACAGAAGTTCCAAACCTTAACCTGCACAAGGAACAGAAAGACAGTATGGTTAGGGCTTGGAGAGCAGCAGCAGGAATGATCTGGTCAGAGGGAGGACCAGAACCCTAGCAATATAGAGCCACGAAAGCCAGAATTTATACTAACCATGATGGAATGACATTGAAGGGTTTTGAGCAGAGGAATGATATTACTTGAGTATAAAAATATTACTTTGGTTACCACATGGAGAATGGATTATATAAACTGTCTATAACAATTTCAGTAAGAGATAGTGATGGCTTGGATCAGGATCAAATGGAGCAAAGCAGATAGGTTTGGGATGTGTTTGAGGTAGAGTAGATAGCTCTTGGTGGTGGGTTCAAGGTGGGGGGAGGAGAAAATGGATGATCCCCCCAGGCTCTCTGGGCTCCTGTTAGAGCTTTTTGCCAGATAAGGAGGGGCTTCAGGCTGGAAGAGGCATTGATCTGGCTGGGGAAAAGAGATTTTGCCTTCAGTTCAGTTCAGTCACTCAGTCGTGCCCGACTATTTGTGACCCCGTGAATCGCAGCATGCCAGGCCTCCCTGTCCATCACCAACTCCTGGAGTTCACTCAAACTCTTGCCCATCGAGTCAGTGATGCCATCCAGCCATCTCATCCTCTGTCGTCCCATTCTCCTCCTGCCCTCAATCCCTCCCAGCATCAGGGTCTTTTCCAATGAGTCAACTCTTCACATGAGGCGGCCAAAGTATTGAAGTTTCAGCTATAGCATCAGTCCTTCCAATGAACACCCAGGACTGATCTCCTTTAGGATGGACTGGTTACCTCCTTGCAGTCCACGGGACTCTCAAGAGTCTTCTCCAACACCACAGTTCAAAAGCATCAATTCTTCGGCACTCAGCTTTCTTCACAGTTCAACTCTCACATCCATACATGACCACTGGAAAAACCATAGCCTTGACTAGATGGACCTTTGTTGGCAAAGTAATATCTCTGCTTTTTAATATGCTATCTAGGTTGGTCATAACTTTCCTTCCAAGGAGTAAGCGTCTTTTAATTTCATGGCTGCAGTCACCATCTGTAGTGATTTTGGAGCCCAAAAAAATACAGTCTGACACCGTGTCCACTGTTTCCCCATCTATTTCCCATGAAGTGATGGGACCAGATGCCATGATCTTAGTTTTCATGAATGTTGAGCTTTTAGACAACTTTTTCACTCTCCTCTTTCACTTCCATCAAGAGGCTTTTTAGTTCCTCTTTACTTTCTGCCATAAGGGTGGTGTCATCTGCATATCTGAGGTTATTGATATTTCTCCCGGCCATCTTGATTCCAGCTTGTGCTTCTTCCAGCCCAGCGTTCCTCATGATGTACTCTGCATATAAGTTAAATAAGCAGGGTGACAGTATACAGCCTTGACGTACTCATTTTCCTATTTGGAACCAGTCTGTTGTTTCACATCCAGTTCTAACTGTTGCTTCCTGACCTGCATATAGGTTTCTCAAGAGGCAGGTTTTGCCTTGGGAGCATGTTAATTTGGAAATTAAACATCCAAATTAGGTGTGAAGTAGGCAGGGGTCACAAAGAGTTGGACATGACTGAGCAGGCACACAGACAGCTGGTTAAGAAGGTTGGAGCAGGAAATACATATTTGGGAGATGTCAGCATAGAGGGTAAGCAAGAGCCAATGAAGTGGGTTGAAGAGAAAATGAAAAGGTGAGAAATGAAGACAGTAGCTACAGACAGCTTTTTTTAAGGTGGCACTGTAAGTGGAGAATAGAGAAATACAGTTCCAAGAGCATGAGGGGTCAAGGACTATTTTCTTAAAAATAGTTTATATGAATATATATGCATATATATATACTTGTGTATATATATACTTTTTTAAGTTCTCATGCTCAGTCGTTTCAGTTCTGTCTGACTCTGTGAACCTCTGGATCGTAGCCCGCCAGGTTCCTCTGTCCATGGGATTCTCCAGGCAAGAATACTGAAGTGGGTGGCCATGCTCTCCTCCAGGGGATCCTCCTGACCTGGAGATCAAACCCGCGTCTCTTGGATCTCCTGCATTGCAGACAGATTCCTTACTGCTAAAGCACTGGGAAAGCCTATATATTTTCAGATGAGAGTACTAAACCGTGTAAGCTGATGGGAATGATACTGGACAGAGGGGAGAATTATAGTCTAAGAGGTCACCTTTTCCATCTCCTCCAAGCATAGACCCAAATAGAGAGGACAATTTGGAAAGACTAAAAGCATAATTTACATTTGTTATGTATATATTTCAGGCTTTGGGAGAGCAGCGGGACAGAAAGGGAAGAGAAGCTTGGAGAAAAGGGAATTAGGAAAGGCAAGAGAAGAAAGAAATATGATTTTTAAAAATAATACAGAGTTAGAAAATATATCTGTGGGACCTGGAGAAGGGGGCTGAGAAATGAATGAGTTATACTTCTACCCTCTAGAGACACATTTTTCTAGGAGATAGCACTTCCATTGCCCACCAGAGTCTTTCTGCCCTAGGGAGGGCATCAGTTAAGAATGCTGCCGACATTCAGAGTTCCCTGGCGGTCCAGAGGTTAAGACTTTGTCTTCCAATGCTGGAGATGTAGGTTTGATCCCTGGTTAGAGAGCTAAGATCCCATATGCCTCATGACCAAAACATAAAACATATAAGCAATATTGTAACAACTTCAATAAAGACTTTAAAAACGGTTGACATCCAAAAAAACCTCTTAATAAAAAAAATTCTCAGTGCTTCCAATACAGGGGATGCATGTTCAATCCCTGGACTGGGAACTAAGATCCCACATGCTGTGCAGTGCAGCCAAAAAAAAAAAAAAAATTTTTTTTTAGGAAGAATGGTGCCGACATAAACTCCTGGCTCTAGTTCTTGCTGGAAGGGAGCAAGTTATGGAAATTCTTTGTGCCTTGGTTTCCTTACCTGAAACATAAGCTCAGAAGTGCTTGCCTTGTGAGGTTAATGTGTGAATTGAAAAATGAAACTATTCTTGCAAAGCACATGGCAAACTCATTCTCCTTCTAGACACCTCTGAGCCTTTGAGCAGATCCTGCCTTAGGTCCCTTGAGGCCAGGGAACATGTCTTGTCTTTTAATTTTCCAGGGCATTTTATATATATAGCCCTAACCGTAAGTGAATTTTGAATGCTTGCCCTTTTCCCCCTTCTTTTCTTTCCCTTTCCTTCTTCTGTGCGAAACCCCGTCTCGTGCTGCTCACCCCCCTACCTCATATCCCTTTATACTTGCATTTTTGGTCTGTAGAGTGTTCTGTTGGATGTAGAATCACAAAAAGGTAGGACTTTGGCTTTATTCTATCTTCCCTCCCAAAGCCAGAAAGATTTCAAGTTGAACACCTTGATTTAAAAATGAAAAGTTTATGCCAACACTAAATTTATCTTTTATTGCAGCATGTACAATTTCTTTTCTTGATCTAGTTGATCAGCGCCACAAAGATTGGTTCCCAAGAAACTCTCTGACCCAAGATCGAGCACAGCCCAACATCGGTTTCTGACATTCTTAGTCTGTTTTATTATGAAATATTTCAGTCAGAGGGAACAATAGAAGTAAAAGCAAAATATACAAACATAGACATTTCATCAAGTTTAAACTGCCTATATCCCCACTCTCCCCATAAGTAATCTCTATCTTGAAATTTGTACTTAGCTTTTATGAAATAGTATGTTTTTTTTAATTTTTATTTTTTTATTGGACTGTAGTTGATTTACAGTGCTGTGTTTCAGGTGAACAGCGAAGCAATTCAGTCATTACATATACATATATCTATTCTTTTTCAAATTTTTTTCCCATTTAGGTTATTATAGAATATTGAGCAGTTTCCCGTGCTATACAGTAGATCCTTGCTGGTTATCTATTTTAAATATAGTCATGTGTACATGTCAATCTCAAACTCCCAACTTGTCTGTCTCCCCCACCTTTCCCTTTTGGTAACCATAAATTTGTTTCATATTCAGATTTTTATCCTTGATTTCGTATGTACGAGTCCGTATCAAGTTCTGCTTTCCTCAGGTTTCTGATGTGAACATATAGTAGGATCTCAAAGTTTGTTGAAAGAATAAAGCTTGCTTGCTTGAGAATAGGAAATCGGTCTTTTCCTTCCTTCTCTGTTACTCTTCCCAAAGTCTGTCTCACATACTTGGTGATCTTGGATGGTAAAATAGATGCTTAATAACTTAATGACCAGAGATATATTAATCCATCTTTTGTTACCCAGTATTATTGACCAGAGATGTTTCAATGTTCACTTACATAACAAACAGCTGGCCACAGGCATTAGTTTCTGCAAAAATCCACCAATCAATAATGTGTTTTAATTACTGTTACCCTATATAAAATTTATGAAGTACATCATAGCTATCCAACCAATTCT
The DNA here is from genome assembly GCF_029378745.1 of Bos indicus. Classification (NCBI taxonomy): domain Eukaryota; kingdom Metazoa; phylum Chordata; class Mammalia; order Artiodactyla; family Bovidae; genus Bos; species Bos indicus. Next base: position 48,584,912 of record NC_091778.1, on the reverse strand, counting down.
CATGGGCTCTGCCTCTAATAGAGGCAGAATGTAATACCATAAAGTTAAGTAATAAAATCACCTATGTATAGAGGGAGAGTGCTCAGTTGATTCTGACTCTTTGGGGCCCCATGGACTGTAGCTAGGCAGGCTCCTCTGTCCATGGAATTTTCCAGTCAAGAATACAGGAGTAGTGTGCTATTTCCTACTTCAGGGGACCTTCCCGACCCAGGGATCAAACCCTTGTCTCTTGCATCTCCTGAATTGGCAGGTGGATTCTTCACCACTAGTGCCACCTGGGAAGCCCCCACAAATTATTCAGTTGAGTTTCGGGCATGTTGAAAATCCTTTTAGTTGCTGTTTGTGGCTATTCGGTATCTGTCTTTACCCACCGGAGAACATGTTGTCTTAGACTCCACTAATGAGAGGCACTTGCATGAGACCTGGTAGGGAAGAGGAGAGGCCACTGTCTTCTAGAGGCTGTGTGCTTAGTTACTCAGTCATTCATGTCTGACTCTTTGTGACCCCATGGACTGGGGCTTGCCAGGTTCCTCAGTCCATAGGGATTCTTCAGCCAAGAATAGTGGAGGGGGTTGCCATGCCCTCCTCCAAGGAATCTTCCCAACCCAGGGGTTGAGTCCAGGTCTCCTGCATTGCAGGCAGATTCTTTTCCATCTGAGCCACCAGGGAAGCCCCTTCCAGAGGCAGTTATGGGCAAAAGTATGGGCAGCAGCAGATGGAATGGCCGACTTGGGATTCTGCCTACAGCTTTCGGGCGGGTGGTCTGAGAATCCTCCCATTGCTTTACAGGCAGCTGAGATGGCAGTAAGTGCATAATGGCAGTAGCTTCCTTATGATCCCTGTACTTCTAGACTTCCTGAAAGAGATTCTAACCACCATCTTTCCTGCAGCTTTCCCAGAGTCATGAAAGCCTCTAATTCCCTGCATTAAACCCCTTCCTATTTGAAATACCTGGAGTGCTGACTGTTTTCCTGATGGTACCATGACAGATAATGATAGGACCTAGTCCACAAGCTTCTAGGAAACTCTAGAAGAAAAGCACTTGATATGGTAATAGATGTTCCCCAAGCCCCTTAGAGCAGTTGTGATGGGACCATTGGAATTGATGGGCCCTTGACACTGGGAATGGAAGCTCTTCAAGTTGTCACCCAAACCTATGCTTGTGGGATCTACAGAAACAGGGCTTATGGTAAAAATGAAATAATTAACATTGAGTTTGTAAAATGTGTAGAACCTACTGAGACAGAAGAAGTGCAATGGAATGAATTGTCTTATTAATTTATTTTTTTATTACATATTGTTTTATTACATATTGGGTTGGCCAAAAAGTTTGTTTGAATGTTATGGGAAAACCTGAATGAACTTTTTGGCCAATTCATACATTCTATGCAGTTACATATATCTGAAAAACACACAATAAACAGAATACAGGCCACAGAGTTAGGTGGCTGAGGGACGGGGTTTGGGGAAAGATTCATTTTCTACTACATATGCTCTTGTCCTTTCTGAACTTTATGTTGTGTACATGCATTTTCTACTCCAAAAGCATATTTATGTTTAATAGCAACAGTTGTATACTGGATTTTGTGTAGTGATTTTACAGTCATCAGAGTTTTTAAAAAATCATAAACTCTAACCATGTAAAATGTTGACCATGAAATGAAAAGACAACAATCTGTATCCACTGCTTATGGAACTTTGTAGAACTGCTTTCAGGGAATTAGAAAGGGTGTCAATTTGGTAATGTTTAGTAAAGTTAGAAATGCACAAACTCGATCATCATCAAGTCCTCTTCTATGTACATACTCCGGAGAAAAACTCATACATCAGGAGAAAGGTACAAAGATGTTCATTGCAGTATTGTTTATAATAGAAGAACTGGAATCACAAACGTCATTATTAGGAAGTAAATTGATAAAAAATAAAATACTATGGAGTGGAATCTAAAGTGTGACACAGATGAACTTATTTATGAAATAGACACATAAGTATAACAGATTCACTTTGCTGTACGCCTCAAACTAACACAACATTGTACATCAACGATACTCAAAAAAAAATAATAAACAATTTAAATGGCCTAACTCTATAAATGTCAGCATGGATAGTTCTCAAAAATGTATTCTTGAGAAAATAAAGGAGCTGCTGAGCCACACATACAATGTGGCAGCATTGAGGTAAATTCTAAAGCACATACTAAACGTGTTTTTGAAAAGGGGGGAGCTATAAGAGTTCATAACTAATTCACGAGAGCGGTGGTCTCTGTTAAGAGAGATGTAAAACAATAGACTTCATTCTTACTTTTTCTTTTCTAAAATTATGAATCAAAATGATCCAGTATCCTCTTTTTTTTCATTCTGGTAGTAGATGTAGTTTTATATTATCTGTACTTTTCTATGATCCTTCTCAAAATAATAATCTCTTATTCCTGATCTCCCACTCATTCCCCAACCAGCTACAGTCTGGATTGTGTCTTGCATCCATCAGGATCCCAGCAGGAAACAAAGGGTACACTCAAATTGGTTAACATTAGCGGGTTTATATAAGAATTTTGGAGAAGGAAATGGCAATCCACTCCTGCACTCTTGCCTGAAAAATCCCATGGACGGAGGAGCCTGATAGGCCACAGTCCATGGGGTTGCAAAGAGTCAGACACAACTGAGCGACTTCACTTTCACTTTCATATAAGGATTATTTACAAAGATGCTGACAGGGTATAGGGAAGCCAAGTATGGCGCCCCAGGGGCTGGTAACAGCAGGAAGCTGTCACTGTCCTGAAGGAAAAGGTAAAGGAGCCTTTATAGGAGCAGAGCTTGAGAGAGTACTATGCGGAGAGGACCACGCAATAGGAGTAGTGATCTTTATCAGAGAGTGAGGCCAGTCTCTGGTGACCCTCCTCAAACTGGAACTGGAGAGATTATGGACCTCCACCTTCCTCTCCTCTCTCCCTCTGATTTCCTGTCAATGCTTTCCTTTGGCCAAGCCCAGCCTGAAACTGTGGGGCCAGGAAATCCACTGATGCTGCCCATACAGGTCAACCCCCCAGGGCTCAGAGCAGGGACAAACCGAAGGTATCCACAGGCGCCACCATGTCTCACCAAGTTTGCCAATGCCTGCTAATAGTCAGATCCAGGAGATGCTTCAGATGTTGTTAAACTTAGCTTCTTGGTTGTAACTTACAGTTGACTTGTTCTCTTCCTTTTTACTCTGTTCTTATACTCTGTTTCCCAACTAATTCAAATGGGTCCTTGCTAGTCTTGTTCATTGGAAACAAGATTACCCCTCTCAAGTGTTAGAATTCTCCATGTTTCCTTTTCTGATGCTTTGCTCTCATTCAGTCACTCCGTGCATATAATTTGCGACTCTTGGCTGATTCAAGACTGAATCTTTTGTCTCTAGCCAAGAACTTTCATCTCAATTCCAGACTTATTTATTGACAGCAACATGGGACTGTCTCATTGGCTTCTCAAAGTCAGCATGGGAAAGCCAAACACATTCGCTTCTCCTATAGACCTGCCCCTTATGGTTCCCACCAAGTGAATGGCCCTGCCAACGGTCCAGGCAGAAACCCTGAAATCTCCTTCCTCTAATTCCTTACCTTCCACATAGTGTCCGCTTCTCTTTACCTTGAAGTGGAGACTGGGTCAAAGAAGAGCTCAAGTGCAGAAATGATGAGCTTTTAATTGGATTTGTCCTGGAGGAATGACAGAGCTGGGAGAATAAGACCCGAACCAGGATATCCAATCTAAGCGGCTTCTCAACTGTGTTGAGCATCAGATTTTTCTGGGTACCTGGGCCTCACCTGAAACCAATTAATCCAAGACTCTGGTGTTAAGAACTTAGAGAAGACACAGCTCCCATGTGTCTCCTCTAATTCTGATTCTCTACTACATCACTTCTGAAACCAAATGTGTAGATTTTCCATACTGCAAACAATTCTGTGATACCAGCTGACTGTCCTACGATTTAACTTAACTCTGACACTGGAGATAGTGGCAGACACCGAGGGGTGCAGGCTTAGTCCTACAAGCTGCCTCCCCTACGTCAGGCACCAAGTGCAAACCCAGGTTTTCACCTGTGCTTCTGTCAGATCGGCTATAAATCTGAGCTTCCCAGGCTCCCGTCCTCCGATTTGCTTACTTTGCTAGCTTGCCTCACAGAAGTCAGGAAACAAGTGTACTTACTAGATGACCAGTTTATTACAAAGGACATTAAAGGATATGAATAACCAGATGAAGACATACGTAGGGAAGGGTCTGGGAGGGTCCTGAGCACAGGAGCTTCTGTCCCAGTCGCGTTTCGGATGCGCCAATTTCCCAGCACGTGGGTGACTGCTTGTTCATCAGCCTGGAAGCTCTCCAAATCCTGTCCTTTTGGGTTTTTATAGGAGGCTCATTACATAGCTACGATTTGATTATAGGTCATCGGTGAGTGTGTTGCAGGAAGGGAACCCCTTCCAGGGCCCAAAAGTGGGCTCTTGTCTAACACTCAGAAATGAAATGTCCAAGGAGACACAAGTGCTGACAGAGCAAGAGCCTTTGCTGGGAAGAGGCACCTGCGAGGAGAGCAGCAGGGTAAGGGAACCCAGGAGGACTGCTCTGCCGTGCGGCTTGCAGTCTCAGGTTTTATGCTGATGGGGTTAGTTTCCGGGTTGTCTCTGGCCAATCGTTCTGACCCGAGGTCCTTCCTGGTGAAGCATGCATCGCTCAGACAAGATGGATTCCAGCGAGCAGGATTCTGGGAGGTTGGTAGGACATATGAACTGGTATCTGTCTCCTCTCTCCTTTTGACCTTCCCTGAATTCTTTCCATAGGTGGTAGCTTCTTATTTCCACATTCCTTCCCAGGACCTCCTGTTGTAAGACAACTCATGCAAGTGGCTACTAGCTGACCAGGGCAAGTGGTGTCAGTCAGTGGTTTCCCCTAACAACTGGACTCAATCTCAGGAGCTCCCTGCTCCCCAGAGATGGGGGTGGGGGCCTGGGGTGTGGAACTATAAGCCCCACCCCTCTAAAAGTGATCAGTTCCCCTGGCAGCCAGCCCCAGCCTCTGGAGCCTTCCAAAAATTACCTCATTAACATAAACTTAGTGAGGTTGATAGGGGCTTGTTATGAATAACAAAAGACACCCATTTCACCTTTCTGCTTTAGCCTAAAGCTATTTCAAGAACTGAGCATAAAGCTAGATAGTGTAACAAAAGAAGCCCCTATGGTTCTTCACAAGGGTTTTAGGAACTATGTGCTAGAACAGTGGACAAAGACCAAATATATATTTCTTATTGTAAATCACAATATCACAGGAATGAACTCTGTCTCTCCCACACTAACCCCCCGCCCCCACCCAACAAATTCATATATTGAAGCGCTAACCTGCAATGCAATGTGACTGTATTTGGAGAGAAAACCTTTCGGGAGGTATTAAGGTTAAATGAGGTCATAAGAATAAAGCCCTAGGACTGGTATGCTTATAAGAAAAAAAAAAAAAAAACCCTGCTGTATAGCATAGGGAGCTCAGCTCTGTGCTCTGTGATGACCTGGGTGGGTGGGATGGGAGGGAGATGGGTTGGGAGAGAGGCTCAAGAGAGAAGGGGTATATGTATACATATGACCAATTCACTTAGTTGTACAGCAGAAACTAACATAATGTTGTAAGGCAACTATACCCCAATTAAAAAAAAAAAAACACCAGAGTTCCCACACACTCCCGCCCAGCGCATGCACAGAGGAGAGGCCACATGAGGACTCATGAAGGGGGTCCTTTGCAAACCTTGGAGAGGCTGCACCAGAAACCAACCCTGACAGCACCTTGATTTTGGACTTTGGGCCTCCAGAACTGAGTAAACTGAATCTTTGTTTAAGCCACCCCATCTGTGGTATTTTGTTATGACATCCCAAGCAAACTAAAATACCTGGTCGAGAGTCTAGACAGGGATCTTTCTCATAAACTCCCTGAGTGATTCTAATGCACAAGCCAGGTTGGAGAAGCACTGAGCCAGACAGAAAACTGGAGATACCTATAAAAAGACAAATGCGGTGACTAACCAGGGAGGCCAAGGAGGAGGAGCAGCCCAGATAAAGGAAAGCCAGCCTCTGGGAGGCCTTTAACATCTCGACACAGTTTCAGCTTGGGCTTCCACTGGCACAGCAGAGTAATTAAGGGGATCAGGGTAGAGTGGCCAAGCCCTCAGCAGTCATCAGCTCCTGATAATTCCACCTCCTATTTTCCAGTTCTGCCTCCTCATCTCCATCAGCACTGTCCCTTTCCTCCTCTGCTCCAGGATGGGGGTTGGCAAACCATGACCTGTGGGCCAAGTCTGGCCAGCCATCTGATTGTTTTTGTTGTTGTTTCTTTTTAAGTGTTATTGAAGTATAGTTGATTTACAGTGTTCCATTAATTTCTGCTATGCAGCAAAGTGACTGATTTATCCATATATATACTTTTTCATATTCTTTTCCTTACAGTTTATCACAGGGTATTGAATCTAGTTCTCTGTACTATACAGAGAACTGTTGTTTATCTTGTTGTTTATCCATTCTATATATAATAATTTGTATCTGCTGATCCCAAACTCCCAATACTTTTCTCCCCCTCGGCAACCACAAATCTGTTCTCTTTATCTGTGAGTCTGTTTTGCTGATAGGTTCATTTGTATCCTATTTTAGATTCCGCATATAAGTGATATCATATGGTATTTGTCTTTCTCTTTCTGACTTACTTGGCTTAGTATGATAATCTCTAGGTCCATCCAAGTTGCTGCAAATGGCATTATTTCATTCTTTTTAATGGCTAAGTAATATTCCATTGTATATATCACATCTTCATTATCCATTCATCTGTTGATGGATATTTGGGTTGGCTATTATAAATAGTATCTTGGCTATTATAAATAGTGCTGCTATGAACATAGGGGTGCATGTATCTTTTCAAATTATAGTTTTGTCTGGGTATATGCCCAGCACTGGAAATGCTGGACATGGCAAATCTATTTTTAGTTTTATGAGGAGCCTTAATACTATTTTCCATAGTGGATGCACCAACTTCCATTCCCACAAACAGTGTAAGAGAGTTCCTTTCTCCCACAGCTGTTCCAGCATTTATTATTTGTAGACTTTTTGATGATGGCCATTCTGACTGGCGTGAGGTGATCCCTCATTGTCGTTTTGATTTGCATTTCTCTAATATTAGCGATGATGAACATCTTTTCATGTGCCTATTGGCCCTTACGTCTTTTTTAGAGAAACTAGGTCTTCTGCCCATTTTTTGATTGCGTTGTTTGTTTTTTTTGCTTTTGAATTGTATGAGCTATTTGTATATTTTGAAAATTATGTCACATCAATTGCAAATTTTCTTCCAAGCTTGCAGGTTGTCTTCTCATTTTGTTTATGGTTTCCTTTTTGTGCAAAAGCTTATGAGCTTAAGTCCCATTTGTTTGTTTTTGCTTTTATTTCTATTTATGTCAGAGAATGTTTTGCCTATGTTCTCTTCTAGGAGCTTTGTGGTGTCTTATATTTAAGTCTTTAAGACATTTTGAGTTTATTTTTGTATGATGTGAGGGTGTGTTCTAACTTCATTGATTTGCATGCAGCCGTCCAAGCTTCCCAGCACTGCCTGAAGAGACTGTCTTTTCTCCATTGTATATTCTTGCCTCCTTTGTCAAAGATTAATTGTCCATAGGTGTGTAAGTTTATTTCTGGGCTCTCTATTCTATTCCACTGATCCGTATGTCAGTTTTATGCCAATATTATGCTATTTTGATTACTGTAGCATTGTGGTATTGTCTGAAGTCTCAGAGGGTTATGCGTCCTGCTTTGTACTTTTTCATCAGGATTTCTTTGGCAATCCTGGGTCTTTTCTGGTTTCATATAAAGTTTAGGATTATTTGCTCTAGTTCTGTAAACTAAAAAAGTCATGGGTATTTCGATAGGAATTGCATTAAATCTGTAGATTGCTTTGGGTAGTATGCCTATTTTAACAGTAGTATTTCATCCAATCCAAGAGCATGGGATAGCTTTCCATTTCTTCGAATAATCTTCCATTTCCTTTATTAATGGTTTGTAGTTCTTAGCATATAAGTTTTTACCTCCTTGAGGTTTACATTCTTATTTTATTTTTCTTGATGGGATTTTTAAAAAGATTGTTTACATTCCTTTTCTGATATTTCATTGTTAGTGTAAAGAAATGAAACTCATTTCTATATGTTAATCTTGGATCCTGCTACCTTGGTGAATTCATTTATTAGTTCTAGTAGTTTTTGTCTGGAGTCTTTAGGGTTTTCTATGTATAGTATCTTGTCATCCCTACCAATCTGAATACCTTTTATTTCTTGTCCGATTGCTGTGGCTAGGACTTCCAGTACTATGTTGAAGAGAAGTGATGAGAGTGGGCATCCTTGTCTTGCTCCAGATTTTAGTGAGAAGCCTTTCAGTTTTTCACTGTTGAATATTATATTGGCTATGTGTTTGTCATAGTTTTTATTATGTTGAGATATGTTCCCTCTATACCCACTTCCATAAGAGTTTTTAGCATGAATGGCTGTTGAATTTTTATCCAATGCTTTTTCTGCATCTGTTGAGATGATCAGGTGGTCTTTGCCTTTTCTTTTGTTGATGTGGTGTATCATATGGATTTTTCATACACTGAACCATCCTTGTGACCCTGGGGTGGTCCAACTTGGTTGTGGTGTATGATCTTTCTTATGTATTGTTAGATTTGATAATTTTTTTTTGGAATTTTTGCCTCTGTATTCATCAAAGATATTGGCCTGTAGTTTTCTTCTTTTAGTGGTGTCTTTGGTTTTGATATCAAGGTGATGGTCAGCCACCTGTTTTTATAAAGTTTTATTGGAGAACAGTCACAACTGTTTTTGTTTGGTTGAAACCTATATGCAGGTCAGGAAGCAACAGTTAGAAATGGACACGGAAGAACAGACTGGTTCCAAATAGGAAAAGGAGTACGTCAAGGCTATATATTGTCACCCTGCTTATTTAATTTATATGCAGAGTACATCATGAGAAACGCTGGGCTGGAAGAAGCACAAGCTGGAATCAGGATTGCCAGGAGAAATATCAATAACCTTAGATATGCAGATGACACCACCCTTATGGCAGAAAGTGAAGAGGAACTAAAACGCCTCTTGATGGAAGTGAAAGAGGAGAGTGAAAAAGTTGTCTAAAAGCTCAACATTCATGAAAACTAAGATCATGGCATCTGGTCCCATCACTTCATGGGAAATAGATGGGGAAACAGTGGACACAGTGTCAGACTTTATTTTTTGGGGCTCCGAAATCACTGCAGATGATGATTGCAGTCATGAAATTAAAAGATGCTTACTCCTAGACAGCATATTCAAAAGCAGAGACATTACTTTGCTAACAAAGGTCCATCTAGTCAAGGCTATGGTTTTTCCAGTGATCATGTATGGATGGACTGTGAAGAAAGCTGAGCACCAAAGAATTGATGCTTTTGAACTGTGGTGTTGGAGAAGACTCTTGACTTGGACTGCAAGGAGATCCAACCAGTCCATCCTAAAGGAGATCAGTCCCGGTTGTTCATTGGAGGGACTGATGCTAAAGCTGAAACTCCAATACTTTGGCCACCTTATGCGAAGAGCTGACTCATTGAAAAAGACCCTGATGCTGGGAGGGATTGGGGGCAGAAGGAGAAGGGGATGACAGAGGATGAGATGGCTGGATGGCATCACCGACTCAATAGACATAAGTTTGAGTAAACTCTGGGAGTTGGTGATGGACAGGGAGGCCTGGCGTGCTGAGATTCATGGGATCGCAAAGAGTCAGACACGACTGAGTGACTGAACTGAACTGATGGCTGTTTTGCACTATGAGTATTTACAACAAAGACAATAGTAGCCTACAAAGCCTAAACTATTTACTATTTGACCCATTACAGAAAAGCTTTGTGGACCCCTGTAGTAGATGATATACCCTAATGGTGGTGTAGAGGCCAGAGACCAGTCATTTATATATTAGTGTCTCACTGGTCCAAAATAATAGAAATCCTTCACAGTGTAACCAAGTTGGCGTTTACTGAGCACCTACTATGTGCCAGACTCTATAGTAAGCAGTAGGAATACAATCCTAGACAAGAGAACCATATTGTCCTTATACTCCAGCAAGAGGGAGCCCTACCGGGGGTTCCTCACTTTATGAAGTCACACATATTACCAATACACAGACACAAATTTATGGGGGAATACATGGTGCGTCTGTCACTTGCACCCTCATGCTGAGCATTGGCAGAGCATGACCTCTAACTCTAAGCAATGATTCTTTGCAGCTTATTCAGATCCCGGGGAGATGACTCACTATATCCCTGACAGTATGTCCTCAAAATTCTAGATGACTTTGTCAGTATCACAGAGGTTTGTGGAATGCGCCACTGCTGATGTTGGAGAAAAACACTTCTTTGGCACACCGGGAGAATTTGAGCAGTGGGAGGTCTCAGTGAAGTTGCTCAGTTGTGTCTGACTCTTTGTTACCCCATGGACTATAGCCCACCAGGCTCCTCCATCCATGGAATTTTCCAGGCAAGACTACTGGAGTGGGTTGCCATTTCCTTCTCCAGGGGATCTTCCCAACCCAGGGATTGAACCTGGGTCTCCTGCATTGCAGGCAGACACTTTACCGTCTGAGCCACCAGGGAAGTCCCAGGTAAGATCAAGGCAAATTAAATATGTGCTCAAATCTACTTCCTTCCAGCAGTAGATTGTTGCAAAACGACATATGGTTTTGCAGTGGGGCTGAGGGTCCATTTGCTTCTCTTAGTACCCTTCCAATTTATGGCTCTCAGAGTACTTATGAAATCATATGATATTAACTGTATTAAACCATTTGTATTATATTTGTGCGTTTGTGGTCTAGACATACTATACAAAGAGTGATGCCAGTTCTGCACATTGTCAACTAATAGGCTTCGCACACTAGAATTGAACTCCTTTTATTTATGTATCTATTTAATAAGATTTCATCAAATCTTTACAAAATTAAATTTAACGTTTAACTTTAAACAGTTTCAATGTAAAATTTTGCCATTCACTATATGTTTTTCTTTGCCTTTTTTTTTTTTTTTTTTTTTTTTTGCTGGTCTGTGCTGTGCATGGTATGGGATCTTATTTCCCCTACCAGGGATCAAACCTGGGCCCTCAGCAGTGGAAGTACAGTGTCCTAACCACTGGACTGCCAGGGAATTCCCTTATTTTGCCTTTTTAATGCATGGTTTTGAATAACTTAGAAGAAAAATAGCATATATAAAATCATGTTTTCCTCATTTTTACTTTACATTTTGGGTGTAAGTAACCCAAATTTTTTGTACTTTTAATACAATTTTATTTTTAATCCTTTAGATTATTACAAGCAATTGAACACACATTATGTGAAAACCTAGATTATAATAATGTGGTTTGGCCAAAATGAAGACAAAAATAAATTTATTAAATAATACAGTAGTTCATTTGCATTACTCAGATAAACATTGGTCCATCACTGGAATACTCATCCACTCATAATTTAAAATTTTGCCAGCTTTTAATCACATCAAAACAGTACCTTGATATGTACTTTTCACCACATATGAAGGGATACTTGTCAGGGTAACAAGAGTTTAAAGGCTTTTTATTTAACTGTTTGCTAGCTTGTAGTTTATAATGCTTAATATTTAGGCAAATGATACATGGGAATTTATGCTCTTGCCCCAGGGCCCTCAAATGGAGAAGCTGGTCTGTAAGACCCAATCTTTGTACTTAAGGAGCTCATAGTCTAAAGGGAGAGACTAGTAGGCCATTGTAATTGTTGTTGTAAAATAATAGAGTGCTAGAGAAATGTTTTCAGCGGATGGGATGTGGTCATGGAGGTCTTTCTGGAGGAAGCTATTTCTAGGCTTAGAGCTAAAGGATAAATTAGCTGTTAGCTAGGTCAAGAGCAGGAAGGAACAGAAATGGGAAAAGGACATGGGATGAGAGTTCCAGCCAGAAGGAACAGTGTATGGCAGGGGTAGTAAAACTGTCCTTTTTTTTTTTTTCAAACTTTTTATTTTGTATTGAGGGAAAGCCGATCAACAGCATCATGATAATCTCAAGTAAACAGGAAAGGGACTCAGCCATACGTATACCTGTATCCGTTCCCCCTCGTACTCCCCTTAGCAGCCGAGTTTTTCTATAAAGGATCAGATAGTAAATATTTAAGCCTTTGCAAGTCATGCAGTCTCTGTTGCAACTACTCAACTCTGCTGTTGTATGTAAAAATATGTTGCTATGTGTATTGTAGACAAAACATAAGTGTATGGGTGTGGATGTGTTCCAACAAGACTTTATTTACAAAACAGGTAGCAGGCTCGAAGATCCTAGTTTGCCATTTCCTTAGTAAATGGGAAGGCCCAGAGTTGAGAGAAAGCTTATTTGAGGTGCTGAGAGTCCATTAAGATGGCTGGTGCAGAGAGGATGGGGTGGGAGCAGGGAGGGAGGAGTTTGAAGAGTTAAGAACAAGGCTACAGGGACTCCCCTGGTGGTCCAGTGGCTAAGACTTCATGCCTCCAATGCAGGGGGCCCAGGTTCAATTCCTGGCTGGGGAACTAGGTCCCACATCCTGCAACTAAGAGTTTGTGAGCTGCAGCTAAAAATCCTGCATGCCACAACTGAGACCCATGCAGCCAAATAAACAAAATGGAGTATTTTTTCAAATTTTATTTATTTATTTGGCTGTGCTGGGTCTTCCATGCAGCGTGGGCTTTTCTCTAGTTGTGGTGAGCGGGGGCTACTCTCTAGTTGAGGCGCAAGGGCTTCTCATTGTGGTGTCTTCTCTTCTTGCGGAACCCAGGTTCTAGAGTGTGGAGGCTTCAGTAGTTGCAGTCCAGGGCCTTATTTGTCCTGCAGCATGTGGGATCTTCCTGCACCAGGGATCAAACACACATCTTCTGCACTGGCAGGTGGATTCTTTACCACTGACTCACAGGGAAGTCCAAAATAAAATAAATATTTTTTAAAAGACAACAAAGCTACAGAAAGTGGACGGGAGGAGTCTGGATGTGGAGACTGGAGAGGTTGCTGCCATACGTGTCCTGGGCTAAGGTAGTAGTGGGCAGAGGGAGTGAATGATTTGGGGAGACAGTCAGTGACTGGTAATAGGTAGAGAGAGGGAGGGAGAGGGTCGAGGCTGACTACCAGACAGGCAGTAGGTAGATGGTGCTGGGGGAGGCAGGAGACCTGGGGGAAGCAGATTTGATGGGAAGGCAGGGTATCAGTGATAAGATCTCTTCCCTCAGGGTTCGTTCAGTGCTTGCCCCCCAACACACACACACATATTTATATGCAGACTGGCTTTTTGGGTCAGAAATGTGGCTGGCAGTTTCTATGAAAATACAGTCTATGAACCCTGAGAAAGTTGAGGGAAGCTGAGCCTACAGAGCTAAATACCTTTGTAATGACAATCCTGGGGAATAATTACTATTGACAGGTTTTCTCTAGCCTCTGAGGACTGTAGGCTTTAGTTACTCTGGTTCCCTTTTATTCACAACTAATTTAATGACAGCGCAAGGACCTGGTATCTGCTAGTAACAGCAGCCAACTTGGTCAGGAAAGACAGCTTCACCCAGGCAGTAAATCTGGTCAACCAGATGGGCTGGCACTTGGAATGTAAAGTGTCCCAAGATGCTGGCTCTGGGGTGGGGATGGGGGTGTGGGGGATGCTTATATTGCTGTAGCTCCTCGCCAATAGGCACCCTGGGGTGATGGATGTCCTGTGTGAAGTGAGGGTGCATGGGGAGAGGGGGTGAGAGGAATAAGCTTGTTGAATACACCTGACACGTACCCTCACCGGGGCGGGTTAGCTGTAAACCTTGCTTGTCTTATCAGGACAGAACAAGGGGGAGCGTTTGCATGGCTGAAACAATTAGAGATTTTCCAGATGTGAACTGATGGACTTGTGGCATTTGTCATCAGTCGGAAACACAGGCCACAGACCAGCTACCTTAGAACAGAAGCGGCTGGGGCACTTTGAAGAGCGGCGGCCCCAGTGACACAGTGGGAAGCAGGTGCCTTTTGGTGCCTCTTAGGCTCTTAGACTGGTGTTTCGTAGGCCTCCATCATCTCACCTGGATGACTGCCTCCCTGGTTCCCCTCTTGCCCTCTTCCAATCAGGCTGCCTGAGTGACCTTTTTAAAATGTAAATTGGATTTTGTCACTTCTCTGTTTAAAAGCCCTTCACGCTTTTCCACTGCATTTAGGAGAAAATCCAGACTCTTTATCACAGCCTGCAAGACTGTCCACTGTGGCCCAGGTCTCCCTCAGCAGTATTTCTCCTCTAGAATTCCTTCGGCTCAAGTACACTGGCTTTCTCTCAGTTCTTCCAGTACTCCACGCTCCCCACTCTAGGGTTCTTGTTGTTCAGTTGCTAAGTCACGTGTTACTCTTTGCGACCTCATGGACTACAGCACACCAGGCTTCCCTGTCCTTCACTATCTCCTGGACTTTGCTCAAACTCCTGTCCGTTGTGTCGATGATGCCATCCAGCTATGTCCTAACTATTCCCTTTATTCCCTTATTCTAGAAAGTTCTTTGTACCTACCCCAATCCCTAACGTGGCTGACTCCTCGTATTTCAGATATCCACTTTAAAATCACACCTCAGGACACAGACAGTAGAGAACAGACCTATGGACATGGCAAGGGGGCGGGGACACATGGAAGGGGAGGAGAGGGTGGGATGTATGGAGAGAGTAACATGGAAACATGTATATCACCATATGTAAAATAGATAGCCAGTGGGAATATGCTGTGTGACTCAGGGAACTCAAACCAGGGTCTGCAACAACCTAGAGTAGGGGGAATGGGAGGGAGGTGGGAAGGAGGTTTAAGAAGGAGGGGACATAGGAATACTTGTGGCTGATTCATGTTGATGTTTGGAAAAATCAACACAATATTGTAGAACAATTATACTTCAATTAAAAAATAAATTTATTCATAAAAAAATCACACCTCAGGGCTTCCCTGGTGGTCCAGTGGTTAAGACTGTACTTCTGAAGTGGGCGCTGGTTCAATCCTTGGTCAGGGAACTAAGATACCACATGCCACTAGGGAAGGCCAAAAAATAAAAATAAAAATCACATCTCACAGGAAGTTTTCTTGACCACACAGGCTCCCACCCACTGCTACCCACTAAACTGTAAGCTCCTTAGAGGCAGGCACTATAATTAATTTGTTCACCACTGTTTTCCAGAGACTAGCACAGTGCCTGGAACATGTATGCTCCATAGATATTTGTGGAGAAATTAATAAATGAGTAAATAAAAAACTATTCAATTGATCCATCAATGGATGTATCCATCCATAACTGTATCTGTCCATGTGAATGGACATCTGTGAATGTGTAACTTCTGGTTACCTCTTCTGGATTACAAACCACTGAATTTAATGGCTTAACACAAATTTATTATCTCGTGTTCTATGTATCCAGTGTTTTCAACCAGACATTTTCTCTTGAGGTCTCTCATGTGGTTGCCATCAGGTGGCAGCTGGGGTGAGAGTCATCTGAAGTGACAGTTAATGCAGGCTGTCAACAGGGAACAGAGCTGGGCTGTCAACTAGAATGTCTACCCCTGGATTCTCCATGTGGCTTGGGCTTGGTGGCCAGGTTCGAGAAGGAGTGTCCCAAAGAAGTATCTCCTTTTGTCTAGGAGAGGGGGTCCCCAATTTCTGGGATCTAATGCCTGATGATCTGAAGCTAATGTAATAATAATAGAAATAAAGTGCACAATAAATGTAATGCACTTGAATCATCCCAAAACCAACACCCCCTGATTCCCCATCCATGGAAAAATTGTCTTCCATGAAACTGGTCCCTCTTGCCAAAAAGTTTGTGGACCACTGGCCCAGGAGACCAAGGCAGAAGCTGCATGGCTTCTTATGACCTGGTCCCAGAAGTCCCACATTGTCATTTAAGCCATATTCTACTAGTGATCAGTAAGTCACAGGCAAGCCACATTCAAGGGAGGAAATTTTATAAGGGCATAAAGGGCTAGTACTGAGAAGCATGGTTCCCTGGGGGCCATATTTGCAGGCTAGTTGCCACGGCCTCTTACATCATGATAATATAGGTGCCTCTATTCTAGTTTTGGAGAAGGAAATGGCAACCCACTCCAGTATTCTTGCCGGGAGAATCCCATGGACAGAGGACCCTGGTGGGCTATAGTCCACGGGGCTGCAAAGAGTTGGACAGGACTGAGCGACTTCACTTTGACTTTCATTCCTAGTTTACATTCCTTTGTTTATTTGTCTTAGGCTCTTCCCCTCACCTTCTATAACTTGTGTCCGTTACTGCAAGGACACTTATGGGTAAGAGTTGAGCATCTCTCCCTCAAGTGTTCAGAGGGCTGACACTAGCCATTCAGTTCCTAGTTACTCCAGGAAACTGGTCTCTGTTTTGGATGCTAACTTGCTGTGGGAGGAGCAGCAGTCTTTCTGCGCCTCTTGGTGTGATGGAAGAGAGGCCGGGGATGCTGGTCGACATCCAGGAATCTTGGTGCTCACTGTTCATCGCCAAGAGCAGTGCGCTGACCCCGGCCAGCACGCTCGGCACTGAAATCACCGGCTTTGAGAGCCAAGCCCTCAGAGAATTGAGTTTGGGATAGTTTCAAGGGTGGGAGATGCCAGGCCTGTCTCAGTTCTGCCTTGCAGCTAGTGTTTTTCATCCAAATGTGAAAAACTCTGTCCCTCCACCTCTCTCGCACTCCCACACCTCCTCCTTCCCCTCTTTTCCAAATGTCCTTCCAGCTGCTATTTTCGATTCCAGCCTCAAGGCAAATGTTTCACTGTAGCAGAGTTACTGTAAAATTCCTTCCCGTGCTCCCACAGATAATGGGACAATTCCCTTGAGGACCTCAGAAACCTACCACTTCAGAAGTGGCACAAAGGCAATCCCAAAAGGCAGATCTAAGGAAACAGAGCTCTCATAAAAGGTTATCATCAGAGGGACAGGGTCAGACGGTATGATTGTTTTTCATGGCTCTGGCTGAGTCTAGGCACATTTTCTTTCTCTTTTGAGGACCATCTGTTTCAAAGCACCAGAGACAACTGGGGGGCAGAAAACAGTGTTACGAAGTTTGCCTAATGGGCCCGTAAACATACGAACCTGGGATATAAAAAGAACTTCAGTGGGCAGTGTATACACAAGGAGAAATACCTTATCTAAAAACAACTTGAAAAACTGCAGAGGAAGCAGCATCCTTGAAAAACAATGAGTCATAAATCTTTTTTTTTTTTTTAACTCTGATGGACAGAGAATACATAAAAAGGGCTGCACCGAATACTGATGATAGGTGTTTCCATTTCACTGCCATTTCAGCATGTCTGGGGAAGGCGGGAGGATCGTCTATGTCAAGTTTAAGAAATAACACTGTCTGAATCATCATGAAAAGGAATCCCTCCAATTAAACAGTTCTGGAAATCTGTGTGTTGTCTTGAAGTAGTGCTGCCTGGTTGCTAATTGGTTTCTCCTGTCATGCTTCAGCTTTTGAAATATACATTTCAGTTCAAATTCATTCCTTCAGTACTAAGGCAAGTTCAGATGGTCACCTTTATTGAATCTGCTTTAAATTGTAAAAACTGGTTGTTGACTGTCAGAGACAGAGATAAACATCCTTCCTAAGCAAGTCAGAATGTAATTTACAAAAGTTACAAAAAGTGATGATAGTCAAGTGTTTCCTGCGGGACTCTCCCAGGAGACAGGTAAGTAGAAAGGTGAAGGTTTATGAGGACAAATTTATAGGTGTGGGGTAGATTTGGCCTCAGTTTCTAATCCCTTCCTCTCTTTATGTCCCTTACCAGGGCATTTTGTAGATCCTCCCCAAGAGGGAAGGAATAGATTTTTCTACCCTTTGACTCTGAGTTTGGCCATCTGATTTACTTGGGCCAAAGGAACTTTCATATGGATGGTATAAATAGAGGCTTAAAGAAGGACTTGCTCCATTGAACATCTTACTTTTCCACCTTTGCCACTGCCAAGAGAAGAATGTGACAGGCTGACTGGCTGGTTCCTGGAGAAGAGGGAAAGACACACGGGCAGAGTTGCCCTGCTAAGCTCAGTCTGCAAGAGAGCCTCAGCTGACTGCCCATGAATGAGCAAGCTCAGTCCAGATCAGCCAACCCCAGCCAATCCCTAGATGCATGAACTGTAATAATAAAGGATTGTTATTATTATGGTGGATTACTATTGTTATGCAATAGCAACTAATCCATAGAGGTGTTATGGGGTCATATTGACTCAGGTAGTTCTACAACCTCAGAATAGCCCTAATATCATAAGGGTTAATAACCAAATGAGTCAACAGAGACAGTAGTGGATATTTGCATAATGGGTCCACCGTTCCTATCCAAAACCACAGGAAGCCTTTCTTAGCCTCAAGAAAATTCCTGAAACTTTACCTGAAACCTCCATCTTGGCTTGGATTCCTCCACAAGTTGACATTGAGATAAGGACTCAAATGCAAGTAGTTTAAGTGGTGTAAGTGTGGGAGTGGGTGATATAAGGGAGGGAGCAGATATTAGACAATAAAAGATGTGTTGCCAAACCAGGCGGCTCAAGTGGTAAAGAATCTGCCTGCCAATGCAGGAGACACAGGAGACGCGGGTTCGATCCCTGGGTTGGGAAGATCCCTTGGACGAGGAAATGGTAACACACTCCAATATTCTTGCCTGAAAAATCCCATGGACAGAGGAGCCTGGTGGGCTACAAAGAATTGGACATGACTGAGCATGCATGCACACTCGCATGTCAGCTGGAGCTCAATCACACTGGGTGAGCTGAGAGCCAGTGCTGAACATTCCTCAGAGTAATCCCATCCAAGGGACAGGGAACTGGGGTATTTCTTCACCTCTGGACAGTCACTCTGTCTGAAGGCTGCCACAGGAGTATAATATCTGGGTACTTCCAGCCACACTAGCAGTGGCCAGAAAAACTCTCAGACACGGAAATGCAAAAGCTGGTGATCAGAAGTCTAATCGTCTTGTACCAGAGTGATAAGGCAAGGGGATAAGGGTGGGGTACTGATGTGTCTGTTGCTACTGTTGGGGTTCTGCCTCAATTTGGGGAGCATGAAATCGTGGTAGGCTGGGTGCCAGGTGGGTCAAGAATGTGCAGGTTAGATGGGAGTAGTAGGACTCCATGTGCTTCCCCATGCTGGTCTTTTTTTTAAATATACATATATATATATATATACACTTATACACATTTTTCCTGTGACTTTTCCAGTCGTTTTTTATCCCTCCTATCACTTTCTATTGTATCCATTCCTCTGGGGTGAAGACGGGTGGCAATACCCATGACTGGCTTTTTTTGTAAGCTGCCCACAAGTCTTGACAGCCCCAGGTCTGTCTAATCTTTGGAGCAAGGAGATTGATGCTATGAAATTGGAAATGCAGGCCCTGCAATTTTACAACACCTACATACAGTGTCAGATTTCCATTTGAAAAGCACAACATCCAGTGTGATAAGGACAGTCACAGCTAACTCAGTAGCTGTGGCGTTAAAAAGCCATGTGTATTGATCAGTGCTCCTCAAACGTTTTCATCAGTTCCAATACCAACAGAAAAAGTTAAACCATGTGCACTCAACCCTGCTGGTAGCCCAAAGTGGGTTTATTTGAATATAAAATGTTTTAAATTATTTAACACTGCATGTAGTGGACATGATGGTTTTGTCTGCCAACATCATTTCCTGAGGGAAATCACTGTCCACCTACTGCATCATTGCTGGGGGTGTATTGTTCATAATGGCTTTGATCCCTAGTCACAGGGCTGAGCTGCTGGCATGGACCAGGGAAGGGTACCAATTCTGTACCGATCATGGCACCCCACTGACACAGCACATATCTCAAGCAAGGAACAATTGCAGTGTCTTCATAAGTGAAAGTGTTATTCGTTCAAATAGTGTCCAACGGTTTGTGACCCCATGGACTGTAACCTGCTAGGCTCCTCTGTGCATGGGATTCTCCAGGCAAGAATATTGGAATGGGTAGCCATTCCCTTCTCTAGGGGATCTTCCCAACTCAGGGATCAAAGCAGGGTCTCCCACATTGTGGGCAGATTCATTACTATCTGAGCCACCAAGGAAGCCCCGTCTTTTCATAGGTGTATGGATATAAGGAAAAAGAAGTTCTTTTCCTTCTTGTGGCTGGCTAAGTAAGGTAAATAAGGATCTGAGTTGCCAACAGTCAGCTTAAGTGTAAGTTGGAGAAAGCCTCCATACAGAAGGGGGCAAGCAGAGCAGATAGATGGAGAGAGTTCTGACAACATCACTGGAGCACCTGTATATCCAGCCGTACCTGAAGTTGCATGGGCTTTCCAAATAAGTGAGTCCTGCCAATAAAAGGCAGGTAGTTTGTTTAAGCTAGTTCATTTGAGATGGAACAATTTCAACAATTGCTTAGTAAAATAGACATTCCAGGAAAAGTGCCTTGTTTATCCTGTGGCTTCATATTTACCCCTGCACATGGTCACCTATCCCCTCAGCATGTGTGAGGCCTTAGCATCTTTATCTCAGTTCAGTTCAGTCGCTCACTTGTGTCCAACTCTAGTCTTCAAAGCAGCATTGATTCAGAACACTTTTGCTTTAAATTTCCCCAGCTCCTCCCCAATCCAAGCTGCCTTCGAAGAGTTTAAGCTCTTTGCTGTGTCTTATCCCAGCTACCTATTCTTCCCACCAGTCTCTCCAAAACTTACAGGTTTGCTCCCGTGCCTCCTTTCTTTATATATGTGTGTGTGTGTGTGTGTGTGTGTGTGTGTGTGTGTGTGTGTGTGTGTATTATTGTTATTTATTTATTTTTGGTTGTTGCTGTTAGGGCTTTTCTCTAGTTGCGATATGACAGCTTCTCATTGCAGTGTCTTCTCTTGTGGCAGAGCTCAGGCTCAGTAGTTGTGGGCATGGGCTCAGTTGCTCCGTGGCATGGGGAATCTTCACAGACCCAGGATCGAACCCATGTCTCCTGCATTGGCAGGCGGATATTTTACCACTGAGTCATCAGGGAAGCCCCTCCTATGCTGCCACCTTCTTCTTTTTAAAGCTAATAAGTTTAAAAAAATTATTTATTTGGCTGCTCCGGGTCTTAATTGTGGCACACGGGATCTTCATTGCCAAGTGCAAGATCTTCGTTGAGGAATGTGGGGTCTTTTTCAGTTGTGGCCATGTGGGCTCCTAGTTTCAGCCTGCAGGATCCAGCTCCCTGACCAGGGATCAAACCTGAGTTCCCTGCATTGGGAGCGTGGAGTCTTAGCCACTGGGCCACCAAGCAAGTCCCCTTCTATTCCTTCTTGGATCCTCTACTATCCACTTAATATCATTCTTTGCAGATCTCTTTTCTGTGCCTCCCTACCCTTACTATCTTGATTATGGAAAATATAACCTTTGGGTTCGCACAGAGTCGGACACGACTGAAGCAACTTAGCAGCAGCAGCAACCTTTGGGAAAATCAAATCCATGGGATGTTAGGAGAGAAACTTGTGACTGATTTCTGGGGTCAGAGCAGAGAAGAATATAGCAGGGCAGCATACCATCACCAGAGCAGACTGGGGACATCACATGGAGTGGAAGCGGCGAGTCTGGTTTTCAGGCACAGAATGCAAAGGCAGGATCCCAGCCCCAAGACAATAACCACAAAGCATTCCTCTTTTATGAAGAAGCTATGTACCTATCGCACTATACTTATGTGCTATAGAAGTACACAAAAGAAGTAGACAGGCCCTACTTTCAAGGCAGTTTTAATTTAGCCGAAGGATAAAGTAAAAATCTAGAGAATGATCACGAGGTAAAACATAACAGTGCGTGGCAGAGCAGAACAAAGAGCATCAGATGAGTAATCAGCAGATGCGGTGGAAGGGAATGGCTGAGTGAGGTAAATTCGTGAAAGAGGGAGTCTTGGAGGAAATTAATCTTGAGCCAGGCCCTGAAGGAAGTAATTGACAAATGTAAACTCGCCAGCTGGCTATGGGGAAAGCAGCTCTGTCTGCAGGGGTTGTGTAACTCAAATCTGCTCTGACCTGTTTGTGAAGACACAGGCCAACTCTGAAGCTATTCAGCCTGCATCTGTAAGGCTGCACAAAACCACTGTTTTGGTCAAAAGAATGCAGTAGTTTGGCGCTGGGTGCACCCTGTAGATGATATCATGTCTGTAGATCAAAGTGGAGCCAGTGTCACCTGCAAGGGGAAAAAAAGAGTTGGAAAATAGTTTCTAGTTAGGCCTTTTTTTTTTTTTTTTTGGCCTCTGTTTCCAAGGTGAATTTTTAAGATAAAGATTTTCATCTTGATTACAGCTCTTGGTAAGTAAAGTTCATTTAAAAACTGTGATTCCTTGCAGTGAAGTGCAGAACTTATGGCAATATAAATTCTTGTTATGTTAAACGTGCTAATTGAAGCAGAAGCCCTCTACAAAACACAAATAAAGAAGCAAACCTACTTTTTGCCTCAGGAGCACAAAGCTAAAGAGAATCCAGGAGGTTGCAGGTTGTTCTCTCCTTGTGGAAGATACCAGATAAAACATGGTCTTTAGCTATAACAAAAACGTATTTTTAAGTTTCTTATTCTGGCAAAATAAAAGCAAGTTGTAAAGAAACCACTTCTGTCAAGACTAGAAGCTTTGGCCTTATTGCCATTGTTAAAAGCAATCCAAGAAATACTATTTAAGGCTAATTTTGCTGTCCTTTTAAGAAAACATTTGAAACCATAAACAGCCTGCAATGAAAAAAACAAAACAAAACCAACAATAATCCGAATTGGAAGGACGAATTCCTCTTTGTTGGCAAGTATCAAATTACAATGTCCCCTGTCTGTGGATAAGACAGAGAACTGTGTTCTTTGAGGCTGCCAACCTCTCACTTGACAACCAGTACAAAAATTTAACAATAAATGAAACTGACAGCCTACTTCACCAAACTGAGAATACATCTGAACTTCTCCAGAAAGACAGCCAGACTTGAGTTCATTTCCCTGGAGGCTGAGTTACAGCAACACCTAATGCAAACAATGATGGGCACATATTTATTTCCAAGGCATTGGTAGCCTGTGTCTGGTTCCAGTCTTACCGCAGAACCAAGATCAACTTTCACAGCTTTTCACTAAATGGATGGGATGTGAAATTACTCACATTGACAATCGGCGTTTGCACGGGCTCCAGTAATTACGTAGCCAAGCACAGCAGGAAAGAGGCACTAACAAAAGCATATAGACAATTGGTTATCATCAGTTTCCTCGGGGGCTGGCACATGTATCTGCAGTAAAACAAAAACAAACAAAAAAAGAGGTATTGGGTAAAGCCTATTCCTTCCAAATCCAACAGGCAGAATGCAGTTAGCAGGTGACTTCTCCAGCCATCTTTAGAAAGTCTGTGCACCCATATCTAAACATAGTCAGGATCTGTGGGCTGAGGAACCAAGGACCTCACTATCTGTCTCATCATTTCTGCCCTCCACCCCTCTTCCATCTCATTCCACTAATCCCATCTTTTATTCTGCTCCATTTGTGACATGAGAATCAAAGGACCTCTTTCACAATGGACCAGAGTGAACAGCTTCATTTTCATCTTTTTTAAAAATATATATATATATATTTATGTACTTATTTATTTGGCCCCACTGGGTCTTAGTTGTTGTACGCAAGACCTTCCATTTTTGTTGCAGCATGTAGGATCTTCAGCTGCAGCGTGTGGGATCTAGTTCCCCGACCAGGGATGGGACCTGGGCCCCCTGCATTGGGATCTCAGAATCTTAGCCGCTGGATCTCCAGGGAAGTCCCCCTTCATTTTCATCTTTAAAGGCTTCCTACCTTCGGATTGGTTTTTATCTCAAATGTATCAGTCTATGTAACAAGGACAAAGAATGAAGACAAAGGTAAAGCAAATTAGGACCCAGATAGAGAGCCTGTGGAGTGTGGATGTGAGAGAAACTGCTCATTGTCTCCAGATCTCAAATTTGTCTTGCAGTCACCAAAAGATTTGCCTTGCAGTCCTGATCCAGGACTTAAGAAACATCCTTCTCAGGAAGGAGTCCACAAGGTCAACTTCCTCACTGTTACAAGAATGATTTATTTCCTCTAAAAGATTCCATCTAATTCAACCAAAAGCGAATTTAATTTTTTAAAAAGCCCTTTATGTGCTTGTATAAATATAACTTAAGTAGGAAGTTTCTATTAATATTTTGACAGTTTTGGGAATAAAGGTATAAGTGGGAAAACAATTCTCATGAAGTACATTAAAAACTGGATTAAAAATGCTAGAAGATCAGGTTCATCTTTTGTTAATTTTGGTTTCATTTGGGATCTAGGCTGTTGATCTGTCAAGAGAAAGACTCATTTCTTTCATTCCTTTGCCTGTCCAAAGTTAAAATAATAATAGGAAAATATTCCTATCCATGTTTGGTATCAATTTCCTTTTTGCAGTCCCAGAAAACCAGATTGGAGAAGAAAACCAACAGTTTACTGAATGTCAGGCATTATGTTAGGTACTTTATATACAGTATATATTTCATAAATGTTATCTAATTTAATTTTTACAACACTGAAGAATTATTAAACCCCAGGGTGTCTGGCTTCTAAGCTTGAGATCCTCCCTCACCATTCCATTATGGCACATGGTTTGCCAATTTTCTGAGAAAGAGAATACAATAAAATTTACTTGACAGTAAAATCATAATGAAAATAACTTAATCTTCTACTGTGATCAAAAAGGCACTTTATCTCCAAGTTTTATTTTTCTAAACAGCAGCTATCAAGGCTTAGTTTTATCTTATTACTTTTATATCCATCACAATAAAAAATAAAACAGGAATAGGTTAGGCTGCAACTATATGATCCTATGTCATATTCTAATATCAAATTATTAATCGCTGTTTCTAATACAATGAGAGGCTAGAAAAAAAGTAATTATTTGGTTGTCCAGAAAGTCTGTTCAGGTTTTTCCATAAGAGTGTACAAAAACTCAAATGAACTTTCTGGCCAACCCAGTATTTAAGAATATTGATTGTGTAGATTCCATATGGTATTTGGTATTATTTACTTAGTTGTATAAATCCATTATGGCCTGCTATCAGCATTTGGGCCCAAAGACTTTAGGCAAAATTACAGGCCTTAATCTCTCAAACAAACATTTTGTTTTCTCTTTAACTGTGACCTTAAATGATAGTAGACAACATAAACAGGTTCGAGAAAGGTTGAGAAAAATTTGTAGATCTCAGCTGCCTAATAGATTTAGAAGAATTAAGTAATTTTGGGGTACATCCATAATTTCTGAGAGCGTTATCATGGAAAACCACCACTCTTCCCACTGAACATCCCTTAGAGAATATTGAGAGATTGCATTTTTAATGCCTTTCTCATCATCTTTCCCTCAAAACCCATTTTGCTTTTTAACTATCTAATCTGTTAATTTTATCACCATTTTTTAAGTCTCCCAGGATAAAAATCTTAGAATGGCATCTCCCCAAATAAGTTCTATGAAATACTAAGGCCTGTGATATACTCGTAAGGTTTTACCAAAAGAAGAATCTCTTTAGGGAATGCTAGGTTAAAGAAAATTACCGAGATTCCACTTCCAGTGATGGCCCAGGAGCCAGATACTGAATGTGGCCAACACTATTAACAAGGGAATGGCATGGGATGAACTTCCCCTTTTTACAGCTGTTTGCCTTCATATAAAGCAGGCCCCTACTGGGAGCTGCCCCAAGCAGAGTGGCTAAAACTCAAATAAAAACTCAGTGTTACTGAGTTGAAGAACTAGAAGACACAGTTTGGGTGACTACAGCAGCTAGAAAATGGAAGGAATTTCAGAAAAAGAACCAGAAAGGGGGAAAGCCCACATTCTATGCATAAATTCTGCTCAAATCTGTCAGATATTTGTACTGTGCATGTATGGTACAGACTCCAATCAACCCTAAAAGAAGTATACTGAGATTTCAGTTGATTCCCTTCTCAGAAAAGATAAGTGTTTGTAATTTGAGCTCAGCCACATTATCTTTCTACTAAAAAAACAAACAAACTTTTTAAAGGAAGATAATAGAATTCAGGATTTCTACAGTGTATTATTATCAATGTCCAGGATGCAATCCAAAATTCAGCACACAAAGAAATGTGATTCCTACTCAAGAGAGAAGATAATCAACAGAGACCAGCCCCTCTAGATGACCTAGATAATGGGACTGCAGACAGTAATTTTAAAGTAGGCCTATATGGGGAAAGAAACTTAAAAAAAAGAGAGTAGATATATGTTTATGTGTAACTGATTCACTTTGCTGTATATCTGGAAATATTAATAACACAACACTGTAAATCAGCTACACTCTAAGGCTTTCTTGGTGGTCCAGTGGTTAAGAATCTGCCTTGCAATGTGGGAGATGCTGGTTCCATCCCCGATTTGGGAAGATCCCACATGCCACAGGGCAACCAAGCCTGTGTGCCACAAGTACTGAAGCCCACACAACCTAGAGCCTGTGCCCCACAACAACAGCCACTGCAATGAGAAGCCCGCCCACCGTTAGAGAGTAGCCCCTACTCGTGGCAACTGGAGAAAGGCTGCATGCAGCAAAGAAGACCCAGCACAGCTAAATACAAAAAAATAAATAATCCATTAACAACTATGCTCCAATAAATTAAATAAAAATGTTAAGTAGCCATTATAACAAAGTTAATGATTATAAGAGAAAATAAGCTCACAGTGAATGAAAAGATATGAAATCTCAACAGAAAAATAGAAATTCTACAACCAAAAAATATAATCTCAAAATTATACAGATTGCTTCAGTGCAGAATTTTTAAATGTGTTCATGTGCATCGTGAATGAATAAAATGAACGATGAAATTGTTTCCCGAGTTTCATCACAGAATACCAAGAACATCTAGAGAACACAGAGTAATACTACTGAGATTCAAGTGAAGGTATCTGTGATTAATCTGTAAACAAAAGCTCTAGGACTTTGGTTTGACTCTGGTACTAAAAACTCTATAGGGCAGATATATTTCTTAGATATGAGACAGAGAACAACTTTGTATTAAGTACTTATTATGTGCCAGGCAGTTAATTTCATAAAATAATTTTATTGTTCTTGATTTCATATAAAGTATTTTACTAATGAATTTGAGCAAACTCTGGGAGATAGTGGAGGACAGAGGAGCTTGGCATGCTACAGTCCATGGGGTCATAAAAAGTAGGATACGACTTAGCAACTGAACAACAACAAAATTTTACTAAAAAAAAAAACAAAAAACTACGCATGGACATCACCAGATAGTCAACACTGAAATCAGATTGATTATATTCTTTGCAGCCAAAGATGGAGAAGCTCTATACAGTCAGCAAAAACAAGACCGGGAGCTGACTGTGGCTCAGACCATGAACTCCTAATTGCCAAATTCAGACTTAAATTGAAGAAAGTAGGGAAAACCACTAGACCATTCAGGTATGACCTAAATCAAATCCCTTATGATTATACAGTGGAAGTGACAAATAAATTCAAGGGATTAGATCTGATAGACAGAGTGCCTTAATAACTATGGATGGAGGTTCATGACATTGTACAGGAGGCCGGGATCAAGACCATTAACAAGGAAAAGAAATGCAAAAAGGCAAAATGGTTGTCTGAGGAGGCCTTACAAATGGCTGTGAATGGAAGAGAAGTGAAAGGCAAAGGAAAAAAGGAAAGAAATACCCATTTGAATACAGAGTTCCAAAGAATAGCAAGGAGAGATAAGAAAACCTTCCTCAGTGATCAGTGCAAAGAAATAGAGGAAAATAATAGAATGGGAAAGTCTAGAGATCTCTTCAAGAAAATTAGAGATACTAAGGGAATATTTCATGCAAAGATGGGCACAATAAAGGACAGAAATGGTATGGACCTAACAGAAGCAAAAGATATTAAGAAGAGGTGGCAACAATACACAGAAGAACTGTACAAAAAAGATCTTCATGACCCAGATAATCACAATGGTGTGATCACTGACCTAGAGCCAGACATCCTGGAATGTGAAGTCAAGTGGGCCTTAGGAAGCATCACTATGAACAAAGCTAGTGGAGGTGATGGAATCCTAGTTGAGTTATTTCAAATCCTAAAAGATGATGCTGTAAAAGTGCTGCACTCAATATGCCAGCAAATTTGGAAAACTGAGCAATGGCCACAGGACTGGAAAAGGTCAGTTTTAATTCCAATCCCAAAGAAAGGCAATGCCAAATGTTCAAACTACCACACAATTGCACTCATCTCACATGCTAGTAAAGTAATGCTCAAAATTCTCCAAGCCAGGCTTCAACAGTATGTGAACCGTGAACTTTCAGATGTTCAAGCTGGATCTAGAAAAGGCAGAGGAACCAGAGATCAAATTGCCAACATCTGCTGGATCATTGAAAAAGCAAGAGAGTTCCAGAAAAACATCTGCTTCTGCTTTATTGACTATGCCAAAGCCTCTGACTGTGTGGACCACAACAAACTGTGGAGAATTCTTAAAGAGATGGGAATATCAGACCACCTGACCTACCTCTTGAGAAATCTGTATTCAGGTCAGGAAGCAACAGTTAAAACTGGACATGAAACAACAGACTGGTTCCAAATAGGGAAAGGAGTATGTCAAGGCTGTATATTGTCACCCTACTTATTTAACTTATATGCAGAGCACATCATGAGAAACGCTGGGCTGGAGGAAGCACAAGCTGGAATCAAGATTGCTGGGAGAAATATCAATAACCTCAGATATGCAGATGACACCAGCCTTATGGCAGAAAATGAAGAGGAACTCAAAAGCCTCTTGATGAACGTGAAAGAGGAAAGTGAAAAAGTTGGCTTAAAGCTCAACATTCAGAAAACTGAGATCATGGATCTGGTCCCATCACTTCATGGCAAATAGATGCGAAAACAGTGAGAGACTTTATTTTTTGGAAGGGCTCCAAAATCACTGCAGATGGTGACTGCAGCCATAAAATCAAATGACACTTGCTCCTTGGAAAAAAAGCTATGACAAACCTAGACAGCATATTTAAAAGCAAAGGACCTTTGCCAGCAAAGGTCCATCTAGTCAAAGCTATGGTTTTTCCAGTAGTCATGTATCGATGTGAGAGTTGGACTATAAAGAAAGCTGAGCACTGAAGAATTGATGCTTTTGAACTATGCTGTTGGAGAGGACTCTTGAGAGTCCTTGGACTAAAAGGAGATCCAACGAGTTCATCATAAAGGAAATCAGTCCTGAATATTCATTGGAACGGAGCAGGCGATGGCACCCCACTCCAGTACTCTTGCCTGGAAAATCCCATGGACAGAGGAGCCTAGTAGGCTGCAGTCCATGGGGTCACGAAGAGTCAGACACAACTGAGTGACTTCTTTCACTTTTCACTTTCATGGATCGGAGAAGGAAATAGCAACCCACTCTAGTGTTCTTGCCTGGAGAATCCCAGGGATGGGGGATCCTGGTGGGCTGCCATCTATGGGGTCACACAGAGTCGGACACAGCTGAAGTGACTTAGCGGCAGCAGCAGCATTTATTGGAAGGACTGATGCTGAAGCTGAAACTCCAATACTTTGGCCACTTGATGGGAAGAACTGACTCATTTGAAAAGACCCTGATGCTGGGAAGGATTGAAGGCAGGAGGAGAAGGGGACAATAGAGGATGAGAAGGCTGGATGGCATCACTGACTCAATGGACATGAGTTTGAGCAAACTCTGGGAGTTGGTGAGGGACAGGGAGGCCTGGTGTGCTGCCCGCCATGGGGTTGCAAAGAGTAGGACACGACTGAGCGACTGAACTGAAGAAAAAGAACTTCTTTTCAAGGTCTTCCATTAGTACATATACACCAGCATTCAAACTCAGTTCTGAAAAAAAAACAAAAATATTTTGCCTTCCCTGGTGATCCAGTGGTTCAGACTCTGCTTCCAATGCAGGGGCCACAAGTTTCATCCTGGGTCAGGGAACTAAGGTCTCACACATACCATGTGGCAAAAAAACCCACCACCAACAAAAGCTCAATTCTCCCTGAATTCAAAGTCCACACTCTTCATTCTATTCCCTTGATACCCAAAATATGATATGTGAACCAGCAGAAAGAGAATTATCTGGGAGCTTGTTAGAAGTGCAGAATCACACAGTCCTGTTGAAGATCTACTAAATCAGAACCAATCTGCATTTAACAAGGTGTTTGGAAAACTTGTATGCACGTTAAAGCATACAAATGCCTTGAGAAGCATTGGTCTAAACAGTGGTTCTCAAAGTGTAATCTCTGGACCAGCAGTATTAGCATCACCTGAGGACTTGTTAGAAATGCAAATTCTTGGACCCAGTTCTAGAACTACTAAATCAGAACATCTGTGTTTTAACAGGCTCTTCAGATGATTTGATGCACACTAAAGTTTGAGAGCAGGCAGTTATACTATGCTGCCTTACATTAAATTACTGAAATCACTGAGCCTAGCTAGATGGGAGAAGGTGTAAAAGGCAAGAGTGAGTGAAACTTGGATTCTGGCAAAAATGAATGAAGACCTAATAGGATAAAGTTTCAAGTTATAACCTATATGAAGAAAAGCATACAATATTACTGGAAGACATATAAAGATATTAAATCTAAATATGAAGGAAATGTAAATGCCTTAAAAATTAACATGCTCATTGAATATAATTAGAATTGCTGTCCTAGTAAGCAGGAGTTTAATAAAGCATAAGAATTTATAACTAGATCAATGAAATAGATTATATGACTCCAAATGTAGTGATTTTCAGAAGCATAACCCCTACTATACATTATACCCTCAGTGTTAATTTAATTTATAACTGGAAGTTTAAACCTTTTGGCCTCCTTCACCCATTCCACCCATACCCACCTTCTACATCTGGCAACCACCAGTTTCTTTATATCTGTGAGTTGACTTTTTGTTTTAAATTCCCATTATAAGTGAGATTATACAGTACTTGTCTTTCTCTGTCTGACTTATTTCATTGACCATAATGCCCACAAGGTCCATCCATGTTGTTGCAAATGATAATATTTTCTTCTTTTTTATAGCCAAGTAATATTCCAACACACACACACACACACACACACACACACACACACTCGTGGCAGTTGCTTCAGTCATGTCCATCTCTTTGAGACCCTGTGGACTGTAGCCTGCCAGGCTTTTCTGTCCATGGGATTCTCCAGGCAAGAATACTGGAGTGGGTTGCCTCCTCCTCTAACATTTTCTTCCTCCCATCCATGGACACTTATGATGCTTCCATATCTTGACTACTGTAAATAATGCTGCAGTGAATATGGTGGAGGAGGGTGCATGTATCCTTTCAAGCTAGTGATTTCATTTTCTTTGGATAAATACTGAGAAGTGAAATTTCTGGATCATATATTTCTATGTTTAATTTTGTGAGGAAACTCTATACCCTTTTCCATAGGGGCTAAACCAATTTATATTTCCACCAAAAGTATGCAAGCATTCCCTTTTCTCCAAATCTTCACTGATATCTGTCATTTCTTTCCTTTTTTTGGTAACAAGGGTGACAAGACTTGATAACAAGTCATTCTGATAAGTGTGAAATGATATTTCATTTTGGTTTTGATTTGCATTTCCTTGATGATTAGCGATTTTGAACACCTGAAATGTACCTGAAATACATAAGAATGTACCTTGTGGCCATCTGTATGTCTTTTTTGGAAAATGGTCTGTTCAGATCTTCTGCTCATTTTAAAAATCAGGTTGTTTGCCATTGAATTGTATGAGTTCTTTATACATTTTGGATATTAATCTCTTATAAGATATATGACTAGCAAATACTTTCTCCCGTTTGGTATGTCACCTTTTCATTTTGTTGATGGTTTTCTTTGCAGTGTAGGAGCTTCTTAGTTTGGTGTAGTCCTGCTTGATTTTTGGTTTTATTTTTTTGCTTTTGTTCCCTTTGCTTTTGGTGTCAAATCTAAAAAATTTTCATCACCCAGACCAATGTCAAGGGGCTTATTGCCAATGTTTTCTTCTAAGAGTTTTATGGTTTCAGGTCTTTCATTCAAGTCTTTAATCCATTTTGAGTTAATTCTTTTGTATAAGATAGGGGTCCAGTTTCATTATTTTGCACATGGCTGTCCAGTTTTTACAACAGCATCTATTGAAGAGACTGTCTTTTTTCCATATTCTTGGCTCCTTTGTCTTAAATATATGAAGCATATTTGCATGAGTTTATTCCTGGGCTCTTTATTCTGCTCCATTGATCTATGTGTCTGTTTTTATGTGAATAGCATACTGTTTTGGTTAATAATTATATTCCAAAATTTAAACCATTAATAATGTTAATTAAAACACATGTTTTTACTTAAATTTGGTTGATTTCACTAGGTAATACATAAATACCAGAAAGTTTCCATATGGAATGGCAAAGTAGCAGAACTTTTCTAGAAAGCTAGTTGACAATGATTTCATCCAGTAATCCCACTGATGGAAATTAATCCTAAACAAGTAATCAGAGTTTATCCCATAAAAACAAAAAATTAAAAACAGTATAAATGACAAAACCCAGAAAAACAATTACAGATATATGATGGTAGATTCATTAGATAGAATCTTATGCAGTCGTTAGAGTCATGTTTTCAAAGAAAATTTAATGATATAAATATAGTTTAATATTAGGTTAAACAAGACAGAAAGTTATAGACAGTAGAATTTAAACTTTGTACAAAGTGAAAATAAGCTAAAATATTAACAGTGATTTTTCTCTGGATTGTATAAAGAGGGTGATCTAATTTTTCTTATATTTTCTCTTTAATGATAAACATTTATTAACTTTTTATAATGACTTAAAGGCATTTTTTAAAAATAATAAGGAGATTCATGAAAACTCATTTTCTGCCACTATTACCAGCACAAAAACAGGGCTATATCTTACAGAATTGATCAATTAAAAGCTATTTATGGGGTTAGTCATTGAGTTATATGCTACTAGGGGCAAAATAAAGAAATAGTCACTTTCTCTGGCCCCCATTAGCTTAAAAACTCAAATGGAGACATTTACTCCAGTCTCTATTTTATGTGTACACAGGTGATGAGAAATAAGCAAACAATGCCCCCAGATTCCCCCCAAACTGAATTTTCACTACTTGCTTCTATTACTGCAAATCTCAGAATTCTGATCTTAATCATTGCTCCCTGATGACTGCTTTCTGCCCTGTTTGTTCCCTCCTCCCTTCTCTGTTGGTTGATAGCGGTTCTCTGCTTCTTCCAGAGTCCCCCCTAGCCACACTTCCCCCCAACCCCCATATATATATATATATACATATATGTGTATATATATATAGTTTCACATCCCTTCCTTTTTTTGTTCACTCGCTAAGTCATGTCTGAATCTTTTGCTCACCAATGGACCACACCCTGTCAGGCTCCTCTGTCTCTGGGATTTCTCAGGCAAGAATACTGGAGTGGGATGCCATTTCCTTCTCCAGGGGATCTTCAAAACCCAGGGATCAAACCTGTGTCTCCTGCATTGACAGGCAGATTCCTTACCACTAAGCTACCTGGGAAGCTGGAGAAGGCAATGGCACCCCATTCCAGTACTCTTGCCTGGAAGGTCCCATGGAGGGAGGAGCCTGGAAGGCTGCAGTCCATGGGGTCGATACTAATCGGACACGACTGAGCGACTTCACTTTCACTTTTCACATTCACGCATTGGAGAAGGAAATGGCAACCTACTCCAGTGTTCTTGCCTGGAGAATCCCAGGGATGGGGGAGCCTGGTGGGGTCTGTGGGGTCGCACAGAGTTGGACACGACTTAGCAGCAGCAGCACCTGGGAAGCCCCTGCCTTCCTTAAGGTGTCTGTTAAATCACACAGCACGAGAGAGAACAATACATATCAACATCTGGCAATTGGTTGACAGTTTTCATCTTCACTGCTTTTGTTTTCTGGCCAAGAACTATGATGGTTCTGAGATTTCCCCCTACATGCAAATTAAGAAGTTAGCCTGTCATGGTTTCCTGGTTTCTGGCAGATGATGTCAGACTCTAAGGTCAGAGACAAAGGACTTTATTACTCATGGAACATCCAGCAATATAAGCTTCATGATTCCATTGGTTCCTCTTGCCCTCAAAGTCTCAAAGAGCAATATAGAAGGCTCTAGGTGGATTCTCTGCACACAGTAGATATGTCTCAAGGCTGAGGAACCTTAAGTTCAGGTGATCTGAATTTTTAAATAGACTGCAAATAATCCTGCTCAAAGTTTGCCCTGTAGGGAGACATTATATTATTATATTTGACAGTAAACAAACTTGACCTTGGTTCCAGTAGGGGATACAATCTCTTTCTTCTAAGGCTCTTAAATGATACAAACATCCATGAAAAGTTAGGCTGGGAAAAAAGCTGCCAGTGTCCCTGCTCACAAGATAGGAAAAGAAAACACGGACAACCCATGGAAAATTGTCTCCTCACATTTTTTCCAACATTTTTGGACAACTTCTTATTTTGATATAACTTAATCTTGAAAGTCACTCAGTTTTGTCTGATTTTTTGTGACCCATAGACTGTAGCCCACCAGGGTCCTCTGTCCATGGTATTCTCCAAGCAAGAATACTGGGGTGGATTGCCATTTCCATCTCCAGGGGATTTTCCCAATCCAGGATAGAACCTGGGTCTCCTGCACTGCAGGCAGATTCTTTACTGTCTGAGCTACCAGGGAAGCTCCCAATCTTAAGTTGCAAGCAAGACCCTCAATCTTAAGTTGCAAGCAAAAATAGTTCAAGGAAAGCCCTTATACCCCTGTGTCTGCTAATTGGTTTGTCTCATTTGCTTTTATCATTCTGTATATATGTGTGCATAAATGCACACATGCATATTCTGAGCAAACTGAAAATAAGTTGAAAACATCATGCCACAGAGTAGAGGTTTTTCCCAATGTTGGTGATGTTAAATTTGATCTGTAGGTTAAATAATGTTTGCTCAATTCCTCCACTATAAAGTTATTCTTTTTCCCTTTGTGATTAGTAGTATTTTGGGAACTACTTTGAGACTATGTAAATATGCTATTCCACATAAAAAAATTTACCCACAGGTTTTAGCATCCAATTATGACTACCCAACTTCATCATTTCCTCTATATTCTTATTGCCTTGCTACTATAAAGAAGAGCTTTTGCCTCTCCCACATTTATTTTTTCATTTATATTTTGTCAATATGGGCTCATAGATTCCTATTTTGCTAAGCAGGTTATAGTCTATCACTATAATTATTATGATGCTCATATTTTCTCATATTTGGCAACTAGGAGCATCTTCAAGTCCTCTCCAGTGCAACAAGATCTTCTAGGCTCATCTTACACTTTTCCCATTTCAGACCTGGAAGAAGTCTTTTCTCCAGTGCTTGCTTTCAGAATTTTGAAATCAAGATCTTAATTCTTAATGTGCTGATTGCTACTGGTGTGATATTGTTTCTAGGCTCTCACAGCAAACACATACAATCATAAGTTCATGCTGGTATCTCCAATTTCAAACCAACACTGAAAGATACAAACCAACACTGAAAGAAAAAAGTTTTTTTCTTTATTGAGACATAATTAACATATAATGCTGTGTCGATTTTAGGGATACAGTATAATAACTTGATTTATGTATCTGTTGAGAAATGATTACCACAATTTTAGTTAACATTCATCACCACATAGTTACAAGGTTTTTTTACTTGTGATGAAAACTTTCAAAATGTACTCTTAGCAAATATACAGTATAGTGAAAGTGAAAAATGAAAGGGAAGTCACTCAGTCGTGTCCGACTCTTTGCGACCCTGTGGACTGTGGCCTACCAGGCTCCTCCATCCATGGGATTCCCAACCCAGGGATCGAACCCAGGCCTCCCACATTGGAGGCAGACGCTTTAACCTCTGAGCCACCAGGGAAGCCAAATGTACAGTATAATTTTGTTTACTATAGTTACAATGCTGTACATTACATCCCAGAATTTATTTTTAACCGTAAGTATGCACTTTATGGGGGTTTCCCTGGTGGCTTCAGTGGTAAAGAATCCTCCTGTCGATGCAGGAGATGTAAGTTCAATCCCCGGGTCAAGAAGATCCCTTGGAGAAGGAAATGGCAACCCATTCCAGTATTCTTGCCTAGGAATTCCCACAGATAGAGGAGCTTGGTGGACTACAGTTTGCTGCTGCTGCTGCTGCTAAGTTACCTCAGTCGTGTCCAACTCTGTGCGACCCCATAGACGGCAGCCCACCAGGCTCCCCAGTCCATGGGATTTTCCAGGCAAGAGTACTGGAGTGGGGTGCCGTTGCCTTCTCTGGGACTACAGTTTATGGGGGCACAAATCTGATCTCTTTTTCTTAAATTAAAAAAAAAAAAAAACGCTATTGGACTCTTGGTAAGGATTACATTTAACCTATAGGTGGCTTTTGGGAGTATGACCAGTTTAACAAAACACCCTGAGTATGACATTAGCTATATATGGCCTTTATTATTGTTGAGATACATTTCTTCTAAACCTAATTTATTAAGAGTTTTTATCATGAGTGGATGTTGAATTTCATCTGTTTTTTTTCTTGCATTTACGGTGATCATGTTTTTCTCTTTAATTCTATTAATATGATGTCTTACATTGATTTGCAATGTTGAACCATCCTTGTATCCCAGGGGTGATTTATGCTTGATCATGGTGAATGGTCCCTTTAAGAATGCTGTTGAATTTCATTTGCTAAAACTTCATTGAGAATTTTTGTATCTGTTTTTATCAGGATAATGGCCAGTAGTTTTTTCCCTTTTGTCCTTTTCTGACTTTGTTATCAGGGTAATGCTGACTATGTAAAACGAGTTTGGGAATGTTTCTCCCCCTGCCCTTTTTCAGATCAGATCAGATCAGTCGCTCAGTAGTGTCCGACTCTTTGCGACCCCATGAATCGCAGCATGCCAGGCCTCCCTCCCTGTCCATCACCAACTCCCGGAGTTCACCCAGACTCACGTCCATCAGGTCAGTGATGCCATCCAGCCATCTCATCCTCTCTCCTCCCCTTCTCCTCTTGCCCCCAATCCCTCCCAGCATCAGAGTCTTTTCCAGTGAGTCAACTCTTCGCGTGAGGTGGCCAAAGTACTGGAGTTTCAGCTTTAGCATCATTCCTTCCAAAGAAATCCCAGGGCTGATCTTCTTCAGAATGGACTGGTTGGATCTCCTTGCAGTCCAAGGGACTCTCAAGAGTCTTCTCCAACACCACAGTTCAAAACCATCGATTCTTCGGCGCTCAGCCTTCTTCATAGTCCAACTCTCACATCCGTACATGACCACAGGAAAAACCATAGCCTTGACTAGACGAACCTTTGTTGGCAAAGTAATGTCTCTGCTTTTGAATATGCTATCTAGGTTGGCCATAACTTTCCTTCCAAGGAGTAAGCGTCTTTTAATTTCAGGGCTGCAGTCACCATCTGTAGTGATTTTGGAGCCCAGAAAAATAAAGTCTGATACTGTTTCCACTGTTTCCCCATCTATTTGCCATGAAGTGATGGGACCCGATGCCATGATCTTCGTTTTCTGAATGTTCAGCTTTAAGCCAACTTTTTCACTTTCCTCTTTCACTTTCATCAAGAGGCTTTTGAGTTCCTCTTCACTTTCTGCCATAAGGGTTGTGTCATCTGCATATCTGAGGTTATTGATATTTCTCCCAGCAATCTAGATTCCAGCTTGTGTTTCTTGCAGCCCAGCGTTTCTCATGATGTACTCTGCATACAAGTTAAATAAACAGGGTGACGATATACAGCCTTGACGTACTCCTTTTCCTATTTGGAACCAGTCTGTTGTTCCATGTCCAGTTTTAACTGTTGCTTCCTGACCTGCATACAAATTTCTCAAGAGACAGATCAGGTGGTCTGGTATTGCCATCTCTTTCAGAATTTTCCACAGTTTATTGTGATCCACACAGTCAAAGGCTTTGGCATAGTCAATAAAGCAGAAATAGATGTTTTTCTGGAACTCTCTTGCTTTTTCCATGATCCAGCGGATGTTGGCAATTTGATCTCTGGTTCCACTGCCTTTTCTAAAACCAGCTTGAACACCAGGAAGTTCACGGTTCACATATTGCTGAAGCCTGGCTTGGAGAATTTTGAGCATTACTTTACTAGCGTGTGAGATGAGTGCAATTGTGCAGTAGTTTGAGCACTCTTTGGCATTGCCTTTCTTTGGGATTGGAATGAAAAGTGACCTTTTCCAGTCCTGTGGCCACTGCTGAGTTTTCCAAATTTGCTGGCATATTGAGTGCAGCACTTTCACAGCATCATCTTTCAGGATTTGGAATAGCTCAACTGGAATTCCATCACCTCCACTAGCTTTGTTCGTAGTGATGCTTTCTAAGGCCCACTTGACTTCACATTCCAGGATGTCTGGCTCTAGGTCAGTGATCACACCATCGTGATTATCTGGGTCGTGAAGATCTTTTTTGTACAGTTCTTCTGTGTATTCTTGCCACCGCTTCTTAATATCTTCTGCTTCTGTTAGGTCCATACCGTTTCTGTCCTTTATCGAGCCCATCTTTGCATGAAATATTCCTTTGGTATCTCTGATTTTCTTGAAGAGATCTCTAGTCTTTCCCATTCTGTTGTTTTCCTCTATTTCTTTGCATTGATCAATGAAGAAGGCTTTCTTATCTCTCCTTGTTATTCTTTGGAACTCTGCATTCAGATGTTTATATCTTTCCTTTTCTCCTTTGCTTTTCGCTTCTCTTCTTTTCACAGCTATTTGTAAGGCCTCCCCAGACAGCTGTCTTGCTTTTGTGCATTTCTTTTCCATGGGGATGGTCTTGATCCCTGTCTCCTGTACAATGTCATGAACCTCATTCCATAGTTCATCAGGCACTCTATCTATCAGATCTAGGCCCTTAAATCTATTTCACACTTCCACTGTATAATCATAAGGGATTTGATTTAGGTCATACCTGAATGGTCTAGTGGTTTTCCCTACTTTCTTCAATTTAAGTCTGAATTTGGCAATAAGGAGTTCATGGTCTGAGCCACAGTCAGCTCCTGGTCTTGTTTTTGCTGACTATATAGAGCTTCTCCATCTTTGGCTACAAAGAATATAATCAATCTGATTTCGGTGTTGACCATCTGGTGATGTCCATGTATAGAGTCTTCTCTTGTGTTGTTGGAAGAGGGTGTTTGTTATGACCAGTGCATTTTCTTGGCAAAACTCTATTAGTCTTTGTCCTGCTTCATTCCATATTCCAAGGCCAAATTTGTCTGTTTTGAGACCCTATGGACTGTAACCCTCCAGGGTCCTCTGTCCACGGAATTGTCCAGGCAACAATACTGGAGTGGGTTGCCATGGCTTTCTACAGGGGATCTTCCTGACCCAGGAATTGAACCTGCCTCTCTTACATCTTCTGCATTGGCAAGTGGGTTCCTTACCCCTAGCACTACCTGGGAAGCCCAGTTATAACTGAAATCTACAGAATTTCCCTTTTAATTGATGCTCTGATGCATTGGTTGCTCAGGAGAATGTTTAATTTCCATGTATTTGTGAGTTTTCCAATTTTCCTTCTGTTATCGATTTCTAGTTGTACATCATTATAGTCAGAAATATTAATACTTGGACTGATTTCAATCTTAAGTTTTTAGGGCTTGTTTTGTGTCCTAGTATTTGGTCTGTCCTAGAAAGTATTACATGTGTGGCTGAGAAGAATTTGTATTCTGCTGTTGTCAGTGGTGTTCTGTATGTCTGTCAGGTCCATTTGCTCTATTGTGTTGTTCACATCCACTATTTCCTTACTGAGTCTCTGTGTGGATGATCTATCCATTGCTGAGAGTGGGGTTATTAAAATCCCCAACTACTATTTTGTTGCTGTTTATTTCTCCTATTAGATATTTTAATTTCTCCTTTATATATTTAGGTGCTTCCATGTGGGGGCACAAATATTTACAATTGTTACCTCTTCTTGGTGTGTTGATCCCTTTATCATTAATGACCTTTGTCTCTTTTTACCATTTTTAGTTTTGAGTCTGTTTTGTCTAAGTATCTGATAGCTACCTCTATACTTTGAGAAGTCTGATAGCTAGCTCTATTTTTTTTCACCTTTTGCTTGAAATACCTTTTTCCATTCCTTTACTTTCAGTCTGCGTGCTTTAAGGCTAAAGTGACTCTCATATAGGCAGTATGTCATTGGATCGTGTTTTTATATTTATTCAGCCATTCTGTATCTCTCGATGGGAGAATTTAATCCATTTACAAGTAAAGTAATTATTGATAGGTCAGTACTTATGATTGCCATTTTGTTAATATGTTCTGGCTTTGTAGATACATTATTTCTTCTTCTGCTGCTGTTTGTGAGTGCGTTTTCATATCTTTTTGTATCAGTATCATGTATCAGAACTTCTGTACCGTGTTCCTTTGTGTACTTACTACAGGTAATTCTCCCGTGTGGGTACCATGAGGCTTACATAAAGTATATTAAAATAACAACACCCTATTTTAAAGTGATAACTTCAGTAGCATTTCAAAACTTTTACTTGTCCTTTTCTTCCCCCTCACATTTTAGATTGTGATGGTATACTTTACATATTTCTTATATTGTGAAACCAATAAGAGATTATTATAGGTTATTGAAGTTTTTTTTTCTATTCTGTAACTTATCTTTTAAAAAAATTGGAGTATAGTTGGTTTACAATATTGTGTTAATTTCTGCTGTACAGAAAAGTGAATCAATTCTACATATAAATATATCCACTTTTTTAGATTCTTTTCTCATATAGGTCATTACAAAGTATTGAATTGAGTTCTGTGTGCTATACAGTAGGTCCTTATTAGTTATCTATTTTATATATGAAGTGAAGTGAAGTGAAGTCGCTCAGTCTTGTCTGACTCTTTGTGACCCCATGGACACCAGGCTCCTCCGTCCATGGGATTTTCTAGGCAAGAGTACTGGAGTAGGTTGCCATTTACTTCTCCAGGGAATCTTCCTGATCCAGGGATCAAACCCAGGTCTCCCACATTGTAGACAGATGCTTTACAGTGTGAGCCACCAGGGAAGTCCTTATTTTTTATATAGCAGTGTGTATATTTTAATCCCAATCTCCCAATTTATCTCTCCCCATCACCTCACCTTTCCCCCCTGGTAACCATAAGATTGTTTTCTACATCTGTCTTATAAATAGGTTCATTTGTACCATTTTTTAGTTTCCACATATAAGTGATATCATATGATATTTGTCTTTCTCTGATGTACTTAACCCAGTAACACCATCTCTAGGTCCATCCATGTAGCTGCAAGTGGCATTATTTTGGTTTTTTATGGCTAAGTAATATTCCATTGTATATATGTACCATATCTTCTTTATCCATTTATCTGTCAATGGACTTTTAGTTTGATTCCATGTCTTGGCTATTGTAAATAGTGCTGCAGTGAACATTGGGGTTCTTGTGTCTTTTTGAATTATGGTTTTCTCTGAATATATGTTCAGGAGTGTGATTGCTGGATCATATGGTAACTTTATTTTTAGGTTTCAAGGAGCCTCCATAGTGCTCTCCATAGTGGCTATACCAATATTTCCACCAACAGTTTTCTCCACATTGTCTCCAGCATTTGTTTGTAGATTTTTTTTTTTGATCATGGCCATTCTGACTGGTGTGAGGTAATACCTCTTTGTAGTTTTGTAGATTTTCATTTCTCCAGAGAAGGCAATGGCACCCCACTCCAGTACTCTTGCCTGGAAAATCCCATGGATGGAGGAGCCTGGTAGGCTGCAGTCCATGGGGTCACTAAGAGTCGGACACGACTGAGCGACTTCACTTTTACTTTTCACTTTCATGCATTGGAGAAGGAAATGGCAACCCACTCCAGTGTTCTTGCCTGGAGAATCCCAGGGATGGCAGAGCCTGGTAGGCTGTTGTCTATGGGGTCGCACAGAGTCGGACACGACTGAAGCGACTTAGCAGCAGATTTTCATTTCTCTAATAATTAGTGATGTTGAGCATCTTTTCATGTACTTCTTGGGCATCTGTATGTCTTTAGAGAAATTTCTATTTAGGTCTTTCACCCATTCTTTGATTGGGTTTTTTTTAATATTGATCAGCATGAGCTGTTTGTATATTTTGGAGATTAATCTCTTGTCAGTCACTTCATTTACAAATATTTTTACTCATTCTGAGGGTTGTCTTTTCCTCTCTTTTATGGTTTCCTAAGCTGTGAAAAATCTTTTAAGTTTAGTTGGGTCCCATTTGTTTATTTTTGTTTCTATTTTCATTATTCTAGGAGGCAGGTCAAAAAAGATCTTGCTGTGATCTATGTCAAAAAGTGTTCTGCCTATTTTTCCTCTTAAGAGTTTTATAGGGTTACACTTAGGTCTCTAAATCCATTTTGAGAATTTTTATTGTTTGTATGCTGTTGAAAAGTGAAGTCGCTTAGTCGTGTCCTACTCTTTGTGACCCCATGGACTGTAGCCTCCCAGGCTCCTCGGTCCATGGGATTTTCCAGGCAAGAATACTGGAGTGGGTTGCCATTTCCTTCTCCAGGGGATCTTTCTGACCCAGGGATCGAACCCGGGTCTCCCGCATTGTAGGCAGACGCTTTACCGTCTGAGCTACCAGGAAAGCCCATGTATGCTGTTAGGGAGTGTTGTAGTTTCATTCTTTTTCATGCAGCTCTTCGGTTTTCCGAACAACACTTTTTAAAGAGACTGTCTTTTCTCCATTGTATACTCTTGCCTCCTTTGTCATAGATTAGGTGCATGGGTTTATCTCTGGGCTTTCTATCTTGTTCCATTGATCCATATTTCTGTGTGTGTGTGTGTGTGTGTGTGTGTGTGTGTCAGAACCACACTGTCTTGATTACTGTATCTTTTGTGGTATATGTAGTCTGAAGTGAGGGACCTGATTCCTCCAGTTCCATTTTCATTTCTCAAGATTGCTGTGGCTCTTCAGGGCCTTTTGTGTTTCCATACCAACTGTAATTTTTTTTGTTCTAATTCTTTGAAAAATGCCATTGGTATTTTGATAAGGATTGAATTAAATCTGTATATTGCTTTGGGTAATATTTTCATTTTCACCATATTGATTCTTCCAATCCAAGAACATGGTATCTCTCTCCATCTGTTTGTGTCATCTTTGATTTCTTTCATCAGCATTTTATAGTTTTCTGAATACAGGTCTTCTGCCTCCTTAAGTAGGTTTAGTCCTAGGCATTTTATTCTTTTTCACACAATGGTGAATGGGATTTCCTTAGTTTCTCCTTCTAGTCCTGTGTCACTAGCATATTTGTTGTTGTTCAGTCACTAAGACATGTCTGACGCTTTGCCACCCCGTGGACTACAGTACACTAGGTTTCCCTGTCCTTCACTGTCTGCTAGAGTTTGCTCAGTCATGTCCACTGAGTCAATGATACCATCCAACCATCTCACCCTCTGCCACCTCTTTCTCCTTTTGCCTTCAGCCTTTCCCAGCATCAGGGTCTTTTCCAATGAGTCAGTTCTTCACATCAGGTGGCCAAAGTATTGGAGCTTCAGCATGAGTCCTTCCAATGAATCTTCAGGGTTGATTTCCTTTAGGATTGACTGGTTTTATCTCCTTGTAGTCCGAGGGACTCTCAAGGTGACTCCCCAGCACCACAGTTCAAAAGCATCAATTCTTTGGCACTCAGCCTTCTTTATGGTCCAACTCTCACATCCATACATGACTACTATATAAAGCAGCTTTGACTATATGGACCTTTGACAGCAAAGTGATGTCTCTGCTTTCTTATATGCTGCCTAGATTTGTCATAGCTTTCCTTCTAAGGAGAAAGCGTCTTTTAATTTCATGGCTGCAGTCATCATCTGTGGTGATTTTGGAGCCCAAGGAAAGAAAATCTGTTACTGCTTCCACTTTTCCCCTTTCTATTTGCCATGAAGAGATGGGGCAGATGCCATGATCTTAGTTTTTGAATGTTGAGTTTAAGCCAGCTTTTTCACTGTCCTCGTTCACCCTCAAGAGACTCTTCATTTCCTCTTTACTTTTTGTGTGAAAGTGGTATAATTTGCATATCTGAGTTTATTTCTCCCAGCATTCTTGGTTCCAGCTTGTGAGTAATCCAGCCTGTCATTTTGCATGATATACTCTGCATATATGTTAAATAAGCAGGGTGACAATATACAGCCTTGTTGTACTCTTTTCCCAATTTTAAGCCAGTCCATTGTTTTATGTCAGATTCTAACTGTTGCTTCTTGGCCTACTTAAAGGTTTCTCAGGAGACAGGTAAGGTGGTCTGGTATTCCCATCTCTTTAAGACTTTCCCACAGTTTGTTGTGATCCACACACAATCAAAGGCTTTAGCATAGTCAGTGAAGCAGATATTTTTCTGGAAGTCCCTTGCTTTCTCTATGATCTAACAATGCTGGCTATGTGATCTCTGGTT
The DNA here is from genome assembly GCF_029378745.1 of Bos indicus. NCBI lineage: Eukaryota > Metazoa > Chordata > Mammalia > Artiodactyla > Bovidae > Bos > Bos indicus. The sequence goes on along the minus strand of NC_091778.1, from coordinate 48,540,564 downwards.
CCTCTGCCTTTTCTAAACCCAGCTTGTATATCCGTTAGCTCTCAATTCACAAACTGCAAAAACCTAGCTTGAAGGATTTTGAGTATTACCTTGCTGGCTTGTGAAATGAAGACAGTTGTATGGTAGTCTGAGCATTCTTTGGCCTTGTCCTTCTTTCAGATTGAAAACCTGATCTTTTCTAGTCCTGTGGCCACTGCTGAGTTTTCCAAATTTGCTGACATATTGATTGCAGCACTTTTACAGCATCATCTTTTAGGATTTTAAATAGCTCAGCTGGAATTCCATCACCTCCACTCACTTTGTTCATAGTAATGCTTCCGAAGGCCCACTTGACTTCACAGTCCAGAATGTCTGGCTCTAGGTGAGTGACCACACCCTCGTGGTTATCTGGGTCTTTAAGGCCTCTTTTGCATAATTCTTCCGTGTATTCTTGTCACTTCTTAATCTCTTCTATTAGGTCCTTACCGTTTCTGTCCTTTGTTGTGCCCAAACTTGCATGAAATGTTCCCTTGATATCTCCAGTTTTCTTGAAGAGATCTCTAGTCTTTCCCATCCTGTTGTTTTCCTCTATTTCTTTGCATTGCTCATTTAACAAGGCCTTCTTATTTCTCCTTGCTATTCTCTGGAACTCTGCATTCAGTTGGGTATAACTTTCCCTTTCTCCCTTGCCTTTCATTTCTCTTTACTCAGCAAAGCCTCCTTAGACAACCACTTTGCCTTCTTGCCTTTCTTGTTCTTTGGGATGATTTAGGTCATTGCCTCCTGTTCAGTGTTATGAACTTCCATTCATAATTCTTCAGGCACTCTCTGTACCAGATCTAATCCCTTGAATCTATTTGCTGTCTCCACTGCATATTCATAGGGATTTGATTTAAGTCATACCTGGCTGGCCTAGTGGTTTTCCCTGCTTTCTTTAATTTAAGCCTGAATTTTGCTATGAGAAGCTGATGATCTGAGCCACAGTCAGCTCCATGTCTTGTTTTTTGCTGACTGTATAGAGTTTCTCCTTCTTTGGCTGCAAAGAATATAATCAATCTGATTTTGGTATTGACCATTTGCTGATGGTCATGTGGAGTTGTCTCTTGTGTTGTTGGAAAAAGATGTTTGCTATGACCTGTGTTCTCTTGATAAAATTCTGTTAGCCTTTGCCCTGCTTCATATTCTACTCCAAGGCCAAAGTCTGTTACTCCAGTTATCTCTTCTCTTCCTACTTTTGGATTCCAATCCCTTATGATGGAAAGGGCATCTTTTTTGGTGTTGTAGGTCTTCATAGAACTGGTCTACTTCAGCTTCTTCAGCATTAGTGGTTGGGGCATAGACTTGGATTGCTGTGATGTTGAATGGTTTGCTTTGGAAATGAACCTAGATTATTCTGTTATTTTTAGGTTGTATCCAAGTACTGTATTTTCAACTCTTTTGTTGACTATGAGGGCTACTCCATTTCTTCTAAAGGATTCTTGCTCACAGTAGTAGATATAATGCTCATCTGAATAAAATTCGCCCATTCCCATCCATGTCCATTTTTGTTCACTTACTCCTAAGGTGTTGATGTTCACTCTTGCCATTTCCTGCTTGACCACATCAAGTTTACCTTGATTCATGGACCTAACATTCCAGGTTCCTAGGCAATATTGTTCTTTACAACGTTGGATTTTACTTTCACCACCAGACACATCCACAACTGAGCACCGTTTGCTTTGGCCCAGCCATTTCATTCTTTCTGGAGTTATTAGTAATTGCTCTCTGCTCTTCCCCAGTAGAATGTTGGACACCTTCTGACCTGTGGGGCTCATCTTCCACTGTCATATTTTTGCCTTTTCATATTTTTCATGGGGTTCTCACAGCAAGAATACTGGAATGGTTTGCCACTTCCTCCTCCAGTGGACCACATTTTGTCAGAACTCTTCACTGACCCGTGTGTCATGGGTTGCCTTGCATGGCATGGCTCATAGCTTCATTGAGTTATGCAAGCCCCTTTACTACAACAATGCTGTGATCCATGAAGGAGTTGCTAGTGTGCGGGAATGCAAGAAATGTCTGCGCAGTAATTCTATATCCTGCAACTTTACTAAATTCATTGATCAGCACTAAGTTTTCTGGTGGCATCTTTAGGATTTCCCAGGAAGGGAGGCGGTGAGGAGATACCCCTCGTCCAAGATAAGGAGCATTGGCTGCGCTTTGCTGGAGTAGCCATGAAGAGATACCCCACGCCCAGGTAAGAGAAACCCAAGTAAGATGGTAGGTGTTGCAAGAGGGCATCAGAGGGCAGACACACTGAAACTATACTCACAGAAAACTAGTCAATCTAATCACACTAGGACCACAGCCTTGTCTAACTCAATGAAACTAAGCCATGCCCGTGGGGCAACCCAAGATGGGCGGGTCGTGGTGGAGAGATCTGACAGAATGTGGTCCGCTGGAGAAGGGAATGGCAAACCACTTCAGTATTCATGCCTTGAGAACCCCATGAACAGTATGAAAAGCCAAAATGATAGGATACTGAAAGAGAAACTCCCCAGGTCAGTAGGTGCCCAATATGTTACTGGAGATCAGTGGAGAAATAACTCCAGAAAGAATGAAGGGATGGAGCCAAAGCAAAACCAATACCCAGCTGTGGATGTGACTGGTGATAGAAGCAAGGTCCAATGCTGAAAAGAGCAATATTGCATAGGAACCTGGAATGTCAGGTCCATGAATCAAGGCAAATTGGAAGTGGTCAAACAAGAGATGGCAAGAGTGAATGTCAACATTCTAGGAATCAGCAAACTGAAATGGACTGGAATGGGTGAATTTAATTCCGATGACCATTAATCTACTACTGCGGGCAGGAATCCCTCAGAAGAAATGGAGTAGCCATCATGGTCAACAAGAGAGTCCAAAATGCAGTACTTGGATGCAATCTCAAAGATGACAGAATGATCTCTGTTTGTTTCCAAGGCAAACCATTCAATATCACAGTAATCCAAGTCTATGCCCCAAGTAATGCTGAAGAAGCTGAAGTTGAATGGTTCTATGAAGACCTACAAGACCTTTTAGAACGAACACCCCAAAAAGATGTCCTTTTCATTATAGGGGACTGGAATGCAAAAGTAGGAAGTCAAGAAACACCTGGAGTAACAGGCAAATTTGGCCTTGGAATATGCAATGAAGCAGGGCAAAGACTAATAGAGTTTTGCCAAGAAAATGCACTGGTCATAACAAACACCCTCTTCCAACAACACAAGAGAAGACTCTATACATGGACATCACCAGATGGTCAACACCGAAATCAGATTGATTATATTCTTTGTAGCCAAAGATGGAGAAGCTCTATACAGTCAGCAAAAACAAGATCAGGAGCTGACTGTGGCTCAGACCATGAACTCCTTATTGCCAAATTCAGACTTAAATTGAAGAAAGTAGGGAAAACCACTAGACCATTCAGGTATGACCTAAATCAAATCCCTTATGATTATACAGTGGAAGTGAGAAATAGATTTAAGGGCCTAGATCTGATAGATAGAGTGCCTGATGAGCTATGGAATGAGGTTCGTGACATTGTACAGGAAACAAGGATCAAGACCATCCCCATGGAAAAGAAATGCAAAAAAGCAAAATGGCTGTCTGGGGAGGTCTTACAAATAGCTGTGAAAAGAAGAGAAGCGAAAAGCAAAGGAGAAAAGGAAAGATATAAACATCTGAATGCAGAGTTCCAAAGAATAACAAGGAGAGATAAGAAAGACTTCTTCAGCGATCAATGCAAAGAAATAGAGGAAAACAACAGAATGGGAAAGACTAGAGATCTCTTCAAGAAAATCAGAGAGACCAAAGGAACATTTCATGCAAAGATGGGCTCGATAAAGGACAGAAACGGTATGGACCTAACAGAAGCAGAAGATATTAAGAAGAGGTGGCAAGAATACACAGAAGAACTGTACAAAAAAGATCTTCACGACCCAGATAATCACGATGGTGTGATCACTGACCTAGAGCCAGATATCCTGGAATGTGAAGTCAAGTGGGCCTTAGAAGGCATCACTATGAACAAAGCTAGTGGAGGTGATAGAATTCCAGTTGAGCTATTTCAAATCCTGAAAGATGATGCTGTGAAAGTGCTGCACTCAATATGCCAGCAAATTTGGAAAACTCAGCAGTGGCCACAGGACTGGAAAAGGTCCGTTTTCATTCCAATCCCAAAGAAAAGCAATGCCAAAGAATGCTCAAACTACCGCACAATTGCACTCATCTCACATGCTAGTAAAGTAATGCTCAAAATTCTCCAAGCCAGGCTTCAGCAATATGTGAACCGTGAACTTCCTGGTGTTCAAGCTGGTTTTAGAAAAGGCAGAGGAACCAGAGATCAAATTGCCAACATCCGCTGGATCATGGAAAAAGCAAGAGAGTTCCAGAAAAACATCTATTTCTGCTTTATTGACTATGCCAAAGCCTTTGACTGTGTGGATCACAATAAACTGTGGGAAATTCTGAAAGAGATGGCAATACCAGACCACCTGATCTGCCTCTTGAGAAATTTGTATGCAGGTCAGGAAGCAACAGTTAGAACTGGACATAGAACAACAGACTGGTTCCAAATAGGAAAAGGAGTACGTCAAGGCTGTATATTGTCACCCTGTTTATTTAACTTATATGCAGAGTACATCATGAGAAACGCTACACTGGAAGAAGCACAAGCTAAAATCAAGATTGCCGGGAGAAATATCAATAACCTCAGATATGCAGATGACACCACCCTTATGGCAGAAAGTGAAGAGGAACACAGAAGCCTCTTGATGAAGGTGAAAGTGGAGAGTGATAAAGTTGGCTTAAAGCTCAACATTCAGAAAACGAAGATCATGGCATCGGGTCCCATCACTTCATGGGAAATAGATGGGGAAACGGTGGAAACAGTGTCAGACTTTATTTTTCTGGGCTCCAAAATCACTGCAGATGGTGACTGCAGCCATGAAATTCAAAGACACTTACTCCTTGGAAGGAAAGTTATGACCAACCTAGATAGCATATTCAAAAGCAGAGACATTACTTTGCCAACAAAGGTTCATCTAGTCAAGGCTATGGTTTTTCCTGTGGTCATGTATGGATGTGAGAGTTGGACTGTGAAGAAGGCTGAGTGCTGAAGAATCGATGGTTTTGAACTGTGGTGTTGGAGAAGACTCTTGAGAGTCCCTTGGACTGCAAGGAGATCCAACCAGTCCATTCTGAAGGAGATCAGCCCTGGGATTTCTTCTGAAGGAATGATGCTAAAGCTGAAACTCCAGTACTTTGGCCACCTTATGCGAAGAGTTGACTCATTGGAAAAAACTCTGATGCTGGGAGGGATTGTGGGCAGGAGGAGAAGGGGACGACAGAGGATGAGATGGCTGGATGGCATCACTGACTCAGTGGGCATGAGTCTGAGAGAACTCCGGGAGTTGGTGATGGACAGGGAGGCCTGGCGTGCTGCAATTCATGGGGTCGCAAAGAGTCAGACACGACTGAGCAACTGATCTCATCTGATCTGATCTGATGTGTAGTATTAGGTCATGTGCAAACAGTTTTTTTTCCAATTTGGATTCCTTTTATTTCTTTTTCTACTCTAGACTGCTGTGGCTAGGATTTCCATAACTGTGTTGAATAAAAGTAAGAGTGGACATCCTTGTCTTGTTCCTGACAATAGAGGAAATGCTTTCAGTTTTTCACCATTGAGAATGATGTTTCCTGTGGGTTTGTTATATATGGCTGTTATTATGTTGAGGCATGTTCCCGCCATGCCCACTTTCCAGAGAGGTTTTTTTCTTTTTTTCCATAAATGGGTATTGAATTTTGTCAAAAGCTTTTTCTGCATCTATTGAGATGATCATATGGTTTTTATTCAGTTAACATGATACATCACATTGATTTACAAATACTGAAGAATCCTTGCATCCCTGGGATAAATTCCACTGGTTCATAGTATATGATCCTTTTAATGTGTTGTTAAATTCCCTTTGCTAGTATTTTTGTTGAAGATTTGTGCATTTTTGTTCATCAGTGATATTGACCTTATAGTTTTTTGGGGTTTTTTTGTAGTATATTTGGTTCCTATAACGGGGTGATGGTGGCCTGGTAGAATGAGCTTGGGAGTTTTCTTTCCTCTGCAATTTTTTGTAAGAGTTTCAGTGGGATAGGTATTAACTCTTCCCTAAGTGTTTAATAGAATTTTTCTGTAAAGTCAGCTGGTACTGGACTTTTGTTTATTGGGAATTTTTTCATCACAGTTTCAATTTCATTACTTGTGATTAGTCTGTTTTTATAATTTCTATTTCTTTTTGGTTAATCTATTTACAGGTAAGGTAATTATTGATATATATTTTCTTATTGGCACTTTCTTAATTGCTTTGTGGTTTTGTTTTTTGTTTTGATAGGTCTTTTTTCTTCCCTTCTTTTGTTCTGTTGTGATCTGATGACTATCTTTAGTGTTGTGTTTCAATTGTGTTTTCTTTTTCATGCATGTATTGTAGTCCTTTGGTTTGCTGTTTCAATGAGGTTTTGATATAGCAGTCCACACACATACACACACACACAAGGTTGTTTTAAGTTGTTGGTCTGTTTCCCACCTAGGGAAGTTCTTTAGCATTTGTTGTAAAGCTTGTGTGGAAGTGAAAGTCTCTCAGTTATGTCCGACTCTTTGCAACCCATGGACTATACAGTCCATGAAATTCTCCAGGCCAGAATACTGGAGTGGGTAGCCTTTCCCTTTTCCAGGGGATCTTCCCAACCGAGGAATCGAACCCAGGTCTCCTACACTGCAGGTGGATTCTGTACCAGCTGAGCCACAAGGGAAGCCCAAGAATCCTGGAGTGAGTAGCCTATCCATTCTCTAGCATATCTTCCTGACCCAGGAATCGAACCAGGGTCTCCTGCATTGCAGATGGATTCTTTACCAACTGAGCTATCAGAGAAGCCCAAAGCTGGCTTGGTAGTACTGAATTCTTTTAGCTTTTGCTTGTCTGTAAAGCTTTTGATTTTCCATTGAATCTGAATGACAGCCTTGCTGGTAGAATATTCTTGTTTGCAGATTTTCCCCTTTCATCACTTGAAACATATTGTGACACTTCCTTCTGGTCTGCAGAGTTTCTTCTGAAAAATTAGCTGGTAACCCTACAGTAATTCCTTGTATGCTATTTGTTGCTTTTCCCTTGTTGGTTTTGATTTTTTTTTCTTTGTCTTTAATTTTTGTCAATTTGATTAATATGTGTCTCAGTGTGTTACCCTTTGAGTTCATCCTATATGGAACTCTGTGCTTCTTGTGTTTCCTTTCTCATGTTAGAGAAGTTTTCAGCTATAATGTCTTCAAATATTTCTAAGGTCTTTTCTCTTTCTTTTCTCCTTCTGCAATTCCTATAATGTTAATGTTGGTGCATTTAATATTGTCCCAGAAATGTCTGGGACTGTCTCATTTCTTTTCATTATTTTTTCTTTGTTCTGTGACAGTGATTTCTACCATCCTATCTTTCAGCTCACTTATTTGTTCTTCTGCCTCATTTATTTTGCTTTTGATTCCTTCCAGTGTATTTTTCCGGAGAAGGCAATGGCACCCCACTCCAGTACTCTTGCCTGGAAAATCCCATGGACAGAAGAGCCTGGTAGGCTGCAGTCCCTGGGGTTGCGAAGAGTCGGATATGACTGAGCGACTTCATTTTCACTTTTCATTTTCATGCATTGGAGAAGGAAATGGCAACCCACTCCAGTGTTCTTGCCTGGAGAATCCCAGGGACAGTGGAGCCTGGCGGGCTGCCGTCTGTGGAGTCGCACAGAGTCGGACATGACTGAAGCGACTTAGTAGTAGTAGTAGTACTAGTAGAAGTAGTAGTGTATTTTTCATTTCAGTTATTTTATTGTTCATTTCTGTTTGTTCTAAATATTCTGGCTCCTTGTTAAGCATTTCTTGTACCTTCTTTATCTGTGGTGATGGTTTCATCATTAAGTTGGGTCCAACTCTTGTGAGCCCATGGACTGTAGCCCATCAGGCTCCTCTGTCCGTGGGGTTTCCCAGGCAAGAATACTGGAGTGGGTCACCATTTCCTTCTCCAGGGTATCTTCCTGACCCAGGGACTGAACCTCTGCCTCCTTCATTGGCAAATGGTCTCCTGCATTACAGACAAATTCTTTACCAACTGAGCCACTAGGGAAGATGTGCCTCTATTCTTTTTCTGAGATTTTTAAAATCATCTTTACTATCATTACTCTGAATTTTTTTTTCAGGTAGATTGCCTATCTTCTCTTGGATTTAGTTGTTCTTGTGCATTTTTACCTTGTTTCTTTGCAACAAATTTCTCTGTCATCTCATTTTATCTAACTTTCTGTGCTTGTGGTCACCTGTCTGCAGCCTGAGGATCATAATTATTGCTATGCTTGGTGTCTGCCCTATGGTGGATGAGGCTGGTCCAGGGGCTTATGGGGGCTTTCTGGTGGAAGGAACTGCTGTCTGCCCTCTGGTGGGTGGAGCTGGGTCTTATCCCTTTGGTGGGCAGGGCTGTGTCATATGGTGTGTTTTGAGGAAGTTGTGAGCTCAGTATGACTTAAGGCAGCCTGTCTGCTAATGGGTGGGGCTGTGTTCCTGTCTTGCTCATTGTTTGGCCTGAGGCATTCCAGCTCTGGAACCTGTAGATGGTTGGTGAGGCCTGGTCTTGGTGCCAAAATGGGGACCATTTGGAGAGCTAATGCTGATCAATATTCCTTAGGGTCTCTGCCAGCAGTGTCCTTGCCCCCAAGTGAGCTAGTCAACCTCTGCCTCTAAAGAAGATCCTTCAAGACCCCTAGTTAGGTCTAGCCCCAGTTCCTATGGAGGTACTGCTTTCTGTTGGGTCCCACTACACACAGAGTCTTGAATACACCCTCCAAGAGTGGAACCTCTGTTTCTCCCAGCCATGTGGAGCTCCTGCACTCAGTCTCTGCTAGCCTTCAAAGCCAAATGCTCTTGGAGTTCTTCCTCCCAATGCCTGACCCTCAAGACTGATTTGGAGGGCTATTTTTATGTGGGAACTTCCCTGTGTAGCCTGTATGACTTTAATACTTTTTGATGCAAGGGCTGTTTATAGTATAAGTGTCTTCCACCTCTTTTCTGAATGTATGCAGGACATTATCCCTTGATAGGAGGTATGACTGATGTTGTGGTGACTTGAGTCTGCACTGCATGTTGAATGGGGCCTCCCCCTTGATCTGTGGTTGTTACTGCCCTGTCAGGGGTAGGGTTTGCTCCCTAGTTGTTGGAATCAGATCAGATCAGTCGCTCAGTCGTGTCCGACTCTTTGCGACCCCATGAATCGCAGCACGCCAGGCCTCCCTGTCCATCACCAACTCCCGGAGTTCACTGAGACTCATGTCCATTGAGTCAGTGAGGCCATCCAGCATTCTCATCCTCTGTCGTCCCCTTCTCCTCCTGCCCCCAATCCCTCCCAGCATCAGAGTCTTTTCCAATGAGTCAACTCTTCGCATGAGGTGGCCAAAGTACTGGAGTTTCAGCTTTAGCATCATTCCTTCCAAAGAAATCCCAGAGCTAATCTCCTTCAGAATGGACTGGTTGGATCTCCTTGCAGTCCAAGGGACTCTCAAGAGTCTTCTCCAACACCACAGTTCAAAAGCATCAATTCTTTGGCGCTCAGCCTTCTTCACAGTCCAACTCTCACATCCATACATGACCACAGGAAAGACCACAGCCTTGACTAGACGAACCTTTGTTGGCAAAGTAATGTCTCTGTTTTGAATATGCTATCTAGGTTGGCCATAACTTTCCTTCCAAGGAGTAAGCATCTTTTAATTTCATGGCTGCAGTCACCATCTGTAGTGATTTTGGAGCCCAGAAAAATAAAGTCTGACACTGTTTCCACTGTTTCCCCATCTATTTCCCATGAAGTGGTGGGACGGGATGCCATGATCTTCGTTTTCTGAATGTTGAGCTTTAAGCCAACTTTATCACTCTCCACTTTCACCTTCATCAAGAGGCTTCTGAGTTCCTCTTCACTTTCTGCCATAAGGGTGGTGTCATCTGCATATCTGAGGTTATTGGTATTTCTCCCGGCAATCTTGATTTTAGCTTGTGCTTCTTCCAGTCCAGCGTTTCTCATGATGTACTCTGCATATAAGTTAAATAAACAGGGTGACAATATACAGCCTTGACGAACTCCTTTTCCTATTTGGAACCAGTCTGTTGTTCCATGTCCAGTTCTAACTATTGCTTCCTGACCTGCATACAAATTTCTCAAGAGGCAGATTAGGTGGTCTGGTATTCCTATCTCTTTCAGAATTTTCCACAGTTTATTGTGATCCACACAGTCAAAGGCTTTGGCATAGTCAATAAAGCAGAAATAGATGTTTTTCTGGAACTCTCTTGCTTTTTCCATGATCCAGCGGATGTTGGCAATTTGATCTCTGGTTCCTCTGCCTTTTCTAAAACCAGCTTGAACACCAGGAAGTTCACAGTTCACATATTGCTGAAGCCTGGCTTGGAGAATTTTGAGCATTACTTTACTAGCATGTGAGATGAGTGCAATTGTGCAGTAGTTTGAGCATTCTTTGGCATTGCCTTTCTTTGGGATTGAAATGAAAACTGACCTTTTCCAGTCCTGTGGCCACTGCTGAGTTTTCCAAATTTGCTGGCATATTGAGTGCAGCACTTTCTCAGCATCATCTTTCAGGATTTGAAATAGCTCAACTGGATTTCCATCACCTCCACTAGCTTTGTTCGTAGTGATGCTTTCTAAGGCCCACTTGACTTCACATTCCAGGATGTCTAGCTCTAGGTCAGTGATCACACCATCGTGATTATCTGGGTCGTGAAGATCTTTTTTGTACAGTTCTCTTGTGTATTCTTGCCATCTCTTCTTAATATCTTCTGCTTCTGTTAGGTCCATACCATTTCTGTCCTTTATCAAGCTCATCTTTGCATGAAATGTTAACTATGGAATGAGGTTCATGACATTGTACAGGAGACAGGGATCAAGACCATTCCCATAGAAAAGAAATGCCAAAAAGCAAAATGGCTGTCTGGGGAGGCCTTACAAATAGCTGTGAAAAGAAGAGAAGCAAAAAGCAAAGGAGAAAAGGAAAGATATAAACATCTGAATGCAGAGTTCCAAAGAATAGCAAGAAGAGATAAGAAAGTTGTTGGAATAGGGAGCCCCAGATCTGTTTCTAAGCTGTGTTGCTGATTTCAGTGTGAGGTAGGCAGAATTGGAGCACTCTCACTGAGAGAGGTCACTGGGTTTTCCTCCTCTTGAGCTGTTCACCTGTGAGTGTATTCTGCTGTGTCACTTTTCACCCATTGTGCTCACAAATTGCACTGTCACTGGAACTGCTCTCAGCCCCACCTTAACTGTGAGTATGCTGGCAGTTGGCCCTGATGTCTCTCAGGCATTGTTTTCACCAGGCCACCTGTGCAGATCACTGAAGTCAGGTCCCTGGACTGCAGCAATCATGCACCTGGACCTGCTCTGGGAGTTACGGAGGAAGCTCAGATTCTGGCCTGGTCCAATCCCTATGTGTACTTGCTCACAAAGCCCACATCTGCTAAAGCCAGACCCATCCCCCATTTGGATGTTCCCCAGGTACTGACTTGACAAAGCCAACAGCAGGGGTGTAAATCTATGGTTCCTACAGCTGCAAGGAGATCTCTCAGCTCTGCTTGCACAGCCTCTGAGGCTCAGCTGTGGTTTTGCCCCCACCTCTGTGTGGGGGCCTCCCACCAGCATCTGCTGCTGAGGCTGCCCCAGAGTGCACTCACCTGCCCAGGGGGTGGGGGTGGACTGGCATCAGGCAGGGCACCAACCCACTGGGACTGGTGTGGTCAGAGGAAGTGGCAGCGTTTTTTAACTCTTAAACTAGGGTTGTAAGTGAATTACACACTGCTGTTACCATATTACAGAATCTAACTTCGACTATATATTTACCAATAGCAGTGAGTTTTACATTGCCTTCTTATGTTTTTATGATGTTGAGTGGAATCCTTTTATTTCCACTCAAAGAGCTCCCTTTAGCATTTCTGGTAAGGCTGGTCTAATGATGAACTCCCTCACCATTTGTTTGGGAAAGGCTTTATTTCTCCTGTATTTCTCAAGGACAACTTTGCCTGGTATAGAATTCTCGGTTGAAAGTTTTATTTTTTTTTTCTGTCACTATAAATTGTACATAAACCAACAACATAATCTAAAAGATGGGGGGAGGGGGTTGGAGAATGAGAAGTGTAAAGTCTGAGAATTCTATTGAGGTTATCACTTTAAAATAGGGTATTTTAACTTGTTTTATAAAAGCCTCATGATACCCACAAGGGAGAAACCTGTAGAAGTTACACAAGATAATAAGATAAAGAAATCAAAGCATACTGGTATCAAAAAACATTCAGAATATTTTGAATTTATCATGCCATTCTCTTCTGGCCTAAAGAGTTTCTGTTGAGAAATCTACTGATAAACTTGTGAGATACCTTCTCTTTTCTTTTGCTGCATTCAAAGTTCTTTCTTTGACTTTTGACAATTTAATGATGATGTGTCCTGGTGTCACCCTATTTAAGGTCAACTTATTTGAGGTCCTTTGGGCCTCATGGATCTAGATGTCCATTTCTTTCCCAAAGTTGGGGAAGTTTTGAGCCATTATTAAAACTTCTAAAAATAAAAAAAAATATATTTTTGGCTGTGCTGGGTCTTTGTTGCTTGTGGGCTTTCTCTAGTTTCAGTGAGTGGGGGCGGCTCTGTGTGTCACGTGGGCTTCTCACTGTGGTGGCTCCTCTTGCTGTGGAGCACAGGCTCTAGGTGTGAGGACTTCAGTATTTGCAGCACGCAGTTTAACAGTGCTTCACACGCTCTAGAGCACAAGTTCAGTAGTTGTGGCCCATGGGCTTGGTTGCTCTGCAGCATTCCCAGATCAGCGATCCTCTGCATTGGCAGGTGGATTCTCAACCACTGGAAGTCCAGCCATTACTGCCTTAAACATACTTTGTTCATTTTTCTCTTGTCTTTCTAGAATTCTCATAATGCAAATATTGCTTCCACTGATTATATCCCACAGGTTCTATAGGCTTTTTTCACTCTTTAATTCTTTCACCTTTTAAGTGTCCTGTCTTCTAGGTCACCGATTCTTTCTTCTGCAGAATTGAGTCTGCCTTTGAGACTGTTGAATTCTTCAGTTCGGTCATTGTATTTTTCAGCTCTAGGATTTATTTATTTCTTCTAACTTCTCATTTTGTTGATGCATGGTTTTCCTAATTTCACTTAGCTTTCCAATCAATAGATTGGTATCACATTTCCATATGAAGAACAGCATTATTATGGCAAAGAAATCTTATATTTGTTGATCAAATACACTGTCACCCCTTTAACCAAGAAGGCAATAGTAGTTTTTTATTTTTAAGAATTACAAAATAAAAATACATTAACAGAATCAATAAATGATGTTCTGCTTAACAAACTGCTTTTCTCAAATCCTAAGTAGGTAACCGTTTTCTAGTTATAGGTTCTCTTCTAGGCTGTTTAAAAGGCAAATTTAAATAGCACAAAGAGAAAAATAAACACTGAAAGAGGCTAGTATTTTATGGTTGTGCTATGAAGCATGCTTGATAAATTGCACCTGTGGGGATTTCCAGGTGTACGTGTGTGCACATGATGCAGTGAAATTCACTGACTGAGAGAAGGGGAAAGTGGAGATGTATAACTCAGCTTTTTAGAAAACTAGCAGGCAGACACACTAAGATATTTAGGAATGCTGTCTTTAAACATAAAGACATATATAGGACATAGGGAGAAACACCCCAGTTTAGGAACTGGATAGGACTAATTTTGAATCCTGGCTTGGCTATCAGCCAATTGTAACTCCTTGGAGCTTCAGTTTTCTTATTTATAAAATGGTGATAAGAATATCTAAGTAGGAGGGGTGTTGTGAGAATTAAATGTGATTAAATGTTAGTGACTTGTGGTTAGGAATCAGGCTTTTATTCATCACACAGCCAGGGGTATCTGTCTGCTTTCCTGTTCCATCTGCTCTTAAGGGTATAATGTCATAAAGAATGTGAATTTGGGAATCAGTTCGATTCCAAAGAGGAATTCTGGCTTTGCTACTTAAGAATTTGTGATCTCAGGCAAGTTAATGTCCCTGAGCCTTATCAGAGAGAGGGATACCCACCACCTTAGATTAAAAATGTGCAGATTAAATCATATGATTATACTTAGCTCCTGTCACAGCAACTGGTAGGAGATAGGCAATGCAAACTGTACTGCTACAACATGTGTTTTACATGTGAATTACCTTACCTGCCATAGGTAAATAGGGAATTGATATAACACGGAAGTCATGTTGTTTCCTATGCAATTATTTTTCTTAGCATGTTAATATTTTGAAGCAACCAGAGACACAGAGGCACTCTTTCTTATAGCAACTACCTCTAAGAAAAGCTGAATTTTTTTAGCTGCAAAAAGTAACTGATTCAGTGACTTTAAGAATCCCTGTTATCATCATGTTATGCTTTCTATGAGAAGTCGGGGTACAGACGATGAATCTGTGAAGACATTTCCCTTTAAACTACAACACTACTCCTTAAATCACATGTTTAATTTTGATTAAACTGATCCCTCTTAGAAATGAATGTTCTCCAGGACTTTTATCTCAAAAGAAGCACCAGCAGTCCCTGAATTCAAGGAATGCAGTGTGCAATGTTCAAGCTAAGGTTTAGTAGGGCTACTATTTTGTTAGTACTGACATTGTTTTTGTTAGTGCTTGGGTTACAAAATTGTACTGGTTTTTTGAGTGGTCTTCCCAACCTTATTTTTTTTTTATCCCAGGTAGTCCAGTTCTTTTCAATGGGCTATGCTGTAGACCATAGGAACTTTACAGGAACACATAGATGGTGTTGTAGCAGGGACATCTGTATACATTCCCTTTCCCTCGAATTTTTTTTGTTTTGAATTTTTTATTTTGTATTGCAGTATAGCCAATTAACAATGTTGTGATAGTTCCAGTGAAGGGATTCAGCTACACATATACATGTATCCAATATTTCTTTCTGTATAAAATCCAAGCAACACGAAGTATAATAATGAAAACAATGGCTCTCATTTTTTGTGCAGTCTTTACAAATGAGTCAACCCTCATTTAATTCTCAACAATCCTGTGAACTAGGGGCCACTGTTACACCCATTTCATAAATGCGGAAACTGAGATTTATAAATAACATGAGTAAACGGAGATTAAGTAACTTGCCCAAGGTCACAGCTAGAAAGTAGTAGAGTGAGAATTTAAAAACCTGTGCTTTTTCAATGCCTTTAAGCACGCATCGTATTGTTTTACTTTGTCAGTCTGTTAGCATACATGGGATTACACTAAAATGGTTTAATTTTACAGGCGTTGCCCTATTAGGCGATGTAAAGGAAACTGTTAGTAATTCACAGCTATTTACATTTCACAAGACTCGTGTTCCATTCTAAGAGATCAGGCTCATCAATTATTTGCATTTGGTAACACGTTAATTATACAAATAATTAGCCTTGAGATGAGACATCAACATGAAAGTATAATGAATAGTTTTGCTAATTGCTCTTTTCTGTTATGGACAGTCCTTGATCCAAATTATTACCACCTCCAATGTTCAGCCTGCTAAACTCTAACTTTCACTTCATGGAAAAGTCCAAATCAGTGATGACAATTAGATTTCTCTGTCATGCCAACCCTGACCTGTTGATTAGGACTCTCCAGAGCACTGTGTTGAAAAGCATTCTGGGGGAACGAGGCGATCTGGGCCTCAGGGGCATCACAGGATGATAGATGAGTCTGTTCACAAAGGTGAGCCTAAGTTGACAATAGGTGAGCCAGAGGAGCTGCCATCTCTAGCCTGAGCATTGAGAAACTTACTTCTGCCTTGGACATCAGTTGTTGTTGTTGTTCATAGCTTCTTACTTTCTGTTCCCTTGAACAATCCTACAAGTGAGCTGTATTCTTGGCTAGGAATATAAAAATGAATCCGTCATGGATTGTCTTCTAATAAGAAAGGCGTAAATGGCCATACAAATCAAAAAGTACTGAGTGCTCTAAAAGTAACAGATACAGTGACACAAAGAATCAGAGGAGAAAATGGAGCATTTATAGAAACAGGGAGGCTGGGGCAGAGTGTCTCTTTTGAGTTGATCCTTAAAGGATAACTAGAAATGGGGGGGGGGGTGCCAAAGTGAGAAAGGCTCAGCATTTTTTCCTTTTTTGGGGGTAGATGTGAATCACTTGCTGTAACAGTAAAGAAGGAAATGTGAAACAGGGGCGGGTACAAGGGGAAAGAGTTCAATGTGGTTGGAATGTAGGAAAATAAAGGAAGGTAAAGTTGGGAAACAAGGGTGGGCCCGGGTTGTGAAGGGCCTGGGAACACCAGGTTAGGAATTCTCTAGAACAATGTCTCTCACAATATGTCCACAGGATGCTCATCGTTTTCATGTAACAAAAGAATCCTGTTGTTAACTGTTGGAGAAACATTGAATAAAACACACAGATTTCTATAACATAGAAGTTTGAGCTTCTAAAATGCTTATATACACTGTAGATTTCCACGAGGCACTTGCAGTTTGCAAAAATCCCAGACGTAGTGATTGTAGAATGTTTTTCTTGGGCACCTCATGAGGTTAGCATTCTGCTGGAACTTTATGCAAAGCATGATGCCCACAGAGTACATAGGTCAACATTACCTGCTAACTGATCAACTGACGGATCTTCTAGGAACCTGTACTAGTGTTACAGGAATACAGAGAAGATTCTTTGCCCCCAGAGAAGCCATCAACCCCTTCCCTCCCTCTCTGTTAACCCCTGTACTTTATTGTTTTAAGTCTCTGTCTTAGCTCGGTTCAGTTGTACTACTCTCATTCCTGGAACTCAGATTCATCCCCTGATAAAACCTTGCCTTGTTTCAGAGCTCTGATAGTACCCTGTTTTAAGTCTCCTGTCATCCTGGATCCCAAACGTGGTGTCAGCACTCAGCTGCCTGATGCCCCCAACCTGCCTGGACTCTTTCTTAGCCACTGCTCTGGTTGCCACATTTTTTGAGTGCTTCTGGTCCTCCTGGGAAACCTCAAGCTTTCCCCACTCACAGCCATGGGGTGACTGTGGATCTGGCTTCTGTTACTTGTTCAGAAATGAGGCTCCTGTTTGCTGCATTCTGGAGAGCTGGGCTCATGCATGTCTGAGAAATATCCTTCTGCCATTCCCGGTTGTTGCAGCTTCCAGGTGAGAGTCTATCATTCTGCTTGGAAAAGATGAGCAAGCAACCTCTAAATTTATCATTTGATTATCCCCCTATGGAAGAGAAAAATCTTAGCAGTGACATGTGAGGGCTGTACTCCTTGAGTCGATTGGGCAAAATTAGGTGGGATCACTCAACCATCTGGAATAAGCAGTGGAATTTCTAAGTGTTTAGAGATTTGAGACTGTCTCTGTTGGGTGTTGAACAAGAAACCAACGGGGGTGAGATTAAATGAGGCTGGCTGAGTGGGCAAAATCTTAGCAGACAAACTTTGCTGAGAATAAGGGCATGATAGGGAGGGAGAGTACAAACTATAGAAGATGGCACTGCCACTACGAACCAGCTATTGTGACCCAGAAAAAGGACTTGGGATTCATTGCAAGCGTGTGCAGCAAAGACTCTGGGCCCACAGAGGCCCACGTGTTTTGTGAAATTATTAGGAAGAATAAGGAACAAAAACAGAAAATATTACCTTTGTAAGGAATGTGTAGCTCGGGTTGATGCAATTTTGAGAAAGGTGATGAGGCATTTCAAGTGGCCCAGAGACTGGACAGGCTTCTGTTTCAGGGCAGGGTGGAGGGTACAGGGGATGTGCTACAGTCTAGAAAATTGCTAAAGGTTCAGGTAATAGGAACACAGACCAAAATACACTTATTAGAACTAGGAATTGTCCTGAGACAGTCTCAGGATTTCAAGCAAGTAAAAAAATGGTTACTAAATGTATGGCATTCGTTACCCGCCCCTCCCCCGCCCGAGAGAGGTAGCACAGACTGAAAATAGAAATAGCCTCCAAACTGCTGACATAATATTGTGCCCACTGGAACTACCATATATGACTGAGTGAAATCTGATTGTCATAGATGAAATAGAGAGGCCAGTTGTGTCTTCCTAACACACAGCATTAGCTTAATTCTCAGCATCAGTGGAAAAGATCTTGGGTTAGAATTACACATGCCAATCTTAAAAAAAATAAGGTAAGGTGCCTGCATGATATGTATATTGTCATATTATCAAGTGCCTACCTTTTATTGGATACCAGGCTAGGCACTTTATACATGATCTTTAATCTTTATAATAACACAAGAGGTAATAATTATCCCCATTTCATAGACAAGAAATTGCTCAGATGGGTTAAATAACTCTGCAGGGTCACAGAACCAGTAAGATGGAGGCAATGTAACACTCTCAATGGTAACACTGGATTTCCCAGGCGGTGCAGTGGTAAAGACTCTGCCTGCCAAAGCAAGAGACACAGGTTTGATCCTGTGTTGAGTTGGGACAATCCCTTGGAGAAGGAAATGGCAACCCACTCCTGTATTCTTGCCTGGAAAATCCCCATGAACAGAGGAGCCTGGTGGGCTACAGCCCATGGGGTCATAGACTTGGACATGACTGAGCAGGCATGTGCGTGCACACACACCCAACCAGCCAACAGTCCTCCAAATGATGCTTCTGTCCTTGACTCATTGCTAAATAAAATGACCTCAGTCATTGTAAGATCAGCACATTTGTTCATATTCCTCAAAAGTTCAAAGTACAAGAAAGAACAATTGGGGTCCTGGGGCTTAGACACAAAGGGAAATAGAGCAGGATGGGGGTCAGGGCTTTCACGTGTTCTGACATGTAGCTCTCACAAAACCCATTTTGGAGTTGAGAAGACAGTCTTCTTAGGTCTTTTACTAAGAGGCCCCAGTGCATAGTCAAGGGACTCGTCATGTGAAACCCAATCTGTCTAATGCCAAAGCTGCATCCCTTTTCTCTCTCTTTCCTACAGGGAGGCAACCTCAGAGGTTCCTCCATTGCCACAAACTCCTGGGGGACTTTGCTCTACACGTGCCAAGTGAGTGCTGGCAGGGGCAGAGGAGTCCCATGCATACAGAAATTCCAGTTGGAATTGTCTATTTTTCAAAAGTCTTTATGGAATTTGTTACAATATTGCTTCTGTTTTATGTTTTGGTTTAGTGGCCATGAGGCATGTGGGGTCTTAGCTCCCTGACCAGGGATCGAACCCTTGCCCCCTGCATTGGAAGGTGAAGTCTTAACCACTGAACCACCAGAGAAGTCCCTGGAATTGTCTACTCAATGGATTTTCATCAGTCCCATCTTTACCTTGTCAACATTTTGACAGTTGTCTTGTCTAGTCGGCTATTGTGTTGGTTTTTAACAAGGCGGATAGATCTTCTGATTTCTCTAAATGTTGAGGTTTCTCAACCTCGGCACACTGGCATTGTGGGTAGGCTACTAATTTGTTGTTGGGGACTGTCCTCTGCCTAAACATCATAGAATGGTTAGCAACATCCCTGGTCTCTACCCGCTAGTTAGCAATAACATCCCCCTCCCCCACCAGTTATGACAACCAAAAATGTCTGCAGATCTTGCCAAATGTCACCTGAAAGAGAGAGGGGGCAAAATCACCCCTGGTTGAAAACCAAGGCTGTCACTCAAGGGGGCCACATGGCCTCCTTCCTTGCCTTTCTACCAAAAACCCAACAAACCAACTCAGCCCTCCCAGGAATGTCAGCCAAGGAGCGGTGGTCCAGTGAACACCTGTGGGTGAAGCCTGGCTTTTCTGCTTTGGGGAGGGAATGAAGTACACAGATTGCTGGCCCTGTACTTACTCGATGCCCCCACGAGATGTGAAAAATGTAGAGCTTTCAATGTGCAGATGGCTTGCACTGCTTAATTACCAACCAAAAGCATGCTAACATTTTCCTCCCTCCCTCTGCCTGCAGCAGCCCGCCAGGAGCAGTGGAGGCATTAACCGCAGGGAGTGGGTGCCCTTTCCTGCATCCTTATCACACACTAATTATTTGATTCTAAAGAGACAAAGTAGAGAGAATGTAACATATGATTCTGATGACAAACAGTTTTTTAACTGTCTGCTGTTCCTAGTGACTAGAGCATAGGAGCTGGTTGCTAAGCAACTGGGAAACTGCAGACTCGTGTACTGGCCATGCTGGTTTCGGAAATGCGCCATAAAAGGAATTCCCCAGTGAGAAGGGATCCCATACCATTGCCTTGTTGCCATGGACACCATATATAAGTGATGGATCCTGGGCTATAGGCCGTGTTTAAGAAAAACTGTGTTACCATTGCTTAAGGCTTGAATGGTATGAGACAGGTATGGAAGACATCTTCTACGTTATTCACGCATCCAGCCCCTTCTCACGTGCTCCCCAGAAAGAGGTCTGAATCTAAGTGGCTGAGACATTCCATCCAATTTCAGCTCTGCTCTTATTTAATATGTTCCAGTCTTTGCTAGCATTGGAAAGGAGTCTGCAATCTGGGGAGCAAGTTTTTAAGCAAGAAAAGATGCCTCGGGTGGCAGACAGGCTGTCTGTCTGTCTATCATCCAACCCTGTTTGGGGGCCACAGAGTGCCTGGATCAGGCACCAGGGCAACTCTCTCTGTTCACAGGTTCTATGGGGATTTTGCAAAACAAGAGATTAGCGGTGAAAAAGACAATAGCCGTGACTCCAAAATGCAACTGGTGTGTCAGGCCGAGCGAGGCACACAATGGGCCACTGCGATTCTGTCAGAAATTAGAAACAGACCTCAGATACTAGGATGAAAAATCTGAGGCAAATATAAAGATGTGGAGCTTAATGTACAAAGACGTGCAGGTTTAACCAGGCTTCCTATGCTGAACAGTTGAATAGACAGGGCTTGTTGCAACTTCACAGGCTACACAGCCTTGTGGACAGGAGACTTGGGACACTCACTAGCCTCTAAGCCCCAGGCCTCACAGATGGGGAGACTGAGGCCCAGCCAGCACAGCAACTTGCTCAGAGAGCACAGGCACTTCTGAGGGGAGGTCTGTAAAGGACAACTGTGCATTTTTAGTTTTGCAGCATAACCAACTGCCCCCCAAACTTAGCAGCTGAAAACAAACACTTCACTATTATTAAAATAATCAACAAGGACCTACTACATATCATAGGGAACTCTACTCAATATTTTGTAGTAACTCAAAGGGGCTTCCCAAGTGGTGCTAGTGGTAAAGTACTCACCCGCCAGTACAGGAGACGTAAGAGACATGGGTTCGATCCCTGGATCAGGAAGATCCCCTGGAGGAGGGCATGGCAACCCACTCCAGTTTTCTTGCCTGGAGAATCCTATGGACAGAAGAGCCTGGTAGGCTCTCAAAGGGGTGCAGAGATTTCAACATTGTAAATTGACAGTACTTAAAATTTTTTTTTTAATTTATCATGTTACAGTTTCTGTGGGTCAGGAATCCAAGAGCATCTCAACAGGAGGCCTCAGACTTGGGGGTCTCTCACAGGCTACCATCAAGGTATCAGAGGGGCTGCAGTTGTCTCCAGGCTCCACAAGAGGAAGATCACTCATGTGATGGTAAGCCGACCTGAGATCCTCGCTGGCTGTTAGCTGGAGATTTCAGTTCCTTGTTCCGTGGGCCTCTCAGTAGGACAGTTTACAACATGGCAGCTGGCTTCCTCATAGTCAAAGATGGAAGCCACAGCCTCTTTAAACCTAAGCTTACAAATGATGTCCCATCATTTTGGTCATATTTTATTCATTAGAACTGAGTTATTTAATACAAGGTCCATCCTGTACCAAGAGGAAAGAGATTCCATGAGGGCATGGAGACCAGCTGGGGATCATTGGCTATCACAGAAGCTGCCTACCACCATAACCAAGTATGCTTCCAGGATCCAAGATGGCAGAGGGGGAGAGCCAGGGAGCCTAGGAAAGGGCAGCTAAGAGACGTGATAGATAAATATGAGAAAGAGAAATACAGTAGTACAGAAGAGGAAGAACCTGATAGAGTGGGAACAGAGAAATGGTGGAGGAAGGGAATTAGGGAGTTGGGATGAAGGACATGAGCTATAAGGAGAGAGAGAAAATAGTTCCTGGGTTGTGGCACCAAAAACAAACAAAAGAAGTGAAAATAGGATGGAGAATGAATGGGGAGTGGAAGTAAGGGAAGGGAGCTGGGAAGCAAAGAGCTCAGTGTGAGAGCCATGAGAGTCTCAGTCTTCAGCTTCCCAGACAGCCTTGCACTGTCCTGAGCAGGCATACTAGAAATAAATGTGGCCCCAAACGTTTACTTCTCCTGAATCCACTGAGAACCTCTGCTGCTTTATTAACTGCATGGGAAGTGAGAAGAGACTGGCTTTCTCTCCCTTCAGCCCAGCTCTTGACTCCCTGTTTGACTGGGTTTAGTGACTCAACCACGCTGGAATGCAGGGTCCTTATCAGCAAAACAGGTTGGCTGGATGATCTTTAAAGTTTTTTTCTAGCTCTGAAACCTCACAAATTACACATCAGGGACTAGAATGAGGAGTCAGCATAGAAATGGTCCCTGGATCTGATACAGGCTGCCACTTAGGCAGATCTGATGCAGAACTGACCTGCAGTCCATTTTGCCAAATGCCAGTCCATCAGTATGCCTGTGAGGGAAGTTCAGCTCCACTCATGTGTAGTATCTCTGTGCAATAGAGACTCCATGAGCTTAATTCTCAGCACCAAGATCCTCATCTGATGCTATGTTAGGAACGTAGACTCTTCAACCCTCAAAATAGTAGGAAACCACCCAAGGCATGGTTTGTTCAGCTGCCAGAGAGCCATTACGGATAAAGACAAAGCAGGACTCACTGGGAACGTGAGGCTCCAGGGCCTCCAAGATATAGATACTAGGATGCCTGGGTTTAATCACTCTCTTCAGTTGTCGGTGTTTTGTAAGTACCAGCTGCAAAGGACAGCATCCCATACCTCTTGGAGCCCTGCCTACTTGGGCAAGTTATAGATGGTCTGCCTGCCACACCATGGTTCATGAGGTACCCAGAGATACGCACACACTTTCAAAAATTGTCTAAGATACATAGAAAACAAACATATGGATACCAAGGAGGGGAAAGGGGTGGGATGAACTGGGAGATTGGGATTGACATGTACACATTACTTTGTATAACAGATAATTAACGAGAACCTACTGTATAGCACAGCTTCCCTGGTGGCTCAGCAGGAAACAATCTGCCTGCCAAGGCAGGAGACACAGGTTCAATCCCTGGGTCAAGAAGATCCCATGGAGAAGGAAATGGCAACCCACTCCAGTATTCTTACCTGGGAAATCCCATGGACCGAGAAGCCTGGTGGGCCACAGTCCATGGGGTTGCAAAAGAGTTGGACGTGACTTAGCAACTAAACAACAACTGAATATAGCATAGGGAACTCTACTCAGTGCTCTGTGGTGACCTTAATGCGAAGGAAATCCAAAAAAAGAGTGGATATAAATATATATAGCTGATTCACTTTGCTGTACAGCAGAAACTAATACAACATTGTAAAGCAACTATACCCCAATAAAAAAATATCCACTGCAAGTGATGGATGGAGCATTTTGAAAAGGCT
This sequence comes from Bos indicus, assembly GCF_029378745.1. Taxonomy (NCBI): domain Eukaryota; kingdom Metazoa; phylum Chordata; class Mammalia; order Artiodactyla; family Bovidae; genus Bos; species Bos indicus. The sequence goes on along the minus strand of NC_091778.1, from coordinate 48,516,974 downwards.
TGATGTTAAGCCTTGGCTGTGGCCACTGGTTCCATTTCCTAGTGTTTCTATATAAAGAAAATATTTTGAAGGAAAACTTCACTTTCCTAATAATAAGTTTCTAAGAACCTTTTTCTGATTTGCAGAGAATTCAGCTAGAAGACACTTAACGATGAAGAAGAGTGGGTGTAGTAACTCCCAGGCATGACGGAGAAGCTGAATGTAGCAGATGCGCTGGTGTCCTGCCCACAGCCACTTACATTTGGCCTGGCTTCCATTTGCCAGCATTTACCATCCAAGAGCTGTCTTGGATTTCGACAGCCCTGCCTGGGTAGAAGGTAGAGTGCTAGGAACTGATTAAATATCATCCACTCTCTCCCCCAGAGGCAGCCCTCCACCAGTGACTGAAGGAGTCTGATATAAATAACCCTAGTTCCTCACCCTCACATGGCACAGATCTGAGGGGTGTCTTTACACTGCTTCCTAGAGATCCCTGGAAGGATCGAGGCCCACTACCTTGCCTAAGTAGGAACCAGCTCCAAGATGCACCTCGTATTGACTTCCTCCCCTTGCCTGTATCTACTCTCCCTCTCCTCCTGGTGTTGGATGGCATCACCGACTCAATGCACACGGATCTGAACCAACTCTGGGAAACAGTGAAGGACAGGGAACCCTGGCATGCTGCAGCAACAAAGAATCGAACCCAAAGGAGCGAACGAACAACAACAACAACTGGTGTTTCCTGGCGTGCCTTCTCTAATAAACCATCTGCCCTTTAACTCTTTTCTCGCGACCTGCTTCTAGGTGAACCCAAATGTCTGCTAGGCAATAGGAAGGAACAGGAAAAAAAAAAAAAAAAAAAGACGGTTATTTAAGGATTTCTGTAAGCAGTGTGCTCTCCTGGTCCATTTCAGAGCTTGTTCACAGTGCATCACCCTCCTTTATAGAAATGCTGTAGGACAGGTTAGGGAAAAAGTGCCGCCCACAAGACAGACAAGTCAGAAATGAAGATGAAGCATCTCTGAAATGGTCAAGGAGGTTGCTAGGAACATTGATGCAATTGACAAAACTTCTGTTGACTCACAACTTTCCTGATAGGAGCATCCCTAGAGATGCATGTCCACAGAGTCATCCGGGAAAAGGCACTGACAGGGGCAGGGTCTTTTCAGAGGAGATGGTGCTGGAGTGTGGTGGTACCCACACTGGATCATATGATTGCCTCTGGCAGCATCTGGTCCCGAGGCTGCAGTGCTGCCGAGTAATGGGGGAAGGGAAAGCTGAGACACCATAACTTGAAGGGCAACTGAATAGGAAGCAGCTTACCGCATGTGGCCTCAATTTTCCTCTAAAAGCGCATAATACAACTGTCAAAAATGGCACTCTGAACCCAAATTATGAGATAATTATGTTCAGTCCCAAATTCAACACAATAAAGGTTATTTGCTCACAAGCCCTAGCAACCGTCTCATAAGGGGGAGAAAAACACCGCACAAAAACAAAATGTAAACTCACAAGGCAGTAATAAAACGAGCGCACAGCTATTCATTTCAAGTCTATTTTGAAAAGCCTTTGGTAATACCAGTAATTCCCCGTAAAGCTCCTATTCTCCTGCCACAATTCCCTTCTGGAGATAGAAAAAGGTTTTTCTGTTCTACTGTCATTCCATTTAGGGAGATGAAGTCCACTTTCCTTCCCAATTTTGTGTTTTTCATTCTTAAATAAAGTTAAAGAAACCCCTGACCACTTTCTATGCAGCTAAGCCTACCGCCTAGGCAGGCCTCAGTGGCAGTCTCCATGTGGATCCTTGTTTTGCACAACAACATTCATCCAATGGTCTTAACAAGGTGCTTAAATGGAGCCTAAGAGCTTTGTCCACAAGTCAAGAACATTTCATTCCCCCAAAAGGTAAAAGAAATTCAACCAACCATCTGCCGATCTCTAAATATTCTGAATCTTCCGAGCATGCAGGCCTGGAGGTCTTTCATGTCCTGGAGGACACCAGGGAGGCTGAGCAACCCCTCAGGGTACCTACAACAGAGGAAGGAAGAGATAAGGGCTCAAGACAGACCTTTGATTGCAAGAACAGAAACCTACTCAAACAAGTTCAAGAAAGAGGGTGATGGCTATATGATCTCATGGACACGGAGAAAAAGTTGAGCAATCAAGCCTCAGAGAGGATGGGGACCAGCAGCAGCTTCGGGAGGTGGTGGGGGAGTGAGGTGGTGGGGAAAGGAAAGGCAGGGCTGTGTGCAGGGTGAAAGGGCATGTGGGCACTTAGTCCCTTTAATACAGGAAGACAGAAAAAGAATAGAAGCTGCGGAATTAAATAATAGGAACCAAAGCCAAAAGGAATACATGCATTAACTGAGGAGTGAAGAAATGTCATCAACAAATGCTTCAGCCGGCAGTCAGCACCTCCCTGGCACTAAAGGTCGGCCTGTCCCCGTCAATCAACTAAAACTTGGACTCTGCCTACCTTTCAAGCCCCTTCACAAATGTGCATGAACCCACAGTTAAGACTTTCCCCAGTTTGCTACTTGGAGAGACACTGCTTTGAGAAACATCCCCAGTGTTCTCCTTTCTTGCTGCAAGTAATAATAAACCCTCCCTTCTAGGTGTGGGGTGAAGATCAGCTGTCCCTAATGTACAACCAGCCTTTTCAGTACTACAAATATACTACAAAGACCTTGTTTATCCACAATGGTCATTCTGATTTACATGGTTTATATTCTGATTTCTATGGACTAATTTTAAAGAAAGTTGTATTCATGGAAAGAACCAGACAATAGCCAGGACATAGAAGCAACCTAAATGTCTGTTGACGGATGGATGGATGAAGAAGATGTGGTACATATATATAATGGAATACTGCTCAGCCATAAAAAGAAACAAAATTGGCTCATCTGTAGTGATGTAAATGGACCTAGTGTCTGTCACACAGAGTAAAGTCACATAATGAAAAACATATGGTATATTAATGCTACATATATAGAATCTAGAAAAATGACACAGATGAACCTATTAGCAGGGCAGGAATAGAGATGCAATCATAGAGAATGGACTTGTGAACACAGGGTGGGAAGGGGAAGGTGGGATGGACTGAGAGAGTAACAATAACATTTGTACACCACCATGTGTAAAATAGCTAGCTAGTGGGAAGCTGCTGCATAGCACAGGGAGCTCAGCTTATTGCTCTGTGATGATCTAGAGGGGTGGGGTGGGGTGGGATGTGGGGGTGGGAGGAGAAGAGTACAAGTACAGAAAATGGGAACTGCATTTGAAATTGAGACCAGCAACTTAACCTTTGTGTGTGTAGAAAGTGTTAGTTGCTCAGTGTGTCTGACTGTTTTCAACCCCATGAACTATAGCCTGCCAGGCTCCATAGGTTCTCCAGGCAAGAATACTGGAGTTGCCATTCCCTTCTCCAGGGGATCTTCCTGACCCAAGGATTGAACCTGGGTACCCCACATTGCAGGCAGATTCTTTACAATCTGAGCCACCAGGGACGCCTGGTTATTGCTATATTAAAACCTTATAGGAAACGCAAACCAAAAAACTACTAGAGATACACACACAAAAAAGGAAAAGCAACTGAAACACAGCAGTAAAGATGGTCATCAAACCACAAGAGAACAGAAAAAAAGAACGGAAGAAATAAGACCTACAAAAACAAACCCAAAGCAATGAAGAAAATGTCAATAGGAACATATATATCAATAATTACCTTAAATGTAAATGGATTAAATCTTCCAACCAAAAACACAGATTGGCTGAATGAATACAAAAACAAGACCCCATATATATGTTGTCTATAAGGGACCCAATTCAGATTAGGGACACATACAGACTGAAAGTGGAATAGAAAAAGGTATTCCATGCAAATGGAAACCAAAAGAAAGCTGGAATAGCAATACTCATATCAGACAAAATAGACTAAAACAAAGACTGTTACAAGAGACAAGGAAGGACACTGCATGATCAATGGATCAATCCAAGAAGAAGATATAACAATTACAAGTATATATGCACCCAGTAAAGGAGTACCTCAAACGCTAACCAAAGCGATATCTGGTTAAGCCAAATGCTAACATCTTAAAAGGGGAAATGGACAGAAACACAATAATAGTGGGAGACTTTAACACCTCACTTCCACCAATGGACAGATCATCCAGACAGAAAATAAGGAAACACAAGCCTTAGTTGACAGATTAGACCAGATCAGATCAGATCAGTCGCTCAGTCGTGTCCAACTCTTTGTGACCCCATGAATCGCAGCATGCCAGGCCTCCCTGTCCATCACCAACTCCCGGAGTTCACTCACACTTATGTCCATCGAGTCAGTGATGCCATCCAGCCATCTCATCCTCTGTCGTCCCCTTCTCCTCCTGCCCTCAATCCCTCCCAGCATCAGAGTCTTTTCCAATGAGTCAACTCTTTGCATGAGGTGGCCAAAGTACTGGAGTTTCAGCTTTAGCATCATTCCTTCCAAAGAAATCCCAGGGGTGATCTCCTTCAGAATGGACTGGTTGGATCTCCTTGCAGTCCAAGGGACTCTCAAGAGTCTTCTCCAACACCACAGTTCAAAAGCATCAATTCTTCAGCGCTCAGCCTTCTTCACAGTCCAACTCTCAAATCCATACATGACCACAGGAAAAACCATAGCCTTAACTAGACGAACCTTTGTTGGCAAAGTAATGTCTCTGCTTTTGAATATGCTATCTAGGTTGGCCATAACTTTCCTTCCAAGGAGTAAGCGTCTTTTAATTTCATGGCTGCAGTCACCATCTGTAGTGATTTTGGAGCCCAGAAAAATGAAGTCTGACACTGTTTCCACTGTTTCCCCATCTATTTCCCATGAAGTGATGGGACCGGATGCCATGATCTTCGTTTTCTGAATGTTGAGCTTTAAGCCAACTTTTTCACTCTCCACTTTCACTTTCATCAAGAGGCTTTTCAGTTCCTCTTCACTTTCTGCTTACTTACTTGATATTGATAAAACATTCCATCTGAAAGCAGAATACACTTTTCTTCTCAAGTACATATGAAACATTCTCCAGGATCACATCTTGGGGCACAAATCAAGCCTCAGTAAGTTAAAGAAAATTGAAATCATATCAAGCATGTTTTCTGACCACAATGCTATGAGATTAGAAATCAACTATGGTGGAGGGTGGAGGGGGACACAAAACACAGAGGCTTCTCTGGTGGCTCATATGGTAAAGAATCGGCCTACAGTGTAGAAGACCTGGGTTCAATCCCTGGGTCAGGAAGATCCCCTGGAGAAGGGACTGGCTTCCCACTCCAGTATTCTTGCCTGGAGAATCCCATGGACAGAGGAGCCTGGCGGCTACAGTCCATGGGGTCACAAAGAGTAGGACATGACTGAGTGACTAACACTTTTACTTTTCATGGAGACTAAACAATATGTTACTAAATGATCAATGGATCACTGAAGATAAAAAGGAAATTAAAAAAAAAAAAACCTAGAGACAAATGACAACAAAAACATGACAATCCAAAACCACTGGGACACAGCAAAAGCAGTTCTAAGAGGGAAGTTTATGGCAATACAATCTTATATTGGGAAGAAAGAAAAATCTCAAACAATCTAGCTTTATACCTAAGCAGCTGTAGAGAGACAAACAAAACCCAAAGTTAGTAGAAGGAAAGAAATCATAAAGATCAGAGCAGAAGCAAATGAAGGAGATGGAGAAAACAATAGAAAAGATCAAAGAAACTAAAAGCTGATTCTTTGAAAAGACAAAATTGATAAACCTTTATCCAGACTCATCAAGAATAAAAGGGAGAGGACTCAAATCCATAAAATTAGAAAAGAAAAAGAAGTTAAACTGACGCCACAGAAACAAAAGATCATAAGAGACTACTTCAAGCAAGTATATGCCAATAAAATGGACAACCTAGAAGAAATGCACAAATTCTTAAAAAAGTACCCCCTTCCAAAACTGAACCAGGAGGAAATAGAAAATAAAAACAGGCCAAGCACAAGTACTGAAATTGAATCTGTGATTAAAAAAAACTTCCAACAAACAAAAATCCAGTACCAGATAGCTTCACAGGGGAATTCTATCAAACATTTAGAGTTAATACCTATCCTTCTGAAACTCTTCCAAAAAACTGCAGAGGCAAGAACACTCCCAAGTTCATTCTACAAAGCCACCATCATCCTGGTACCAAAACCAAAGATATCACAAAAAAAGAAAATTACAGGCAAATATCACTGATGAACATAGACACAAAGATCCTTAACAAAAGACTAGCAAACAAAATCCAACAACACATTAAAAGCATCATACATCATGATCCAGTGGAATTTATCCCAGGGATACGATGATTCTTCAATATAATACATCAATCAATTTGATACACCACATTAACAAACTGAAGAATAAAAACCATATGATCATCTCAATAGATGCAGAAAAAGCTTTTGACAAAATTCAACACCCATTTATGGTAAAAACTCTATAGAAAGTGGGTATAGAGGGAACCTATAAGGTTCAACACAATAAGGGCCATATACAACAAATCTATAGCAAACATCATTCTCAGCAGTGAAAACTTGAAAGCATTTCCTCTAAGATCAGGAACAGACAAGGATATCTACTCTCACTACTTTTATTCAACATAGTTTTGGAAGTTCTAGCCATGGCAACCCAAGAAGAAAAAGAAATCAAAGGAATCTAAATTGGAAAAGAAGTAAGACTGTCCCTGTTTGCAGATGACACGATACTGTGTGCAGAAAATCCTAAAGATGCCACCAGAAAACTACTAGAGCTCATCAGCGAATATGGTGAAGTTGCAGAATACAAAATCAATACACAGACATCTCTTGCATTTCTATACACCAACAATGAAAGATCAGAAAGAGAAATTAAGGAAACAATCCCATTTTCCGTCACATCAAAAAGAATAAAATACCTAAGAATAAACCTATAAGATACTGATGAAAGAAATCAAAGATGATACAACCTGAGAGATATATCCTGCTCTTAGATGGGAAGAATCAATATGGTGAAAATAACAATACTGCCCAAAGCAATATACAGATTCAGTGCAATCCCTATCAAAAAATATCAGTGGCATTTGTTTTACAGAATGGATGCCATAAATAAAACAAAAAGACAGCCCACAAAATGGGAGAAAATATTTGCAAATGAAGTGACCGATAAGGGATTAATCTCCAAAATATACAAACAGCTCATGAAGCTTAATTAAAAAAGAAAAGAAAAGAAAATGGGTGGGGGACTTCCCTGATGGTCCAGTGGTTAAGAATCCACCTTGCAGTGAAGGGGACTTGGGTTCCATCCCTGGTCTGGGAACTAAGATCCCACATGCCTTGGGGCAACTAGGCTGATGTGCCACAATTAGAAAGTCCGTGTACCACAACAAAGATCTCATGTGCCACAACTAAGACCTGATGTAGTCAAATAAATATTTTTTTAATTCATTAAAAAATGGGCAAAACATCTAAGTAGACATTTCTCCAAAAAAGACATATAGGTGGCCAAAAAGCACATGAAAAGCTGTTCATCAAGACTAATAGAGAAATGCAAAACAAAAGTACAACGAGGTATCACCACATAGCACTCAGAATGGCTCTCATCAAGAAGTCTGCAAACAACAAATTCAAAGAGAGCGTGGAAAAGGAACCCTTCTACATTGTTGTTGGGAATGTAAATAGGTACAGCCACTATGAAGAACAGTACAGAGATTCCTTAAAAAACCAAAAATAGAGCTACTATATGATCCAGCAATCCCACTCCTGGGCATACATCCAGAGAAAACCGTAATTTGAAAAGATACACGCACTCCATTGTGATTGTAGCACTGTTTACCATAACCAAGACATGGGAGGAGGAGCCTGGTAGGTTACAGTTCATGGGGTCGCGAAGAGTCGGACACCACTGAGCGACTTCACTTTCACTTTTCACTTTCATGCATTGGAGAAGGAAATGGCAACCCACTCCAGTGTTCTTGCCTGGAGAATCCCAGGGACGGGGAGCCTGGTGGGCTGCCGTCTATGGGGTCGCACAGAGTCGGACACGACTGAAGCGACTTAGCAGCAGCAGAAAAATGGTACAAATGAACATATTTACAAAACCAAAATAGAATCGTGAGTGTAGAAAACAAACTTATGGTTACCAGGGCAGGGGGTAAAAGAGTGGAAGATAAACTGGGAGATTGGGATTGATATATACATACTACTATATATAAAATAGATATCTAAAAGAGCTTACTGTAGAGCACAAGGAACTCTACTCAATACTCTGTAATGACCTACGTGGGAAAAGAATCTTGAAAAGAGTGAGTATATGTATATGTGTAACTGATGCACTTTGTGGTGCACCAGAAACAAATCAACATTGAAAATCAACTCTACTCCAATGAACATTTTTTAAAAAGAAGACAAGACTATTATCTGCTTCAACACAGGTTCTTTAAACCTCTTCCAGCTCCCTGATCAGAGCCTTTGTCCACCCCTCATCTGTTACTTCTCCCAATCTTTCTACCTAATTCTTTCCCATGCTTTCCTACTACTCATTTCATAACCACACTCTGTTGTCCCATCGCATGTGATCTCTTTGGAACCTCTGCAGCCTTTGTGTATTCCAGTGTGATGGAAGTTATCACTGGAGGTTCGGTGATGCCTTTAAGATATCCTGAGTTAACTGATGCCTTGAACATGCCCCAGGGAAGACCCTGAATACCGAAAATCTTCCTGATCTGCTTGGCACCCTCACCTCTTTTGCTACACAGACACTTACTCTGCTCTCATTTCTGGTTTCATTTGGGACTTCACACTTCTGATTCCAACCATAAGAGTTCTCCATGGTTTTTGATCAGACTGGAGAGTGTGTGCAGGCACAGACGTACCAAAGAGGAAACAGTAACTCTGATGATCCTGCCTCCATTCCTTCTTTTGCCTTCCTGTCCTCAGCTGCCTCTGAAACATCCAGGTGTGAGACTGCTACATACCACTCAGGTGCTGAGGGGCTCACACAGCGCCATCAGCCCTGTCCCTGGAGAGAGGCTTGGCCAAGGTCAGGCTGAGCCTGGTGCCTGTGGAGATGCTTTGAGGTTGACGGTACAGGCGGGTGTATCCTGCTGGAAAGCCTGTCCCTGGAGATTTGGGTCCTGCAGCTCCTGCCTTCATTTCCTCTGCCCTGATTCTGATGGTGACAAGGGATCAAATGTACCGCTGGCGTCACTGCTTGCCGATTACCCAAGAGTCCTCACAAGACACCTCTGGCCCGCAGCCCAAGTTCCATGAGGGTAGTAATAAACTCTCACTGCTTTGGAAGTGTAGCACTCAGCACTGATCCTGGCCAAAAGCAGCTGATTCTTATCAGAGGCTGAAGGACTAGTTTTACTAGAGTTCCCATGCCCAAACTTGAAAAGCAAGTTCAGCTGCCCCTTTACTCCTCTAACTTGGGGTTCCATCCTATTCTTTAAAAAAGGCCAAATGCGCTAGCTCTCTAATGACTCTTGAGATCACCATGTGGCCCAGTGACCACTGGCTGCAGGTCACTGAAGCTGACCAACTGTGCTGGTTTGCCTGGGACTGAGGGGTCACCTGGGACTTTGGCATATTTGATGCTAAAAGCGGGAAAGTCCCAAGCCACCCAGGACAAGTTGATCAGTTTTTCAGAACTCTTGGTGTCAGAACCCTCACATGTGCACAGGATAGAGTGCTTCCCTGGAGACTTGGATGGGAAGGAGCAAGAAGAACAGGAATTTTCGTCATCACCACGTAACTGGACTGTATGCTAAAAATGTTGATGGTTATTTGTAGGTTGAGGACTGTATCACTCGTCCAGAATTGGGCCATGGCCCTGGAACACCCAAACTTTCCTTCCCTCCACCATCCACTCCTTCCTGCAAGGTCACCAGGGAACCTCTACTCACTGAGGACAAAGTGCAGCAAAAGGATGCTTACTCTGACACTTTGGCCCCAACCCGTACTGTCACAACTCCAGTGAGTTGGCCAAAATCATTCATGGAGCTGAATCAGAAGCAAAGCACATATCCAATCCTGAAGGTCAACCCACGCCAATATGAGAAAAAGCCACGCCAGCAAAGTCCCCTTTGAGGAGAGCAAAGAAGAAGGCAGGGGTACATGGGCAAGAGTATTTGCCCAGTGGCCAAAGTCAGGTGGGTCTCCTAGCCAGGGCACAGGGAATATCAGTTGAGCCTGAAACCAAGACCCCTCCTACCCCTCAACCCCTTGCAAGCACTGCCATCCAAACTCAGGCAGTGGCTGGGCCTTCAGGCCATGCCTTATTTTCCTGGAATCCTCACATGCAAAGGATACAAAGAGACTCTCCATGTGCTCTGGGGCCTTTAGCTATTTTAAAAGTTCTATGTCTATAGCCCATTAAAATGCCCCGATTGACCAATTTATTGAGCTTGCCTCCTTTGGGGGGAGCCAAGTTTCTCTGCTTTGGAAACCATTACTGTGTAAGTGTAAGTATGTAAGTATTCATACTTACATACTGGTGGTTAAGAGTCCCAAACTCTGGTGTTTTTAAAGGTATCTGTTAAAAAAAAATAAAGGTATCTGTTATATGGGAAAAGAATCTTAAAAAAGTGAGTATGTATAACTGATTCACTTTGCTATACACCTTAAACTAATACAATATTGTAAACCAACCATATTCCAATTAAAAATAATTTTTAAAAAGATATCTTTGATTCAAACAATAAATGCTGGAGAGTTGTGGAGAGAAGGGAACCCTCCTACCCTGTTGGTGGGAATGTAAACTGGTACAGCCACTATGGAGAACAGTACAGAGGTTCCTTAAAAAACTAAAAATAGAGCTACTATATGACCCTGCAGTCCACTCCTAGGTATTTATATATGGAGAAAAACATGATCCAAAAGGATACATGCAGCCCAGTGTTCATTGCAGCATTGTTTTCAATAGCCGAGATATGGAAGCAACCTAAGTCCATTAACAGTGGAATGGATAAAGAAGATGTGGTACACATATCCAGTGGAATATTATACAGCCATAAAAAAGAATGAAATAATGCCATTTGCAGCAATACGGATGGATCTAGAGATTGTTATATGGAGTGAAGTAAGTCAGACAAAGAAGGAGAAATATTGTATAATATCCTTTCTATGTGGAATCTAAAAAGAAATGATACAAATGAACTTACAAAACAGAAAGAGACCCATAGACTTAGAGAAGGAACTTGCAGGGGGAATGATGCGAGGGAGGGATAATTAGAGGGTTTGGGATGGACATGTAAACACTGATAGATTTTAAATGGATAGCCAACAAGGACCTACGTACAGAACAGGGAGCTCTGCTCAATGTTATGTGGCAGCCTAGATGGGAAGGAAGTTTGGGGGAGAACGGATACATGTATATGTGTGGCTGAGTCCCCTTTGCTGTTCTCCTGAAACTATTACAACATTCTTAATCGGCTATACCCCAATATAAAGTAAAAAGTTTAAAAAATAAATATCTGTGATTGGCTTAAGGTGAAACTTCAGCTTCTCAGTTTCCTCACCTATAAACTTGACAGAACTAAATTTGGGGCATTAAGATTTCTTCTCACTTTATGATTCATCTCTCTCTCTCTCTCTCTCTCTCCCCCCCTCCCTCTTTCTTCTCTCTCTCACATACACACACATTCTGCTTTATTTCTGGATATTAACTCCAAATGTCATACCAAACTATATTACAGCCTGAGGCAAAAAAGGAAAAATCAGTAGAACTTGTCCTCTATTTAAATATTGATATTTTGTTCATGGGGTTTTTGCATTAATTTTAATACACTATTTAAAATCTTGACTTAGCTGGATTTTTGGTGCCCCCTTAAATGATGTGCCCAAGGCAAGCACCTCACTTGCCTTGCCCTACTTCCAATCCTGTTAGGCCCTCTCTCCCTCTGGGTGATGAGGGAAGGGAGACTCCACAGATGGGCAGAAAGAAGAGACTAATGTGATTCATTCTATGAAGTTAGCCAGAGCCAGCTGTAGTGGTTATTTTATTATAGATAACCCACTCTGCTGGCTCAGACAGTAAAGAATCTGCTTGCCAAAGCAAGAGATGCGGATTTGATCCGTTGGTCAGGAAGATCCCCTGGAGAAGGGAATGATGACCCACTCCAGTATTTTTGCCTGGAGAATCCCATGGACAGAGGAGCCTGGTGGGCTACAGTCCATGTGATCGCAGAGTCAGACATGATTGAGCGACCAACACTTTCACTTTTTCACTTTCAACCCACCTATAATTTCTAGTTTTTATTTTAGTTCCCCCAGACTAACAATTCTTTGAGTATGGGGACCCTCATATCTTTTTTTTTTTTACGTTCTTGGCCTTTACACATCAAATGCCCCGCACAGTTAAGCACTGAATTATTAGAACAAAATGACAAGACACACAATGAATTCTAGATTTCACACCCACCTTCTCTTGACCTTCCAGAAGACACCTATCTGTCATTTAAATTATTTTTAAGTTCAAATGATAAAAACACAAGTAGCTAGAAAACCAGAAAGGTAAAAGTGTGGCTTTGGTGCAATGTCATCAGACAACAAGGAAGACATCTGGGGTTTGTTCCTTGCTTTTTTCTTCTTCTAGAGTTAAGATGAGAAGAGGGGGACTTCCCTGGTGGTCCAGTGGCCAAGACTCCATGCTCCTAACGCAGGGAACTCAGGTTTGATCCCTGGTCAGGGAACCGGATCCCACATGCCGCAGCTAAAGATTCTGCATGCCACAACAACAAAAATCTCGCAACCCACAATGAAGATGGAAGATCTTGCATGCCACAACTAAGACCCAGCACAACCAAATAAATAAACTTTTAAGTTTTTTTCTTTTTAAGAGGAGCAGAGGGAGGTAAGATGCCGACAAACAAGCTTCATGGAGCCAACAGGATTCCCAAAGTCTGAGGAAGGTCACCATTCTTTGACCTAACAAACCAAAGGATGCATATTACCCACTGGCTTGGGACAGGATTTGCAGGAAAACCTTCTGACTCCATTCATCTGATCTTGGGATGGAGCATTACGGACTTCGTATTGAAATGGGATCTGAGGTGGTGAGGGAGGGGGTATGTGTGTAATTACAGCTGATTCACTTTGTTTTACAGCAGAAACTAACACATTGTAAAGGAATTATACAATTTTTTAAATAAAAAAAAAAAACCAGGATCTGTGAAAAGTCTGCATTAGAGGACATTTCAAAGGAATTTTATTTCTTTCAATTAAATGCATAAATAAAAACTGATAGTATAATAGGGCTTTCCTAGGGGTGTATATTGTTACCCTGTTTATTTAACTTATATGCAGAGTACAGCATGAGAAACACTGGACTGGAAAAAACACAAGCTGGAATCAAGATTGCCGGGAGAAATATCAATAACCTCAGATATGCAGATGACACCACCCTTATGGCAGAAAGTGAAGAGGAACTCAAAAGCCTCTTGATGCAAGTGAAAGTGGAGAATGAAAAAGTTGGCTTAAAGCTCAACATTCAGAAAATGAAGATCATGGCATCTGGTCCCATCACTTCATGGGAAATAGATGGGGAAACAGTGGAAACAGTGTCAGACTTTATTTTTCTGGGCTCCAAAATCACTACAGATGGTGACTGCAGTCATGAAATTCAAAGACGCTTACTCCTTGGAAGGAAAGTTATGACCAACCTAGATAGCATATTCAAAAGCAGAGTCATTACTTTGCCAACAAAGGTTCGTCTAGTCAAGGCTATGGTTTTTCCTGCGGTCATGTATGGATGTGAGAGTTGGACTGTGAAGAAGGCTGAGCGCTGAAGAATTGATGCTTTTGAACTGTGGTGTTGGAGAAGACTCTTGAGAGTCCCTTGGACTGCAAGGAGATCCAACCAGTCCATTCTGAAGGAGATCACCCCTGGGATTTCTTTGGAAGGAATGATGCTAAAGCTGAAACTCCAGTACTTTGGCCACCTCATGCAAAGAGTTGACTCATTGGAAAAGACTCTGATGCCGGGAGGGATTGGGGGCAGGAGGAGAAGGGGACAACAGAGGATGAGATGGCTGGATGGCATCACTGACTCGATGGACGTGAGTGAACTCTGGGAGTTGGTGAGGGACAGGGAGGCCTGGCGTGCTACGATTCACGGGGTCGCAAAGAGTTGGACACGACTGAGTGACTGATCTGATCTGATAGCTGATAAAGAATCCACCTGCAATGCAGGAGACCTGGGTTCGATCCCTGTGTTGGGAAGATCTCCTGGAGAAGGGAATGGCTACCCACTCCAGTATTCTGGCCTGGAGAACTCCATGAACTATATGGTCCGTGAGGGTCACAGAGTCGTACACGACTGAACAACTCTCACTTTCTTTCAATAGGTATAACAATGGATTCATGCTGAAGTGCTAGCAAGTCAATCTACCGTGATAGAAGGCTCTGAACTGAATTCTCTACTTGTTTGACCACTAACTGTGTGCCCTTGAGCAAATCGCTTGCCTTTTCTATGCTTTCACTTCTTTATCTGTAAAAAAGGATGTTGGACTAAATGGCTGCTAAGATCCCTTTCACCTCTGACATTATATAGGAGAGGACACTATTCAAGGGCTGAAGGCAAGTTTGTTTATTAAATACTCCCTCCCATTGTCTTTCTGCCCTGTTGGCCTTTTTCCCATGAGAAGTGTCAAATTCTTTTTTTTTTTTTTTTTTAGTATTTATTTGGCTGCACTGGGTCTTCAGTTGCTGCATGTAGGATCTAGTTCCCTGACCAGGGATCGAACTCCAGCCCCCTCCCTGCATTGGAAATTCAGAATCTTAGCCTCTGTACCAGCAAGGAAGTCCCAGGAGTGTCAAACTGTTAATTAGTAGGTTTCCAAACATGAAAACTACAAAGTTTTACTGTACATTTGGTTTGGGTTTTTTTTTTTTTTTTTTATGGTTTTTTGTACATTTGGGAAAAATGAAGGTTTACCTTTTAAAGCAGAAAAAGAGAGCTTGCTTAGGAATCTAACAAGTCATACCCCCCCAAAAATGAAATGGAAGATCCTGAAAATCTGGGACTTCATGCAAAGAAAGAACAAGAATCATGTTGGTTTTTTTTTTTTTTTTTTTTAAAGATTCTCCTTCCATTTGCAACATCTTTATGCTTCCTTTATGGATTTCTCCATCTTTTTCAACTCTACAATGAGCTATTTTAAGAGTCTGTTTTCCTTCTCTACAGTAATACTGTTCAGATAGGCAATTTAATTGTCATCATACTTTTTCTTAGTCTTTCAAGACCTTTCATTACGGTGAAATAATTTTAGGTGCACCAAGCACAAATCCATTAAATACTTTCCTTATTTCACTAATGAACTATTGTGGGTGGTAAAAATTAATTTCATTCCACCCGTGATACTCACATATCTGTTAAATTTTTATAGCTGAGAAATGAAGGTTGCAACTAACTGAAGGCAAATGAGAGTCTCCTCTTAAAATGTTAAGTCTGTTGTTTCATTTATGCCAAGATGTATCTGAAGCAAAAAAAATCTATAAAAATACTTCATGAAATGAAAACGGCTCGACAGTTCCAATCTCAGGGTTGCTGCTGCAGAAGTTTTTATAGTCTGGATATGCTTAGGAATTAGAAGGCCCCTGTGTTCATGCATTGGAAGAAAATCGAGCAGATGTGTTTAAGCCTGTCCCAGCGGGCAAATCATTTGCAGGCTTGCACAGTACCGTCAGTGTCAAGGTCCTGGAGTGAACTGCCACTTAGCTCAGCCAATGTGGCTCAAGTCCACAGCTCAGGCTGTGGTGCTAACACCTCCCATCTCACACCTCCACCCAGGGGAGGTCACAAATGAGAAGGGGAGAGGATGTGGACAGAGTCAGTCAAACCCTTCCCTGTTGTATGGAAAGGAACTCCAAACTCAGGGCCTACTGACAGAGGGCCAGAGAAGCCACTCTGACAGGCAAGGGACAACATCTCAGAACAGTGACGGGTCAGATCCATGAACTCTGGCCGGAAGGTGCATTGAAAAGGAAAACAGGGACTTTGCTGACTGTCCAGTGGTTAAGACTTCACCTTCCAAGGCAGAGGGTGCAGGTTCAATCCCGTGAGGCTAAAATCCCATATGCTTCATGGCCAAAAAACCAAAACATAAAACAGAAACAACACTGTAACAAATTCAGTTGTTGTTTAGTTGCTAAGTTGGGTCAGATTCTTTTGCTATCCAGTGGACTAATAGCCCAACAGGTTCCTTTGTCCATGGGATTTCCCAGGCAAGAAGACTGGAGTGGGTTGCCATTTCCTTCTCCAGGGGATCTTCCCAACCCAGGGATCGAACCCACGTCTCTTGCATTGGCAGGTGGATTCTTTAACACTGAGCCACCAGGGAAGTGCCATAACAAATTCAATGAAGACTTTAAAAATGATTCACATCAGAACAAAAGAAAAGAAAAACAGAAATCATCCTATCACACTGATGACAATAATGATTTCATTGGTAAACGGGGGGTGGGGGGGTGGATAAGAAAATGTCTTTAGAGAAATAGCGCAACAGCCAGAGTTCTCTTTAGGGAGATAGGACAAATGTCACACGGCAAGAAAGGTCCAAGAACTGTCCCTGAAGATATATGCTTCCAGAACCACCAATGGCCTTGACAGAGGTGAAATTGGGGTTGACTAGTCAGTGCTTCCTTCCATACAGTCTCTTCCTGAACCCACTCTGATTTACTTGAGGTCAGCACCTTAGGTGGAAGGAGCAGCGTGTGGATTTTTCTTTAGTCACATTTAATTCCAGTTTCTGCCTTCAAATATGTGCAAAGTGTTCCAGAGGGCTCCAGGAGCTTGGTGCTTGAACCCCTGCTCCTCTTTTTTCCCTTTATCTCTTATTCTGGACTCCTTTCTCATTTCTCTCCACCCTTCTTTCTAAAACCCAAATGGTTGATTGATGAGATGAAATGATCACTGATAAGAAGACAGCCTAAGGCAAAAATCCCCCAAGTCATGTCCTATGGCCTCAGTGTAATTACTCAGGAGAGTCTGATGTTCATCCCTCTGCTGAGTTTAGGGCTTAACCACATAACCAGGAAGATAAGTGATAACTTTAAAGGAAAAAAAAAAAAAAATGAAGGGCCATAAGAAGGCAGTGGTCATATTTTTTCGATTTATAAAAACCATTACTTTGTTGTACTTCCATTTATCCACTCACACACACACACAACCTGATACCTTTATTATTTTTAACTCTATGAAATGGCAGCGAGCCACGTTAGCCTGCAGAGAATTATCAGTGGAGTCTGCCTTTAAAAAGAATGAAGGAAAAAAAAGGTTTCTCTCAAGTGACAGTAAATTGGATAAATGCTATTTTTAGATGAAATACATCTAACTAATGTCCAGATGTGATTCCACCACATGAAGAGAAAAACAAATCTATCTAAAGCACTGAGCTGTACTTGAAAACATTCTGTAAAGATTTCTGGTAATAACGATTTATCATGGAAAGGCTTAGACACGTGGTACTGACCAGCAGCCTCGGCAGCGGTTCCCTTGGGAACAACATCTGCACACGTGGCTTCAACATGTAGACGATCCCAAGGTTTACATTCCTGATTTAATTGTTACTGACTCTCTGGGCTCACAACTCGTCGGCAGTATATCTCCACGTGAGCAGAGAGAATAAGGGGAGAACACACGAATCAGGATTTCTGTGCTCAGCCAGTGGGGTCCTAGGATGGCTGACATCACGAGAGATCATGTACTTGTTCAAAGGATGCTGCTTCTGCTCCAGACAGTTTTGGAAGTCCTACTCATTCATTCAGCAAGTATTATATAAGCACCTACAGTCTTCTAAGCTGAGCATAAAGTAATGAGCAGAACAAACACAGCCCCTGTCCTCACAATTAGAGTCCAGTGGAATATCTTTTGGAGCCCAGATTGCAAATTATGAGAGAAAAACAAAATCTTATTACTTTGGTGACCCAAAGAGCAGTCCCAGTCTTTGCTGTGGTGCATGAACTTGAATAATGTCTGGCCATTTGAAACATCAATCTCTGAAATATAGTCACTGAAGATATTTAAAAATAACATGACACGGGCTTTAAGAGAAGAGTTACAAAGAAATCGCTGGGCAGCGGTGTCATCACTGGAATAAAGCGATGGCCTCTCCAGGTGATTCTCTCTGCCGTTTCTGCTCCTACAGGGAGGAAATGGGGAGAGGCTGTGGCAGGGAACGAGGGCAAGTTGGACAAGGGATAAAATCCCCGGTGGCACAGTGGTTAGGATGCTGTGCTCTCAACGTAGGGGGCCCAGGTTTGATCCCTGGTCAGGGAACAAGATGCCACATGCTCCAACTAAGAGTCCGTGTGCCGCAACTAAGGAACTCACCTGTTGCAACTAAGACACAGTGCAGCCAAATAAATATACCTTGAAAAAAAAAATATCTGGATAGAGGAGGGAGGGGGATAAAAGCGTTAAATGAAGGCAGCTTCAGAGTTGAGCCCAGATAGTTAGAAAACTGCGGTCAAGGTGTAATGGATTCCATCAAAGAATTGGATGTGGGGACTTCCCTGGTGGTCCAGTGGTAAAGAATCTGCCTGCCAATACAGAGGATGTGGGTTCAATCCTTAGGAAGATCCTGCATGCTGAAGGGCAATTATGCCCATGTGCTGCAACTATTGAGCCCCCACGCCCTACATACAGCCTGTGCTCCGCAACGAGAGAAGCCACTGCAATGAGAAGCCCAAGCACTGAAACTAGAGAGTAGCCCTGGCGCATCACAACTAGTGAAAAGCCTGTGCACAGCAACAGAGACCCAGCACAGTCAAAAATGAACGAAGAGAGAAAGACAGAAAAAATTTTAAAAACTGGATGGGGAAGCACAGGAGCTAGGTTTACAATGTGGGCACCAAAGTCCAGGGGGGTAGAAGTGTTTTTTTTTTTTCCAGATTAAAGATGGATTTGCATGTAGCCCTCTAAACTCTCCTACTTGAAGGCTCTTACAATATCCCACTCTCTGCAGAGAAATTTAGCTGCAACCTGGGGTGTGTCTTGTAGGCATGAAATTGAGCTGATGGAACTGATGAAGATATCAGGCTTGCAATATCAGTTTCACTCACATTACCCTCGACAGCTCAACTAACCAGGACAGGCCAGGGCTGGCTTCCTTTCCCTCCTTAAGAGCCACCCCATCGGGATAATCTTTTAAGCCTAGCAGATCAGAAATATTCTTATCTGTGCTTCTTGGCACCGTGGGTGATCCTGCTTCCTATAGGGACTCTGATGGAGTTGATCTCCACCCCAATACCCTGGTGGTTTTATTTTTTATTGGCGTATAATTGTCGTACAATGTTGTGTCAGTTTCTGCAATACAACACAGTGAATCAGCTATAACTATACATATATCCCCTCCTTCCCACTCCCCCATCGCACCCTCTAGATCACAGAGCACCAAGCTGAGCTCCCTGTGTTACACAGCAGCTTACACATGGTAGTGTGTGTGTGTGTGTGTGTGTGTGTGTGTCAGGACCTCTCTCCTAATTCATCCCACCCTCCCCTTTCCCCACTGTGTCCACAGGTTCCTTCTCTGTCTGCATCTCTATTCCTGCCCTGCAAACAGGTACATCTATACCATTTTTTCTAGATTCCCATTACACCAGTGGTTTTAAAATATACCTCAAATATACATCTATGGAATGGCCTGGTGGGTGGGACCAGACTTCCCTACTTGGGTACATACAGAGCTTTTTTTTAAAAAAAAAAAAATCAGTTTTCTAAACTGGTCTCCATGCAAGATTTTGTTAGATAAAACAAAATAATTCAGAGGAGGTTCTAGTATATATTTTTATAGAAAACAAGGTGGGATGCTTGAAATAGCTGTTCTAGACCAAGAGTCAGCAGTCATTTCAACCATATGTGGATAAACCGGGCTAGACCGTGGGGTAAGCAGATTCCTTTTGTGGTCTGTTAAGCCCCAGGCATGAACAAAAAAGAAAATAATGGGAAATCAATAAAAGAAGAGGGACGCCAGAGAAAGAAAAGGATTAATTTCTATAATAGTGGTTTGGAGGCCTCTCTTCCCAGAAAATGTACACTTATACACTTCACATAATATGCTGCAAACCATCTGTAGGGCTCTGTCAACTGTGAAGACCCTCATCTAGGGACCCAGGTTGAAAGCCTCCATGGGAGGCTTCCCTCACAGCAGGTTACCCTATCAGTTACATAGGGTGCCTGCTGTGAAGCCAATATTCTGGAATTCTCATTTTTATTTAATGCAACTCTGATTTTTCCTAGTTATACTCGTATGGATGTTGCTATGAATCACAGTGTTGTTCAGTCACTAAGTCATGTCTGACTCTTTTTAACTCCATGGACTGCAGCATGCTGGGCTTCCCTGTCCTTCACCATCTCCCAGAGTTAGCTCAAATTCGTGTCCACTGAGTTGGTGATGCCATCCAACTATCTCATCCTCTGTCATCCACTTCTCCTCCTTCCCCCAACCTTTCCCAGCATCAGGGTCTTTTGCAATGAGTCAGCTCTTCGCATCAGGTGGCCAAAACATTGGAGCTTCAGCATCAGTCCTTCCAGTGAATATTCAGAGTTGATTTCCTTTAGGATTGACTGGTTTGATGAACCACAGTGAACCACACTCGAAGTTTTGGACATAGGCTTTCAAATGTTTTGCTTAGAATTCATCTAATTTAATAGGCTTTATTAGCTACTCTCCAATCTGTATCTTTAGATCTCTAATCTGAAGAAATAACATAATTGTTAGATTCAAGTGAAGTCTACCACTTGCCAAAGGTGTTTCAACACTTGTTGTATTAATAGCTCCCCTTGGAAGCACAAACAATTGAGGCTTTTGCTGGGGACATCTAATATTATTTGGTTATTTTAATAGCACTAGCCTCCTGGTGTCATCATTAAGCCTCTCATACTCCCTTAGGCCTTGATGGTTGTTGATACTGACACTTTTAATCAACCTCTATTTAAAACCTTAAGACCAGGACTTCCCTGGTGATCCAGTAGCTAAGACTCTGCATTCCCAGTACAGGGGACCCAGGTCTGACCCCTGGTCAGGGAACTATATCCCACATGCCACAACCAAAGGTTTGCATGCCACAACTGAGACCCAGTGCAGCCAAACAAATTTTTTTTAACTACAGCTAAAAAAAAAATAACCTTAAGACCAAGTAATTGTGACCAAGTCATTACCCTGTTATGCTTGATCCTTACTCAAAATAATCATTGCCTTTCTGGCCATCTATCCTCTCTTGTATTAACAGAGTAGGGTTTAATTCCAGCACAGACTTTCCCTTCTGAGTTCTGGCCTCACATATCCAGTGATTATACATACCAGAGACACCTTAAACTCAATATGCCTAAAGCTAGGAGAAGGCAATGGCACCCCACTCCACTACTCTTGCCTGGAAAATCCCATGGATGGAGGAGCCTAGTAGGCTGCAGTCCATGGAGTCGCTAAGAGTCGGACACAACTGAGCGACTTCACTTTCACTTTTCACTTTCATGCATTGGAGAAGGAAATGGCAACCTGCTCCAGTGTTCTTGCCTGGAAAATCCCAGGGACGGTGGAGCCTGATGGGCTGCCGTCATGGGGTCGCACAGAGTCGGACACGACTGAAGCTACTTAGCAGCAATTAGCAGACTCTTCTTTCCTCCAGATCTACTCTTCCACCTGTCTACCTGCATGCACCGCCACACAGACCATGCTTAAGACAAAGTTATTTGGACTTCTTCCTTCTTCTCCACTCTCGTGTCCAATAGGTAGTAAGGTCTTCATGAGTCCACCTCCCTCATAGCCAAGCACTTTTGTTCATGTCTCCACCCACCTTCGGGATTACTGCAGCAGCCTCACTGGACTTTCAGCCCCTCTCCCTTCAATCTGTTGCCAATGACCTTTGGAAATTACAAATCTGGTCTTAGAACCATTTCCACTTAAAATACTTTAATAGGGACTGCCCTGGTGGTCCAGGGGTTAAGACTTCATGCTTCCAATGCAAGGGGTCCAGGTTCCATCCCTAATCAGGGAACTAGATCCCACATGCTGCAGCTAAGAGATCCCACATGTGACAACTAAGACCCAGCACAGCCAAAAAACAAAAAATCCTTCAATAGATGCCCCTTGCCCTCAAAATACAAATCAGACTCCTTAGCATAGAATTTAAGGCTCTTCCTAAGCTGTCCCCATGTCACCCCCAACTCCCCCAGGCCAGCACCCAAAGCTTGGGCCTGGTAAACCACATGCTATCCCTCTGAATGATGGCCTTTCCCTCTTGAGCACGCTTTTCCCTTGCTTAACACCTATGCGTTCTTCAAAAGTACATGAAATGTTGAAAAATGGGCGCTATTTTGGTGTTGGATGCACATTTTATGATTTCTAATCCTCCCAATGATCCCCTGGGACCTGCAGAATTTGGTGAAAGGCGTGCAGCTAATGAGTAGCTGAACAGGAACTCAGATCAGGCCTGCTTGATTCCAGTGCCTACAATCTTTCCATGAAGCCAAGATGCCCCACTTCAGAACTGCTCTCAGATGTTGTCTTCTGCAGGGGCCTCCCCTGCCCCTCATCTGGCCTGGCTCTTACAGCGCCCACCAGGGCTTTCCTCTAACTGCCTCCAAAATGCACAGTGAAGTGTTGCTCAGTCACTGTCCTATGTTGTGAGCTTCTAGTGGCAAACAGTGGGCCTTTTAATTAGAAAAGGGACCTCCCTGATGGTCCAGTGGTTAAGACTCTGCACTTCCATTGAAGGGGCCACAGGCTTGATCCCTGGTCATGGAGCTAGATCCCACATGCCACAACTAAAAGATTCCACATGCTGCAACACACACACCCACACCCACACACACCCACACACATACACACCCACACACACACCCACACACACCCACCTGCATTCCACAGTGAAGATCTGCAGCTAAGAGCTGGAGCAGCCAGATAAATATCTTTTTTAAAAAAGAAAGAAAGAAAAGAACACCTGATCACAAAGCTAAAATTTAACTAATAGACTGAACTATGAACAGACCCCATGCCCCACATCCAGTCCAGGTACTTAGAAGTAACCAATGTTAACTTCCTTCTTGTATAACCTTCCAGAAATGTTCATGACTATGGAAATATATATACAAATATGTTTTCCCCCAACAGATGGTCTCAAACTGTACATACTTTTCTGCAATTTGCTTTTTTCCTAAAAACATTTTAGACATTTTTCTACATCAGTATGTGTAGATCTACATCTTTTTTTACAGAAATAAATCCATTTATACTATTTTCACAACTCATATAAAGGAATAAAACTCACTGCTTAAAGGTTATAAAGTCAGTGTGGGGGAAAAAAAAGTCTAGCCATGTGCTGCTTACAAGAGAAATACCTCAAACATGATGCACAAGGCCTAAAAGTCAAGGGATTCACTCCCACACTGTTGGTAGGAATGTAAATTGGTGCAGACACTATGATGAGCAGTATGGAGATTCCTTAAAAAACTAAAAACAGAGCTACCATATGATCCTACAATCCCATTCCTGGGCATATATCCAGAAAACCGTAACTGACAAAGATGCACGCACCCCAATGTTCATTGCAGCACTGTTTGCAAGAGCCAAGACATGGAAGCAGCCTAAAGTCCACGACAGATTAACAGATAAAGAAGATGTAGTACACACACACACACAAGGAATATTACTCAGCCATAGAAAAAGAATGAAATACTGCCATTTGCAATATTTCATTGCAAATGAAATATGGATGGACCCAGAGATAATCGTACTAAGGGAAGTAAGTCAGATGAGAAAGACAAATATCAGATGCTATTGCTTATATGTGGAATCTAAAAAAAAAAAGATACAAATTAACTTGTATATAAAACAAAAATGAGGGCAGGAGGAGAAGGGGACAACAGAGGATGAGATGGCTGAATGGTATCACTGACTCAATGGACATGGGTTTGGGTGAACTCCGGGAGTTGGTGATGGACAGGGAGGCCTGGCGTGCTGTGGTTCATGGGGTCGCAAAGAGTCAGATATGATTGAGCAACTGAACTGAAAACAAAAATAGACCCAAAGACATAGAAAACAAATTTATGGTTACCGAAGGAGAAAGATGGGGAGGGATAAATTAGGCATTTGGGATTAGCATATATCATACTACTGTATATAAAACAGATAACCAATAGGACCTACTATATAACACAGGGAACTATAATCAATATTTCATAATAACTTATAAGAGAAAAGAATCTGAAAAAGAATACATGTGTCTGTATAACTGTATACCTGAAACTAACACAATATTGTAAATCAATTGTATTCCAATAGGAAAAAGCACCAAAAGGTGGAAAGGAGACAAAAAAAGAAAACAACAACAACAAAGTGTTCTTGAGAGTTGTTAAAAAAAAAAAAAAAAAGTCAAGGGATTCATTAAATAAGAACACATGAATCTGTGTGTGTATATATATTTAAATAAATAAATGGAGGAGAAGCGAAATTTCTGCCTTACAGAAGAAAAGTAACCAGTAAGTATGGATCAAATGACGAAAGTAGAAAACTGCCACTTGGCAACCATCATAGTAATAACTGATGCAAGCAAGAATCACTGATTTTTACTAAAGGGCAGTTGGTGATGGACAGGGAGGCCTGGTGTGCTGCAATTCATGGGGTCGCAGAGAGTCAGATACAACTGAGCGACTGAACTGAACTGAGACACTTGAGAAATGACAGCTTATTCACAATTGTCTCAAAATCTCCCTCCAAAAGAGAGAGGGAATTTACAAATTACAAAAGGAAAAATAAGAACTTTCTAATGAAAATTCTTGACAGACACCACCCTAACCGGGTGATCTAAATTAGCAGCACAGTTAAGGCACACATCATCTGATATCAGGCACTAAGAAGGACATAGCATTACTTCTGGGGTATTTCTGTCAAAATGCATAATGTGAATATCGTCACGATGAACCATCAGACAAACCCAGCTCTGGAGACATCCTGCAACAGTAACAGATCCTTCAAAAAAGTCAAGTTCATGAGAGACAATGAAAGCACTGAGGAAGCATTTCAAATTTAGAGTAGCTAAAGAGATGTGACAACAGAATGCAATCTGTGATTCAGGACTTTCTTTTGCTATAAAGGACAAGGAGTTGTCTTAACTGGGATAAACCCCAATGGTCTTCCAAGATTACAAATCTGATCTTATAGCCACCTCTACTTGACTTCTTCCCATAGAGACCCTTTGCCTTCAAGATAGAAACCAAATCTGTTAGCATGGAATTCATTGCTCTTTGTAAGATGTCCCATCTGTAAACCCTTCAGTATGTATCTCTAAACAATGACTTTTTTTTGTCCACACTGCCCCGCATGTGGGATCTTAGTTCCCTGACCAGGGATCGAAACTGCATCCCCTGCAGTGGAAGCACAAAGAAGTCTTAGCCACCGGACCACCAGGGAAGCCCCTCTAAGCAATGACTTTCTTGTTGATGGTAATGCAGGCCACGATTTCATACAGGGCTGGGTATGAGAGCTACTAGATAGCAGAGAGCCGGTGGACCAGCCCCCACCATCCACGATGGTGGAAGCACAGGTGTACAATTGCTATAGATAAGCTGAATTCCATATCTCTAAGAGTGACGCTAGGTCAGTATTTTTAAACCCACCTTCCCTCCAGGTGATTCAAGTATGTAGTTGGCCCCTAAAAACCTCTCTACTCTCCTCTCCCTACCCTCCACTCTTGAGCTCTGGGGATGAGAAACCATAGTTCTGGGGACCCACAGTCTTTTTTTAAAAAATATTTATGTATTTGGCTATGCTGGGCTCAGTTGCAGCACGCAAACTCTTAGCTGTGGCATGTGGAATTCTAGTTCCCTAACCAGAGTTCAAACCTGAGTCCCCTGTATTGATTGGGAGTGGAGTCTTAGCCACTGGACCACCAGGGAAGTCCTGGACCCACAGTCTTGAGCTTCTATCTGGGAGGATTCACCTTGCTGTGCCCACTCCCCTGCCCTGCAACTGGCTCCTCTGGACTCTAGCATTGCCACATAAGATGCGTGTTTTCCACAGATACAGACATTTGTCATCTCCAATAGACACATCTCCTTGAGGCTGACTGGGAAGCCATGGGGAAGGCACTGAATCAGAAGTTCTGGGAGTCTCAGAGGAGGGGGCAAGATGTCCCTGGGTTGGAAATTCCAGAAAGGCCTCCTGGAGGGAGTGGCTCTTGGGCAGGGCCATCAAAGTAGGATGGGTGGGTGGAGACCTATAATTGGACTTACTCCTATCTGATCTGAATTCTCTGAAAGCCTGAGGCATTTTATTTCTCTTCTCCACCCTTTTCCCCACTTGAATTAAAATGTGATCTTCTACATCTTGAGGGTGCTTTACAGCATGGGCTTTAGAGTCTGAGAATACAGGGTCTGTACATGTGTGGTCTGGGGTGTGTCAGGGGACCTCACTGACCTCAGCTTCCTCATCAGAGAGCTGGGGATGATGGTACTTCATAGGGTTGCAGGAAGCATTGAATGGAATGCTCTAGAAAGAGAAAATCACTGAAGAGCAGTTGAACAATCATTCTGAGGGGGCTTCAAGTAGGGTTTGATGGACTTGGATAGGACATTTGTCATATCTCAAGTGGCAAAAATATTACCTCTCTTAATTAAATGTCTTATTTTGAGATCATTGCAGATTCACATGCAGTTGTAAGAAATAACTGAGAAGTCCTGTATGTCCTTTACCAAGTTTCCACCAATGATAAGTCTTATGAAACTGTAGGACTATCAACCAGAATATTGACGCTGATACTATCATGATTCAGAACATCTCCTCCTCCACCAAGAGTTCCCAGGCTGCCTTTTTATAAGTACACCTACTTCTCTTCCACCCCATCCACTCCTTAACTCTTCAGTTCAGTTGCTCAGTCATGCCTGACTCTTTGCAACCCCATGGACTGCAGCATGCCAGGCTTCCCTGTCCATCACCAACTCCTGGGAGCTTACTCAAACTCATGTCCATTGAGCTGGTGATGCCATCCAACCATCTCATCCTCTGTTGTCCCCTTCTCCTCCCACATTCAATCTTTTCCAGCATCAGGGTCTTTTCTAATTAGTTCTTCACATCAGGTGGCCAAAGTATTGGAGTTTCAGCCTCAGCATCAATCCTTCCAATGAACACTCAGGACTGATTTCCTTTAGGATTGACTGGTTTGGTCTCCTTGCAGTCCAAGGGACTCTCAAGAGTTTTCTCCAACACCACAGTTCAAAAGCATCAATTCTACGGCGCTCAGCTTTCTTTGTAGTCCACCTCTCACATCCATACATGACTCCTGGAAAAACCATAGCTTTGATAAGACAGACTTCTGTCAGCAAAGTAATGTCTCTGCTTTTTAATATGCTATCTAGGTTGGTCATAGCTTTCCTTCCAAGGAGCAAGCATCTTCTAATTTCATGGCTGCAGTCACCATCTGCAGTGATTTTGGAGCCCAAGAAAATAAAGTCTCTCACTGTTTCCATTGTTTCCCCATCTATTTGCCATGAAGTGATGGGACCAGATGCCATGATCTTTGTTTTTTGAATGTTGAGTTTTAAGCCAGCTTTTTCATTCTCCTCTTTCACTTTCATCAAGAGGTTCTTTAGTTCCTCCTTGCTTTCTGCCATAAGGGTGGTGTCATCTGTGTACCTGAGGGTATTGATATTTCTCCCGGCAATCTTGATTCCAGCTTGTGCTTCATCCAGCCGGGCATTTTGCATGATGTACTCTTCATATAAGTTAAATAAGCAGGGTGACAATATGGAGCCTTGACATACTCCTAACCCCTGGCAACCACTAATCTATTTCTATAATTTTATCATTTCAAGAGTATCATGCATGCAGGGAGCTCAAACCCGGTGCTCTGTAACAACGCAGAAAGGTGGGATGGGGTAGGAGGAGGGGGGGAGGTTCATGAGGGAGGGAACATATGTATACCTATGGCTGATCCATGTTGATGTATGGCAGAAGCTAACACAATATTGTAAAACAATTATCCACAAATTAGAAATAAATTTATTAAAAACAACAAAAAAGAACCCAAACCAACCAACCAGTGTCTTGTAAATGGAATCACATAGTATATAATCTCTTGGGATTTCCCTTATTCATTTGGCATAATTCTCTGAAGAGTCATGAAAAGGTTGTTGTGTGAATAATTCATTCATTTACATTGTTGAATATTATTTTGGATGGACCATCATTTAACCACTCACCCGTTGAAAGACATCTAGGCTGTTTCTAGTCTGGGGCTACTATGGATAAAGCTGCAATTAACATTTGTGTATAGGTTTTTATGTGAACTGAATGTATGTTTTCATTTTTCTGAAACAAATGTCCAAGATTGTAATTTCTGGGTTGCCTGGTCATTATGTGTTCAGTTTAAGACATTGTTGAACTGTCTTCCAGAGTGGCTGTAGCATTTTAACTGCATGCCAGCAATATATGAGTGAGCCAGTTTCTCTGCATCACTGCTGGCATTTGATATTGTAGTTATTTCTTATTTTAGCTTTTCTGACAGGCAAGTAGCAGTATCTCATTGTGGTTTCAGTTTGGATTTCCCTAATGGCAAATAGGGAGGAGGGAATGGCAAACCACCCCAGTATACTTGCTGTGAGAACCTCATGAACTGTATAAAAAGATAAAAAGATATGACACTGAAAGATGTGCCCCAGGTCAGAAGGTTTCCAATATGCTACTGGGGAAGAGTGGAAGACAATAATAGCCCCAGAAGGCATGGAGCAGCTGGGCCAAAACGGAAACGCTGCTCAGTTGTGGATGTGTCTGGTGATGAAAGTAAAATCCAATGCTGCAGAGAACAGTACTGCATAGGAACCTGGAATGCTAGGTCCGTGAATCAAGGAAAATTGGACACGGTCAAGCAGGAGATGGTAAGAATTACCATGGTAAGATGGACATGGACATGGTAAGATGGTAAGAATTACCATGGTAAGATGGACATGGACAGGAATGGGCGAATTTAATTCAGAAGACCATTATATCTACTACTGTGGGCAAGGGTCCTATAGAAGAAATGGAGTAGCCCTCATAATCAACAAGAGTCCAAAATGCAGTACTTGGGTACAACCTCAAAAATGACAGAATGATCTCAGTTTGTTTTCAAGACATGCTGTTCAACATCACAGAAATTCAAGTCTATGCCCCTACTACCAATGCCAAAGAAGCTGATCAGTTCTACGAAGACCTAGAAGACCTCCTAGAACTAACACCAATAAAAGACGTTCTATTCATTACTGGGGATTGGGATGCAAAAGTAGGAAGTCAAGAGAGACCTGGAGTAACAGGCAACTTTGGCCTTGGAGAACAAAATGAAGCTGGGCAGAGGCTAACTGAATTCTGCCAAGAGAACGCACTGGTCATAGCAAACACCGATTTTCAACAACACAAGAGATGACTTTACACATGGACATCACCAAATGGTCAATACTGAAATCAAATTGATTGCATTCTTTGTACTGAAGATGGAGAAGCTGAATACAGTCAGCAAAAACAAGACCTGGAGCTGACTGTGGCTCAGATCATCAGCTTCTCACAGCAAAATTCAGGCTTAAACTAAAGAAAGTGGGGGAAAACCACTAGGTCAGCCAGGTGCGACTTAAGGTGACGAATAGGTTCAAGGGATTAAATACAGTAAACAGTGTGCCTGAAGAACTAGGGACAGGGGTCCAAAATATTGTACAGGAGGCAGCGGACAAAACCATTCCAAAGACAAAGAAAAGATGGCAAAGTGGTTATCTGAGGAGGCTTTACAAATAGCTGAAGAAAGAGAAGCGAAAAGCAAGGGCAAAAGGGAAAGGTACATCCAGCTAAATGCAGAGTTCCAAAGGAGAGACAAGAAGGCCTTCTTCAATGAACAGCGCATAAAACTAGAGGAAAACAGCAGAAGGGGAAAGACAAGAGATCTCTTCAGGAAAATTGGAAATATCAAGGGAACATTTCGCCCAAAGATGAGCACAATAAAGGACAGAAATGGTAGAGACCTAGTCAACTCAGAAGAGATGGAAAGAAGACACAGAAGAATTGTAAAAAGATCTTAATGAACCAGATAACTATGATGGTGTGATATGTCACCCAGAGCCACTCTGGGGTGTGAAGTTAAGTGAGCCTTAGGAAGCACTGCTGTCAATAAAGCTGGTGGATGCAATGGAATTCCAGTAGAGCTACTCAAAACCCTAAAGGATGATGCTGTCAAAGTGCTGCACTCAATATGTCAGCAAATTTGGAAGACCCAGCAGTGGTCACAGGACTGGAAAAGGTCAATCCTCATCCCAGTTCCCAAGAAGGGTAGTGCTAAAGAATGTTCAAACCATCAGACAATTGCACTCATCTCTCATGCTAGTAAGATCATACTTAAAATATTACATGCTAGGCTTCAGCATTATATAAACCAAGAACTTCCAGACGTCCAAGCTGGGTCTAGAAAAAGCAGAGGAACCAGAGATTAAATTACCAACATCTGGTGAATCATAGAGACAGCAAGCGAATGCCAGAAAAACATCCACTTCTGTTTCATTGACTGTGCTAAAGCTTTTGACTGTGTGGATCATAACAAACTGTGGAAAGCTCTTAAAGAGATAGGAATACCAGACATCATCTTACCTGTCTCCTGAGAAACCTGTAGGCAGGTCAAGAAGTAACAGTCAGAACCCTGTATGGAACAACTGACTGGTTCAGGACTGAGAAAGGAGTACACCAGGGCTGTCTGCTGTCACCCTACTTAACCTATACACTGAGCACAGCATGAGAAATGCCAGGCTGGATGAGTTATAAGCTGGAATCAAGACAAGTGGGAGAAACATAAACAACCTCAGATATGTGGATGATATCACTGTAATGGCAAAAGCAAAGAAGAACTAAAGAGCCTCTTGATGAGGGTGAAGGAGGAGAGTAAAAGAGCTGGCTTAAAACTAAATATTAAAAAACCTAAGATCATAGCATCCGGCCCCATTACTGGCAAATAGAAGGGGAAAATGTGGAAGTAGTGACAGATTTCCTCTTCTTGGGCTCTAAAATCACCGTGGATGGTGACTGCAGCCATGAAATCAGAAGACGATTGCTTCTTGGCAGGAAAGCAACGACAAACCTAGACAGTGTGTTGAGAAGCAGAGACATTACTCTGCTGACAAAGGTCCATATAATTAGGGCTATGGTCTTCCCAGCGGTCAGGTACGGTTGTGAGAGCCTGACCATAAAGAAGGCAGAGCGCCAAAGAATTGATGCGTTCCAACTGTGGTGCTGAGGAAGACTCCTGAGAGTCCCTTAGACAGCAAGGAAATCAAACCAGTCAATCTGAAGGGAAATCAACCCTAAATACTCACTGGAAGGACTGATGCTGAAGCTGAAGCTCTAGTATTTTGGTCACCTGATGTGAACAGCCAACTCTTTGGAAAAGTCCCTGATGCTGGGGAAAAAATGAGGGCAGAAGGAGAAGAGGGCTTCAGAGGATGAGATGGCTGGATGGCATCATTGATGCAATGGACATGAACTTGGGCAAACTTTGGGAAATGATGAGGGACAGAGAGGTCTGGCATGTTGCAGTCCATGGAGTTGCACAGAGTCAGACACTGTTAGGCGACTGAACAACGACAAATAATACTGAACATCTTTTCATGTGTTTTTTTGCCATCTTTAATAGCATCTCCATGCCTTTTGGCCATCTTCTAATTGGCTTTTTGCCTATTTTCTTGCTGAGTTTTGAAAATTCTTTATATATTCTAGATATTCTGGGTAGCATATATGTGGCTTGCAAATATTTCCTCTGGAGAAACATGTCCAGAGCTATTTTTTTTGTCTTCACAGAATCTTGTGCAGAACAAAAATTTAAATTTGATGAAGTCTCATTGATCAGTTTTTCTTTTTATGGACATTATTTTTTTGGTGTCAGGTCTAAGACTTTTCCTAGACCCAGGTTGCAAAGATTTTTTTTTTTTTTCTAATTGTCTTACAATTTTACATTTCATAGTTAAGTTTATGACCCTTTTTGAGTTTTCTTTTTTGTAGCAAATGAGCTTTTTTAAATTTGTTTTTGCCTATAGATATCTAATTGCTTCAGCAAGATTTTTTGAGGTTTGCCTCCTTTGAATTGGTTTTACATGTTTGTCAAAAATCATTGGGGCATATTCGTGTGAGCCTGTTTCTAGATTTTCTTTTTTGTTCCATTAATATGTCTAAAGTGTCTCTTTGCCAATACTATGCAGCTGCAATGACTACGGCTATAGAGTAAGTCCTGAAATCTAGTAGACTGATTTGTTGTTTAGTCACTAAGTCATGTTCAGCTCTTTTGTGGCCCCATGGACTGTAGTCCATCAGGCTCCTCTCCATGGGATCTCCCAGGAAAGAATTCTGCAGTGGTTTGCCATTTCCTTCTCCAGGGGATCTTTTCAACCCAAGGACCCAATCCTCGTCTCTTGAATTGGCAGGTGGATTCTTTACCACTGAGCCATCAAGGGAGCCCAGTAGACTGATTACTTCCAGTTTATTCTTTTTCAAAATTGTTTTAGCTTTTTGTTTTGATTTTCCCTATGAAGCTTAGAAAATTCTTGTCGATATCTATAAAAAGTCGTGCTGGAATTTTGATAGGAATTAAAATTTTATATCCATCTGGGCAGAATTGATATCTTTACTATGTTGAGTCTTCCAATTCATGAAAAAGGAATATCTCTCCATTTATTTAGATATTCTTTGATATCTTTCCTCATATTGTAGAATTTACAACATACACGTCCTATTCTTGTTTTGTTAAATTTATACCTAGGCATTTTTTTGGGGAATGATTGTTTATAGTATAGTATTTTTAATTTTTGTATCCACATGTTCATTGGTAGTATACAGAAATATAATTGATTTTTGGATTTTGATCTTATATTACACACCCTTAAGCTCACTTAGTTCCACAAGGGTTTTGTTTGGTTGGTTTTGTTGTTTTTTGTTGGGTGGGGGAGGCAGATTCTTTGGGATTTTTAATGTGGTCATGCCATCTGCAAATAGGAAACCTTGTAGTCCTTCCTTCTCAACTTATATGCATTTCCTATTCTTTCTTTTTTATACTGATTCGACCTTCCAGCACTACGTTCAGTAAGAATGGTGACAGTGGACCTCCTTGGCTGGCCTCAGTCTTAGAGGAAAAGCTTCAGTCTTTCCCCATCAAGTATAATCTTAACTGTTGTAGGTGTTTTGTAGATGCTCAAAGGCTTGGGATAGATTATTTCCATTCCAAAGGAGAGAAACAGGAAAGAAGGAAAGGGTGATGGGTCTCAAGCAAAGCTAAAACCTAGCAAGGCAAATTCCACTGGATTTTAAGGCTTGAGAATAATCTTCTCCGGTTCCATGCTCTGCCTCCTGGATCCCCTAAGACAGCAATTCCACTTCTGCGGCTTCCTTCATTTCACCTCTTTTCTTTATGACCCCTTTAATTCAAATTGGCTGGGTCTTTGCTGGTAGAATCCCATCTCTATTTCTGGCCTCTGTTCATTTCCATGTATGGGCTCTCTAGTTGTGGCGCATGGGTTCAGTTGCCCTGCAGCCTGTGGGATTTTATTCCCTAAACAGGGATTGAATCTATGTCCCCTGTATTGGAAGGTGGATTCTTAACCACTTGACCACCTGTGAAGTCCTCTGTCTCATTTCTTTTTTTTTTTTTTTTAACAATATGGATAGGTTGAAAATTTTCTGAATCTTCAAGTTCTGGTTCCTTTTTCTTAATTCCTTCTTCAATTCATCGCTCCTCTTCCACGTTTTACTTCAAGAATTCAGGAGGAACCAAACTTCTCTTTCAGTAATCTCAGCAAAGTATCTAATTTTATCATTCACAATTCTACCTTTCCAAAAACACTAGAACACATTTCAGCTAAGCTCTTTGCCAAATTTTAACGAGGATCACCTTTCCTCCAACGTTCAAACTCCTGTTTCTCATTTCTGTCCAAGATCTCACCAAAATCACTTCTTTTGTTGTTTTTAGGCCATACCATGTGGTGGTGGGATTTTAGTTCCCTGACTAGGGGCTGAACCTGCCCTCAGCAGCGAGAGTGCAGAGTCCTAACCACTGGACATCCAGGGAAGTCCCTCACCAAAATAACTTTTAACATCTATATTTCTAGCATGCACCTCAAAACTCTTCCAGCCTTTACCCATTGCACGCATGCATGCATGCTAAGTCACTTCAGTCATGTCCAACTCTGTATGACCCTATGGACTGTAGGCCACCAGGCCCCTCTGTCCATGGGATTTTCCGGGCGAGCGTACTGGAGTGGGTTGCCATGCCCTTCTCCAGGCTTTACCCACTACCCATTTCCAAAGCTGCTTCTGCATATACAAGTAGTTGTTACAGCAGCATCCCACTTCTCAGGACCAAACTCTGTTTTAATCTGCTTGGCTTCTAAGTCACTTCAGTCATGTCCGACTCTATGCACTGTAGCCCACCAGGCTCCTCTGTCCATGGGGACGTTCCAGGCAACAATACTAGAGTGGGTTGCCATGCCCTCCTCCACAGGATCTTCTCAACCCAGGGATTGAACCTGCATCTCTTACATCTCCTGCATTGGCAGGTGGGTTCTTTACCACCACCACCACCTGGGAAGCCCTTGGGCTTGGGCTGTTATAACAAAAGATATACCATAGCCTGGGTGACGTAACGAAAATTTATTTCCCCACAGTTCTGGAGGCTGAAAGTCTAAGGTCAAAGGCCAACAAGGTCAATATCTCATGAGGGCTCTCTCCCTGTGTTGCCGTCTCTTACTCTGTCCATACATGGCAGAAAGCAAGTGATCTCTCACTCACACTTCTTATAAAACCACTAATCCCATCACAAGGGCCCCACCTCCATGACTTCATCTAACCCTAATTATCTCCCAAAGACCTCATCTCCAAACATTAACACATCGGGGGTTAGGGTTTCAACATCTGAACACAGCCCATAGCATTGTTGAGAAGTCTTCTGTCTTCCTAGGCTGTTCCTTTTCCAATCCTTTGGGAAGAGACAGCAGGCTATTGTTTGGGTTTTCTCGTCTGCTCCTGTTGGCATTTCCAGGTTGCAGGCTTCGTCAGCTGCAGGTTTGAGGTATATGAGGCAAAAACATCCAAGAGACAGCCGTGCTGCTCCTCAGGTCCTGACATCCCTAGCCACTCTGCCTTTTCTCCACATTTCAGAGTCTTCTTTCATTTTCTATATAATGTACAGGGTTTTCAGGTTTACTCAGTGGAAAGAACAGGGAGAAGTATATCTACTCCACCTTCCCTGTTACTCTAATCTTTTTACAACTCTATTGGAAGGCTGTGCCATAACTTACTGATGAACATTTAGCATTGGTAATAAATGTCACTTTTTCCTACTAAAAACAACACTGCAATAAACAATGGAGTCGACTGTTTAGTTGGCTGTTTGCTTGTTTCTCATTTCTCTATTACCAGGGCTCAGTAGTGCCAAGCCACATAGCAGGTAAGTAATAAATGTTTATTGAATGAATAACTGCATTGTGACTGAACTGCCTCATTCCCTACCTGGTGTGGACTTAAATGCATCAGAGACTCTTATTACTTAAAAACCTCAACAGTTAGAACTGATTTGACTGAAAATGTACTTCTCAGGCGAGGTGGGAGGGAGGTCCAAGAGGGAGGAGATATATTTATCCATACAGCAGACTTACTTCATCATACATCAGAAATAACACAACACGGTAAAGCAATTATACTTCATCTTTAAAAATAGCTTATTAATTGATAAAGACTTGATTTATACCTTCTCCATCAGTATTTGCACTTTATGATTGACAGAACTTAACTTTCTCCATATGGGTGCAAACATGATTAGAAGGAAATTCATGGAAACAAAATCCCAACATAAATGGGAAGGAAGTCCAAAAAGGACGGGATATATGTAAATATACAGCTGATTCACTTTGCTGTACAGCAGATACTAAAACAACATTGTAAAGTTAACTCTACTCAATAAAAATTAATTAAAAAAAAAATCCCAGTGTTAACTCCCAATGGGATTATGGGTGATTTACATTTCCTTACGTTCTAAGTTTCCTACAATGATCACACTTTGTATCTGAAGAGTAACACAATAAAAATCACTCAGAGTCAAAAGCTTTTAAAACTCAATGGCCTGAAGCTGCAGTCATTGGTGGAGGGTCTGGAGTCCCCATAAATAACATCATGCTGTGGGTATATTTACTGGTACGCTGGCCCTGCATGAATCTGGAAACAGAGATGGGAGCCTAATGTGAAATGCATCACACCACCAATAGCATCGCAGCTCAGGGGTCCCCAACCTCTGCTCCAAGGGCTGACACCTCCTGTCAGATCAGCAGTGACATTAGAACAGAAATAAAAGGCACTATAAACTTAATGTGCTTGAGTCATCCTGAAACCATCTCCCCACCCCAACCCTGGGCCATGGAAAAACTGTCTTCCACGAAAATGGTCCTGGTGCCAAAAAGGCTGGGGACTGCCAGCCAGACTCCTCTGTCCATAGGATTTCCCAGGCACGAATACTGGAGTGGATTGCCAGGGGATCTTCCCAATCCAGGCATCGAACCTGCATCTCCTGCATCGGCAGGCAGGTTCTTTCCCACTGAGCCACCAGGGGAGCCCGCAGATAAACACGCAGAAATTTCACACAGCTGTACCCAGTGCTGGTCAGAGGAGTGAGCAACATGGAGGCAGACAAGTGACAAAAGCTGGGGTGTGTTGAGCCATTGCCTCACGTCAGATACTGTTCTGGATGCTTCGCATGAAGCAACGTCCTAATGACAACACCTACTCCATTTCTACAGAGAAGATGGAAGCGGGGCTGCCTTGTGTGATTGCCCTCAGTCACACAAGAGCAGACAGAGGAACCAGGACTCAAAGCACAGGAAGCACAGCTTCAGAGCCCAGACTCTGAATTTCCAGGGTGTCAAGGTCTCCTCTGTCCTAAAAATACTTCCTTGTTCAGCTGTTTCTTGATCTGTCATGCTTGCCAGAAGCAGCACTGAGGTGTTTGTAGACAAAGGGAGATGCAATAAACCTTGCCCATGGGAATTCTGTGTGGGCATGTACACCCCCATGGCATGCCCCTGATGACTCACTCCCGATTTTCCCCTTCCACTGTTTCTAGAACACACCTCATGATTTGCCTTCACCCCTAACTTTATTTGGGGTTCCCCAGGTGGTGCTAGTGGTGAAGAATCTGTCTGCCAATGTAGCAGATACAAGAGACATGGGTTCAGTCCTTGGGTCAAGAAGATCCTCTGGAGAAGGAAACAGCAACCCACTCCAGTATTCTTGCCTGGAAAACTCCATGGACAGAGGAGCCTGGTGGGCTCCAGTCCATAGGGTCGCAAATAGACACGACTGAGCGCGTGCACGCGCGCGCACACACACACACAGAGTTTGCTTAGCTGTGTCTAGTTGCATTATGCACGATCTTTGCTGGGCCTTGAGGGCTTAGTGGTTGCAGCCTGAGGCCTTGGTTGCCCAGCAGTATGTGGGATCTTATTTCCCAGATGAGAAATCAAATCTGTGTCCCCTGCATTGCAAGGTGGATTCTTAACCACTGGACCCCCAGGGAAGTCCCACCCTTAACTTTTTTTTGGAATATGATTGCTTTACAATGTTGTGTTAGTTTCTGCTGGACAGCATCATAGATCAGCCACAAGTATACATTATGCCCTCCCTCGTAAACCTCCTTCCTGCCCTCCCATTCCACCCCTCCAGGTTACTACAGAGCACTAGCTGAGTTCCCTGTGCTAGCCTTAACTTTTGACTACTACCAGACCTTTGCGTTTGGAATAGGTCTCAGCTACCTCATCACACCTCCTCTGGTTCCATCCTTACGTTCTGTTCTGCCTGCTTCTCATAGTCATTCCCATATTTAGTCCCCCTGCTGGGGGTTGACAACAGTGGATTTATTTCTCTGGTTTTGGTCCCTGTGAAAACAGTATTCCTGGAGAGATACACCAAGTCTCATTAGTATTTTCTCCAGAAAACTCACACTAAGGCATAATAATTTGAGCCCGAAAATCATAGACTGTGAATCTGTTAAAAATGGAAGGGATGACTTTTGGTGATGATGTTGGTTATTTGAGTGATACCTCTGAGGTTCTAGAGGCTTTATATATACTGTCTTATATTGGGTTGGCCAAAGAGTTGGTTTGGGTTTTCACGTAATGGGAGAACCTGAACGAACTTTTTGGCCAACTCAATATAATCTTCACAGTCTTGGCAATGATATCATTTCCCTTTTACAGATGGAGAACAAAAGACTCCGAGAAGTTAAATAAGATTACGTAGCCAAGATTCAAATCCAGGTCTGCTGGTTGCAAAACTAGAGTTCTTTCCCCATTTCTATGCTTATACATGAGCGGAGGAGTGAGAAAAGAAAGGAAAAAGTTGAGGACACCATATACTGTCTACGCATACAAATACATTATAAGCCCATTACTGGGCATCATCTATCAGTTTTTTGGTTATTAAAGAGACATTCATTGGCTCACAGACTTTAGGTAATACATTTATACATACACACAGTATATTTCTTGAAAAATAAGAATTATATCCTGCCAAGAGCCACTGGGAGAAAAAAACAAATCTAAACAAAATTGACTCTGCCCAATGGATTAGAACACTGGCTTCAGTGCATAACATTTCTTTTGTGCTTTCTAAATCATTTTTGCAGAAAATGAAGTGAACATTCCACATTTGGGAAACAGATTTCTATTTGGTCTTTCCAAAGCTTGAACTAAATAGTATGGGTTGTATTTGTTTGCTGTAGGCCAGTGGCTCTCAAAATGTAGTCCGTGGGCCCCGGGGATCTGTGAGATCCTTCCTAGGGTGCTCACAAAATTAAAACTATCTTTATAATTCTAGAGATTATTAAGATGCTATGTGCCTTTTCCCTGTGTTAAAATTTGCACCGATGTTAAACAATGGTGGGTGAAATTGCTGGTATCTTAGTATAAATCAAGACAGTGGCACCAAACTGTACCAGTATGAACAGTCCACTGATTTTAGAGAACAGAAAGACAAGCAACTAGGAGAAAATACTTATAAAATGCATATTTGATTAAAGAGCAGTATCCAAAATATACAAAGAACTCTTAAAACTCAACAATAAACAACCCAATTAAAAAAAAAATGAGTAAAAGATCTCAACAGACAACTCAAAGAAAATACACAGATAGCAATGAGCACATGGAAAGATGCTCAGCATCAGACGCCATTAGCAACGCAAAATGATGAGATACTACTGTATACCTATTAGATGGCTAAAATTAAAAAAAAAAGACAACAACTGATAACACCTAATGTTGGCAGGAATATAGAACAATAGGAAAACTCATTCACTGCTGCTAGGAACGCAAAATGGTATAACCACTTTGGAAGATAGTCTGGCAGTTTCTTACAAACTTTAAATAAACAGTCTTACCAGAAAACCCTGGTGGCTCATTTGGTAAAGAATCTGCCTGCAATGCAGGAGCTTGCCTGCAATGCAAGAGAACTGGGTTCGATCCCTGGGTTGGGAAGATCCCCCAGAGAAGGAAATGGCAACCCACTCCAGTCTTCTTGCTTGGGAAATCTCATGGACAAAGGAGCCTGGCAGGCTATAGTCCTTGGGATCACAAGAGTTGGATATGACTTAGCAACTAACCACAACCACCGGACACCCAGCTATCACATTGCTCAGCATCTACCCAAATTGAGTTGCAAAAACTCACACACAGATGAGTAGTAGCTTTGTTATAATTTCCCAAAACTGAAAGCACCCAAGATGTCCTCAAAAGCTGAATGGGTAACAAATTGTAATACACTGATCAATGGAATTTTACCCAGCTACAAAACGAAATGAGCTCTCGAGGCATGAAAAGGCATAAAAGAATCAGATCAGATCAGATCAGTCGCTCAGCCAGGCCTCCCTGTCCAACACCAACTCCCGGAGTTTACTGAGACTCATGTCCATCGAGTCAGTAATGCCATCCAGCCATCTCATCCTCTGTCGTCCCCTTCTCCTCCTGCCCCAATCCCTCCCAGCATCAGAATCTTTTCCAATGAGTCAACTCTTCACATGAGGTGCCCAGAGTACAGAGTTTCAGCTTCAGCATCATTCCTTCCAAAGAAATCCCAGAGTTGATCTCCTTCAGAATGGACTGGTTGGATCTCCTTGCAGTCCAAGGGACTCTCAAGAGTCTTCTCCAACACCACAGTTCAAAAGCATCAATTCTTCGGCACTCAGCCTTCTTCACAGTCCAACTCTCACATCCATACATGACCACAGGAAAAACCATAGCCTTGACTAGACGAACTTTGTTGGCAAAGTAACGTCTCTGCTTTTGAATATGCTATCCAGGTTGGCCATAACTTTCCTTCCAAGGAGTAAGCGTCTTTGAATTTCATGGCTGCAGTCACCATCCTGTAGTGATTGTGGAGCCCAGAAAAATAAAGTCTGATACTGTTTCCACTGTTTCCCCATCTATTTGCCATGAAGTGGTGGGACCAGATGCCATGATCTTCGTTTTCTGAATGTTGAGCTTTAAGCCAACTTTTTCACTCTCCACTTTCACCTTCATCAAGAGGCTTTTCAGTTCCTCTTCACTTTCTGCTATAAGGGTGGTGTCATCTGCATATCTGAGGTTATTGGTATTTCTCCCCGCAATCTTGATTCCAGCTTGTGTTTCTTCCAGTCTAGCGTTTCTCATGATGTACTCTGCA
Source organism: Bos indicus (assembly GCF_029378745.1). Classification (NCBI taxonomy): domain Eukaryota; kingdom Metazoa; phylum Chordata; class Mammalia; order Artiodactyla; family Bovidae; genus Bos; species Bos indicus. Next base: position 48,476,285 of record NC_091778.1, on the reverse strand, counting down.
TATAAGTTAAATAAACAGGGTGACAATATACAGCCTTGATGAACTTCTTTTCCTATTTGGAACCAGTCTGTTGTTCCATGTCCAGTTCTAACTGTTGCTTCCTGACCTGCATACAAATTTCTCAAGAGGCAGATCAGGTGGTCTGGTATTCCCATCTCTTTCAGAATTTCCCACAGTTTATTGTGATCCACACAGTCAAAGGCTTTGGCATAGTCAATAAAGCAGAAATAGATGTTTTTCTGGAACTCTCTTGCTTTTTCCATGATCCAGCGGATGTTGGCAATTTGATCTCTGGTTCCTCTGCCTTTTCTAAAACCAGCTTGAACATCAGGAAGTTCATGGTTCACATATTGCTGAAGCCTGGCTTGGAGAATTTTGAGCATTACTTTACTAGCATGTGAGATGAGTGCAATTGTGCGGTAGTTTGAGCACTCTTTGGCATTGCCTTTCTTTGGGATTGGAATGAAAACAGACCTTTTCCAGTCCTGTGGCCACTGCTGAGTTGTCCAAATTTGCTGGCATATTGAGCGCAGCACTTTCACAGCATCATCTTTCAGGATTTGAAATAGCTCAACTGGAATTCCATCACCTCCACTAGCTTTGTTCATAGTGATGCCTTCTAAGGCCCACTTGACTTCACATTGCAGGATATCTGGCTCTAGGTCAGTGATCACACCATCGTGATTATCTGGGTCGTGAAGATCTTTTTTGTACAGTTCTTCTGTGTATTCTTGCCACCTCTTCTTAATATCTTCTGCTTCTGTTAGGTCCATACCATTTCTGTCCTTTATCGAGCCCATCTTTGCATGAAATGTTCCTTTGGTATCTCTGATTTTCTTGAAGAGATCTCTAGTCTTTCCCATTCTGTTGTTTTCCTCTATTTCTTTGCATTGATCGCTGAAGAAGGCTTTCTTATCTCTTCTTGCTATTCTTTGGAACTCTGCATTCAGATGTTTATATCTTTCCTTTTCTCCTTTGCTTTTCACTTCTCTTCTTTTCACAGCTATTTGTAAGGCCTCCCCAGACAGCCATTTTGCTTTTTTGCATTTCTTTTCCATGGGGATGGTCTTGATCCTTGTTTCCTGTACAATGTCACGAACCTCATTCCATAGCTCATCAGGCACTCTATCTATCAGATCTAGGCCCTTAAATCTATTTCTCACTTCCACTGTATAATCATAAGGGATTTGATTTAGGTCATACCTGAATGGTCTAGTGGTTTTCCCTACTTTCTTCAATTTAAGTCTGAATTTGGCAATAAGGAGTTCATGGTCTGAGCCACAGTCAGCTCCTGGTCTTGTTTTTGCTGACTGTATAGAGCTTCTCCATCTTTGGCTGCAAAGAATATAATCAATCTGATTTCGGTGTTGACCATCTGGTGATGTCCATGTATAGAGTCTTCTCTTGTGTTGTTGGAAGAGTTATGACCAGTGCATTTTCTTGGCAAAACTCTATTAGTCTTTGCCCTGCTTCATTGTATATTCCAAGGCCAAATTTGCCTGTTACTTCAGGTGTTTCTTGACTTCCTACTTTTGCATTCCAGTCCCCTATAATGAAAAGGACATCTTTTGGGGGTGTTAGTTCTAAAAGGTCTTGTAGGTCTTCATAGAACCGTACAACTTCAGCTTCTTCAGTGTTACTGGTTGGGGCATAGACTTGGATTACTGTGATATTGAATGGTTTGCCTTGGAAATGAACAGAGATCATTCTGTCATTTTTGAGACTGCATCCAAGTACTGCATTTCAGACTCTTTTGTTGACCATGATGGCTACTCCATTTCTTCTGAGGGATTCCTGCCTGCAGTAGTAGATATAATGGTCATCGGAATTAAATTCACCCATTCCAGTCCATTTCAGTTCGCTGATTCCTAGAATGTTGGCATTCACTCTTGCCATCTCTTGTTTGACCACTTCCAATTTGCCTTGATTCATGGACCTGACATTCCAGGTTCCTATGCAATATTGCTCTTTACAGCATTGGACCTTGCTTCTATCACCAGTCACATCCACAGCTGGGTATTGTTTTTGCTTTGGCTCCATCCCTTCATTCTTTCTGGAGTTATTACTCCACTGATCTCCAGTAGCATATTGGGCGCCTACTGACCTGGGGAGTTTCTCTTTCAGTATCCTATCATTTTGCCTTTTCATACTGTTCATGGGGTTCTCAAGGCAAGAATACTGAAGTGGTTTGCCATTCCCTTCTCCAGTGGACCACATTCTGTCAGATCTCTCCACCATGACCTGCCCATCTTGGGTTGCCCCATGGGCATGGCTTAATTTCATTGAGTTAGACAAGGCTGTGGTCCTAGTGTGATTAGATTGACTAGTTTTCTGTGAGTATGGTTTCAGTGTGTCTGCCCTCTGATGCCCTCTTGCAGCATCTACCGTCTTACTTGGGTTTCTCTTACCTTGGGCGTGGGGTATCTCTTCACGGCTGCTCCAGCAAAGCGCCGCTGCTGCTCCTTCCCTTGGATGAGGGGTATCTCCTCACCACCCCCCTTCCTGACCTTCAACGTGGGATAGCTCCTCTAGGCCCTCCTGCGCCTGCGCAGCCACGGCTCCTTGGATGTGGGGTTGGTCCTCCCAGCCACCACCCCTGGCTTCGGGCGTGGGGTAACTCCTCTTGGCCGCCGCCCTTCGGGCATGGGGTCCTCCCAGCTTCTGCCCCTGACCTGGGACGTGGGGTAGCTCCTCTCGGGCGCACTTAGCATGCCGGTCATCACAGCCGCCTGTGAGCTCATATTGCTTTAGTGAAAGAAGGCAGTCGGAAAGGGGTATTATATGGTATGACTCCAACTGTAAGATATTCTGGAAAAGGTGATAATATAGAGGTCATAAATAGATCAATGGTTACCAGAGTCTGGGGGAAGAAGACAAGGGGTAAGTAGGTAGAGAACATGGTTTTTAGGTCAGTGACACTATTTTGTATGACACTGTCATGGTGGGCACATGACATGCATTTATCAGAACCCATAGAACTATGTGCCACAGAGAGTGAACTCTGTTGTACGCCATGGACTTTAGCTAATTATAACGTACCAATATTGGCTCATCAATTTTTTATGTTGTTTTTCAGTGGTTAAATCATGTTCAGCTCTTTGTGACTCCATAGACTGTAGCACACCAGGCTTCCCTGTCCTTCACTATCTCCCAGAGTTTGCTCAAACTCATGTCCATTGAATTGGCAATACCATCCAACCATCTCATCCTCTGTCACCCTTCTCCTTCTGCCCTCAATCTTTTGCATCAGGATCTTTTCCAATGAGTTGGTCCTTCACATCAGGTGGCCAAAGTATGTGGACTATTATTAAAGGCTTTACTGAATTTGTTTCAATATTGCTTCTGTTTTATGTTTTGGTTTTTTAGACTTGAGACATGTAGGAGCCTTGCTCCCCGATCAGGGATCACACCCCTATGTTGGAAGGTGAAGTCTTAACCACTGGACACCCAGGGAAGTCCCCCGGTTCATCAATTTTAACAAACATACCACACTAATGTAAGATATAAATAATAGAAGAAACTGAGAGGGGGAAAGTTTATGGAAACTCTGTACACCTTGCTCAATTTTTTGTAAAGCTAAAACTGCTCTAAAAGTCTGTTAGTTTTTTAAAAGATAAACGTCCACTCATAGGATTTCCAATTCGTCATTGCAACTAACCTTTAAGAAGCTACAACCTGTGGAGTCTGGGTTTGGTAGTCAAAGAAGAATATTCACGATTGTTTGAAAAGGCTGTTAAAATACTCTTTTCCAACTACCTATATGAGTAGGGCCAGATTTTTTTCACATACTTTAACCAAAGCAACATATTAATATCACAACGAGTTGAATGAAGTAGCAGATATGAGTCTTTTTTTCTATTAAATCACACAAAATCTAAAAACAATCCCTCTCTTTGCACTATATATATTTTTTAAAGAAAATAGAATTTTTCTTTTGAAATGTCATTAATATTACATGTAACAGATTTTTAAGTTATTTTAAAACAAATACATATCCTTATTAAAAAATATGTTTAAATGGTCTCTGTTCACATTTCTTATACAATAAACATTGATAGATGTAATCCATACAAACAAAACCTCATTGGGGTCTTCAAAAACAGTTTAAGAGTATAAAGGGGGTCCTGAGAATAAAAAGTGTGGGAGCTGATGCCCTGGGCCTATATGGTCTGGTTAAACTTTAATTTTTAGGCTGTTTTCTGGACCATTGAAGAAATGATGGACTAATAGCAACTGCCATCTAATAGTTACATGGAAGCTGCCAATATCCAGAAAGTGGCCATCAGGGCTGTCCAGGCATAGGCAAAAATATGCATATATATACATGTATGCTAAGCATATCTCTTTTTCAAGTGTGAACTTGGAATTTGTTCAATTTTCATTCTTCTGTTATCTTTCTTTAGAATGAAACATTTCAAAGAATGTAATAAAACACGAAGGTAAATAAAAAAACAGTGCAGTCAAATTTATGGTGTGGGAACATAAGGCTTGCTATTACAGCTTTTAATGGCAGATAGTTTACAATAAACATTGGGCTTAGCCTGGTAGAAAATAGTCACAGACAGGAGGTAATTACTTGTCCATCTCCAAGCATCAGAAACGCTGGAGTCCCTCCAGCTGAATAATGTGGATCTGCCAACTGTCACTCACTTGGACGGACGCTTTTTTTTGGTTGTTGTTTTAATTAAATTGGGGGGAAAAAGAATATAAGACAAACCTCCTTCTGAAAGTGCTAAAATTCCACGGATGGATAAACCCACAGACCATCATTTTACACTGTCTTTATTAGTCTTGGATAAATCACAGGAGCTCCCATAAATAGAGTCACAGAGAGGAATGGAATGTATACGGTGCTAGAAAGGGCCCATTGCCAGCAAATCTGAATATTACAGTGTGGGTTCTATAAACAGTAAGACAGAAATGGCTAGATCCCCATGCAGATAACAAGAATATAAATGGACCTTTTAATGAGCTTTGCATCATCACATATGAAATAATAAATACACCCAAACAGAGAGAAAAAGAGGAAGAGCAAAACTATGCAAAAATTCTGTTGTTAAGATATGTGGGCAGCGTGACTCAAAATAGAAACCAAGCAGTTTTCCAAAGACTTGAAGGTTTTAGATAAGAAAATATAATCGCTCTAATTCTTGTTTAATCTTGTTCCCTACAGCTTTTGTCAGAAACAGTTAGTTACCCATCTCTGTTTATCTGAGGACAGGGGAAACTGTTCACAGACATATACTTGAAACAGGTACTCACAAGTACAGATTCTAATTTTAAGCCTTTTACATTAAAAAAAAAAATCATGGTGAAATTCAAGGTTATGTGTAGGGAGAATAGCCAAGACACAAATGCCATGCATATTTTATGTTCATCTCCAACGTGCCTCACAAACAGCTTACACTTATTTTTACAATGTACTTTGGATGAAAGGGTAATTTAGCATCAATTCTTACATTGTTAACGAAAAAGTCTTTACGTTTATTAATACCTTAGATTATTTGAAATCAAGGGCTCTCGAAGTCGCACTGATGACTTAGCCAGGCTGCTTTTTTCTTGAAATAAAGAATGTGGGTAAGAGTAATTCTAATTTTTATTTGGATTATCATTTCATTGGCTAAGAGGTTGCCCCAGAATTTGCTGTTTGTCTCGGGGAACTCAAACAGGGGCTCCGTAATAACCTGGACAGGTGGGATGAGGAGGGAGGTTCAAGAGGTAGGGGACACATATATACCTATTTCTGATTCATGTTGATATTTGGCAGAAAACAAAATTCTGTAAAGCAATTATCCTTCAGTTAAAAAATAAATAAAATCAGATTTAAAAAAAAAAGATTATATATTAAAAAAAGAGGTGCCCCAGGACTTACTTCAAGGGAAATTTCCATTTCATTTCACAGTAAATGAAAACATTTTTTGCTTATATACCCCTATATAGAACAACTAGCCTATCCATGGCAATGCTAATAATAGTTTGATTTGTTATATGTTAAAAAAAGAAGTTAAAAATAAATAGTGCCAGAACTGAAGCACTGTAATGATCTTCACTTTCAATTTTATACTGAAAATGCATGACCTGTCACAGGTGCCAAACGCCAAAAAATAATGTGGACAGTGAGAAAATGAGTAAAATTTTAAAAGAAACTCAGAAACAGACTTGTGGACCTGGGGTGAGGGTAAGTGGAAAGGAGAAGGTGGGATGAATTGAGAGAGTAGCGTTGATATATATACAGTGGATGTGTGCTCAGTCATATCCAACTCTCTGCGACCCCCTGGACTGTAGCCCACCAGGCTCCTCTATCCATGGAATTCTCTAGGCAAGAATACTGGAGTGGGTTGTCATTTCCTTCTCCAGGGGATCTTCCCAACCCAGGGATTGAACCCAAATCTCCTGCATTGGTAGGAGGATTCTCTACTGCTGAGCCAAGGGAAGCCAGAAAAACTTTAGCCAGAGAATAAGTTTAATCAGAGATATCAGAAAATGCAGAAGCAAACGAAAGCAGTCAAAGAGGACAAAATAATAGCTTAGTCATTAAGCAAAGTCAGGTACCTTTAGTTCCTCCTCAAGGGCTACGGATAATATTCTGAGCCTCATCCTTTGAGCCGTATTATAAATACCAAAACCCCAACCAGGTAGAAGAAGTTAACTACATGATGACCAGACTGTAGCCATGACAGATGCTGCCAACATTCCCAGAACTGGCCTCAAGGAAATGGAACAAAACATCCCTGGAACTGAAGACTGCTGCTGCTGCTGATAAGTCGCTTCAGTTGTGTCCGACTCTGTGCGACCCCATAGACGGAAGCCCACCAGGCTCCCCCGACCCTGGGATTCTCCAGGCAAGAACACTGGAGTGGGTTGCCATTTCCTTCTCCAACGCATGAAAGTGAAAAGTGAAAGTGAAGTCACTCAGTCGTGCCCGACCCTCAGCGACCCCATGGACTGCAGCCTTCCAGGCTCCTCCATCCATGGGATTTTCCAGGCAAGAGTACTGGAGTGGGGTGTCATTGCCTTCTCCGGGAACTGAAGACTAACTGTACTTAAAACAATCAAGATGACGCTCATCAGACCACTGCATGACCAATTTCAAGATAACTGTCAGAGCTGACCCAGTGCTGTTTCCATGTATAGCCCCCTCCCTCTGCCTACAGGAGTCACCACCACTGCCCATCTTGCTCCCCCACCCCTTGCCGGCCTCAGAAATAAAGCAACCTTTCTTTTCCACCAGCCTGGTCTCTATCTTGACTTCAGGGCGGTGAGCAGCCGGACCCCACTTTCAATAACAGTACGACTTCTCTCCCATTTTTCCCCTCTGGTACTGCCGCCTGCTTTCATCAGCTTCACAGAGTCAGGGCAAAAAGCAAACACGAAGCCAGGAGATCACCATTTTGAAAACCCATACAACTCAATATTGAGCATGAAGAAGTCTTAGCTTTAACTAAAAGTTTGCACGTGGAACACTTCTAGGTAGAAGAAACCTCATGAGTGGGCTTTACTTGACCCTGCATTTTTCTAAAAATTGGATTGTTTGCCAGCATTCATAAATCAGGGTATTTCACTAGAACAGAAACAAACACAGACCTACATTTCTGTCTTCTGGAGTAACCGGACCAGCAGCAGTTCTGGCAACACAGGACCCCCGTCGCTGTGCCCTGGGTGCAGGGGGACAGGAGACAGGCCTTGGCTGTTCTCCACCCAGGGGCTCAAGCATTCCCCCCAGCCCCTGCCCCAGCTCAAGCGTCCCTCCAACCCCTCCCCCAAGCCCACTTTGCGCATGCACACTTCCTGCTTGGTATTCTGACTATGAAGACCCTCTGGATGAACCACTAGCTCTAGCTGTGAGTCAATGAGGATGAGCTGGATCAGATTCAGGTGTTAGCTTCTTCAGGGTTCTTCCCTATCCTTTCCAATAAAACCCAATATTCAGTATATAGTTTCCAGATCATGACTGAGCCTAAAATGAGAGGCATTTAGGGCCACTGCCCCAGATGAGAGGGCTTCCCTGGTGGCTCAGTGGTAAAGAATCTGCCTGCCAATGCAGGAGATTTGGGTTCAATCCCTGGGTTGGAAAGATCCCCTGGAGAAGGAAATGGCAACCCACTCCAGTATTCTTGCCTAGAAAATTCCATGGATAGAGGAGCCTGGTGGGCTACAGTCCATGGGGTCACAGAACAGTCGGACACAATTGATCGACTGAGCAACAACAACCCAGATGAGAATCACTTTAAAGTCATCATTGATGTAGAGATTTTCTGGGAAATAAGAGCTCAGAGTCTTTACTAAAAGTTTCTGTCTAATCTAGGTTGATCTGGGTAATGTATCTCAATTCAGAGTGAGAAATTCTGAGACCAAGCAGGGAAAAGATGTGTGATGGAGGTATTACTGAAGTGTTTCGCTGGGTATGAGATAAGCAAGAGGAGAATTCCTGAGTTCTGGACCCTACTCTACCCCTAACAACCTGTGGGACTTGAGGTGAGTTGCTTAATCATTAGCTCTGTTTCTTCACCTATAAAATGAAGGGGATGTTTCTGCACTCAGAGGCCAGGCCATACATTAGAATCACTTGGGAGGATTTTAAAGCCTACTGATGCCCTACACCTGACCCCCGACCACCTGAATCTGATTCTCTGAGCTGGAGGTCCAGGAATCAGTATTTTCCCAACATTTCCCTCTGTGATTCTGAGGTACAGACAGGGAAGCAGTGCAACATTGTTTCCAAGGAGAGATGTGAATCAATATGATCTCCAAGGTTCCTTCTCAAATTTTGTGGTCTCAGGGCTTCCCTCATAGCTCAGTCGGTAAAGAATCTGCCTGCAGTGCAGGAGACCAGGGTTTGATCCCTGAGTCAGGAAGATCCCCTGGAGAAGGAAATGGCCACCCACTCCAGTGTTCTTGCCTGGAAAATCCCATGGACAGAGGAGACTGGTGGCTGCAGTCCATGAGGTTGCCAAGAGTCGGGCATGACTGAGCAACTAACACTTCACTTCAGGAGTGGATGCCAGGAGAATAGCCATTTGCTCTGTTAATTTCTCCTTTATTTCAGATTGCTTGTAAAGGCTATACATTTCACACTTTTAAAATATTTTTTTCAGTAAGTCACTAAAAGAGGCCCAGACTAGAAGCCCCAGTTCTGACACCCACTACCTTAAATTAACTTTCCACAACCATATTCAGGCATCACTTGTTCAAGGCCCACTGATTCTCACATTGTAAGTATTTTTACCCTGGGGAAAGTATCTAAATTGCTGCCATTTAAAGATACCAAGATTTAACCACTATAGAGAACAGTATGGAGGTTCCTTAAAAAACTAAAAATAAAACTACTAATATGATCCAGCAATCCCACACCTGGGCATATATCCAGAAAAGATGAAAATTTTAATTCAAAATGATACATGCACCCCAATATTCATTGCAGCCCTATATACATAGTGCTAAGACATATAAGCAACCTAAATGTCCATCAGCAGATGAATGGATAAGATGTGGTACATATATATGATGGAATATTACTTAGCCATAAAAAGAATGAAATATTGTCATTTGCAGCAACATGAATGAACTTACAGATTATCATCGTGAAGTCAAAGACAAATGTCATATGATGTCACATGTGCAACATAAAAAGTGATACAAATGAACTTATTTCCAAAACAGAAACAGTCTCACAGACATAGAAAACAAATTTATGGTTACCAATGGGGAAATCGGGGTGGGAGGGTGGTGGGAAGAGATAAATTAGGAATCTGAGATTAACAGATATACACTACTATATATAAAATAAATAACCAATAAGGATGCTGTATAGCATAGGGAACTTTTTTCAGCATCTTGTAATAACCTATAATGGAAAAGAATCTGAAAAATATACAGATGGATAGGGAGCTATAGATCTGAATTACTTTGCTATACACCAGAAAGTAATGCAACACTGTAAATCAACAGTATTCAGTAAAACAAACAAAAAGATACTAAGCGTGTCACAGTATTTAAAAGGTAACTGCCAGCCACACCCGATGCACAAATACCTAGGATGTGATGAGTCCCAGTGGAGATGCCCTGGAGTTGAAAAACATATGATGTAACTTTAGCACCTAAAAAGTAAAATATCTCATTAATAATTTTTATGTTAATCCCATGTGGAAATAATATTTTAATATAGTGAGTTTAAAAATATATATTAGTAGGGACTTCCCTGGCGGTCCAGTGGTTAAGATTCCAAGCTTCCCTTGCAGGGAGTGTGGGCTCAGTTCCTGGTGGGGGAAGTGATATCCCACGTGCCGTAGGGCATGGCAAGTTTTATATATATATATGTATATATATTCTTAAATGTATATTATTAAAATTAAATTTCCCAGTTTGCTTTTACCTTTCCAAATATGGTTACTAGAGAATTTTAAATTCCTTAGGCTTTCTCCCATTTCGTTGCTATTAGATCGTTCCAATGAGACATGTCTACTTTCTGAAACTTCTGTTGAAGTTTATAGTGTTGAAAAGAAGTCAGCTCCTCAGAATGAACTAAGTTAGAGTCTGAAAAGACATTTGATGCCTAGTCTTTACTGCCCAGGCCCCTACAAGGAGTTGATTTTTTTTTTTTAATTGGAGGATAATTGCTTTATAATGTTGTGTTGGTTTCTACTGTACAACAATATGAATCAGCTTTAAGTAGACATACACCCCCTCCCTTCCTGAGCCTCCCTCTCACCCCCTGCCCCTCCCACCCCTCTAGGTTGTCACAGAGTACAGAGCTGACAAAGGGACAATTTTTAATAGAATTGACTGAAACTACACAACTTCATCTGGATGAGGATGCACAAAATCAAAAGCAGGCCTCTATGGCAATAGGACACTGTTATACAGTCAAGTAGGGCCCTTGGGAGAATCCTAGTGGAAAACTTCGAGGGAGAATGATGTAGAGGAGGTCACATCCTCCTTCCTCCCACCCAACATTAGGAATATAATTTCACTATATTTACCAGCCCACAATGTTTTCCTCATTCATGCATTCACTTAATGCCAGTTCTGTCCTGAAGCTGGAAAAATGCAAATGATAAAGAATGAACTAGGGACCTCCCTGGTGGTCCAGTGACTAGATTCTACGCTCCCCCTGAGGGGGCCTGGGTTCCAGCCCTGGTCAGGGAACTAGATCCCACACTCTGCAACTAAGAGGTTCTAAGTGCCGCAACCAAGACCCAGCACAGCCAAATAAAATAATTTTAAAAAGAAAGAAAGAAGAATGAACTAAATGAGTGAGTGCATTTGGAGGGGGCAGCATCTGAAGGTCCTACTTATAGCCACTTTGTTTTCCATCACTGGTGTCTCAAACGTTTCAAAGCCGTTGTTTCTGCAGCCTTGTGGGATTTCCAGCCAAAACGTCTCAGATTAGTAGTAATCGGGCCCCCACCCTTGCCTTATCATGCAGCCACAATAGAGGGCCGGGAGGGAAAAACATAAGACTGAATGGAAACAAGGCCAGCTCTAAGTGCAGAAAGAGTCGGCAACTATCCAGACCATGTGAATTCAGAGGTGCCTGTAGCACTCCAGCATGCTAAGGAAAATGGTTTTTCCACAGCCAGCCAAAGCTTAAGGCTTTGAAGCCGGTAAATGCAGGTGTTCCCAGGTGTCCCCCATATTAGTCATTCATACCTTAATGTGAATACTTTTCAGATCGGTTTGATTCTGTAAATGATGGGCCATGTGTGGCTGCCCTGAATAGAATTTGATAAGACTGGGAGCAAAAAGAAAGTGGGGGAGGGAGGAAACAGACAGAGACGGAAGGCGGGGAGAGCTGACGGCCAACGTCATCTGGCTCAGATGGAGCCAGCGCCTGGCACTGTGAGAAATGCTTCCATCCGAGGGGAACTGACGCGCCAGCAGGCAGTGCTGAGTGGGGCCTCCAGAGCGGCTTGGAGGCACTTCATTCTTCACCGTGAGAACCTTCCCTCTTTCCATCTCCCCGTCCGGGTCTCCCAGGCCCACACCCTCCTCTCTTGTAGGGTTTGCTCCATCCTTGTTTACCTTCCTTCCTCCCCCACAAGCACAAAGACTGCATCTTATTCCTCTATGTCCCCAGGACTTGGCACTTAAGTGCTTAATAAGCGTTTGATGAATGAATACATGACTGTACTTCCCTGCCTCCTGAGGTGGGAGGATCCCAGGAGGGTCTATCATCCTGCTGGTGGAACTGGGTTCCAAAACCCTGCATCAAACTGTTTTTCTCAACTCTGAACACAACATTCTTCAACAAAGATGAAGGGGCAGAGGCGTGGGACAGGTCGGGGCATGAAGATACCACCACCTAGATACACACGTATCTATTCAGATGCTGCCAGAAGGTTGCTTGGCCCTTTCCCATGGACGCAAGTTACTGTTTCACACCCAATCTCTGTAGGTTGTTTGTTTTTTTTTAATGAGGAAAAACCATTATTATAATTTGTTTTGCATCAAAATAAATAAAAAGCAGAGTATCTTTTATATCAAAATAAAAAGCAGAGTGTCTCAAAACCCTCCCCTCTCTCACCCCCTCCCCAGTAGATTATTATACTTTTTAACAAACTGACTCATCACCATTTTCCAGCACTTGTGATGTGCAGCAAGCAAGTGACTGGCACTCAGGAAGCTCACGGTTCCAGTAACCGTTGTGTGGCCTTGGATAAGGGACACAGGGAGACTCTTTGTTCTCTGGCTTCTTCAGTGTATTAAGGAAGATAATGGTAGATTCAATGGGTATGAAACAAGCTTAACATTCGCCTGCATGAAGCTCTTTGAAATGCATGAAGGGCCCTACAGTGTATAAATGTAACACTTGCCCCAGTGTTCACTTAGAACCCTAGTCTGAACATTTATAAAATCTCTCTGTGGATGTGTGTACACACAAACACACACAAACACATACATGAATATATTTTAAATTGTTTAATTGCTTTTAAAATTTTAAGTAAACACACTGAAATGATTATAAGGCATCTGTACAATGTATCCTAAATGCAAGCCTGCCACGATAAGAGCTATTTGAGAAATGAAATCACATCAATGCAAGAATAGCAATGAGCCAATTGATGAAATATTGCATTAGCAACGGCCTCTGACCTCGTACGATGCCAACCAAACGCTTTTTCCTCCCTTTGTAATTTAGTTATTTTTCAGTTAAATTAATTTCTTAAAATCCACTCAGATAAGCCGCCTGTGTTAAACACACACACACACACACACACTCCAGGTATAAGTGAATTAAAGGACAAACTGACCCCAGTTGGGATTCTCTCTCCCTCTGCTTGATTTTGGAAATGGACAATATCTTGTTTTCTTTTTTTTTTTCTATCTCTGAAAGACTTTCCCATAATGTCTTCCTGCTAATTTGTGATGTCAAGGGCACCCCTCTTCCCAGCCCCTAAGACAGAAACCCGTTACCACAATACAAAACTCTGAAAATGCATCCATAAAAAACCCCACTGTGTCTCTGGCTTTTTTTTTTTTTTTTTAAGTTTTAACAATTGAACACATACTAACTGGCTCGGAGGTGGCTTTGTAAAGGTAGCAGCTCTGAGAAGCATGCTGACAAGCCCGCCCCACATGTCTGTGCTCAGGCTTGCTGGTGGAGCGTATTCCACACACAACCAGGAATTTGTGTGAGGACTGAGCGTGGTTAAGTCATGTTTCAAAAATGTTCTCTCATTATCCTGACTCAGAGGGTGCCGTGAGCCAAGAAGGGAGGCCGCCCAGTGATACCTTCTGTCCCGTCTGGTTTTCAAGAACTGCCTTCCGTGGTCTTGGTGCCCGTGAACTGATGTCACCACGGTTCAGCTCTTCACATATTCTTTTTACAGGGTGAGAGCAAGAGCACTTCCTCCTGTTGACGTGTTTAAAACTGAGTGACCTCAGGGTTGGGCTGACTGAGAGAGGGGAGAGGTGACAGGGAACCAGAGAAGGCTCCAGCCTGGAAAGAGAGGCGAGAACCAGGGACTGAGATGACCAGCCAAGAAATGTTTGGGAGAAAATAGGAATCTAAGAGCTGCGGTTTGGCAAGTTACTCTTAATGAGAACGGCAGGGGGAGAAGTGGCGGGGGTGAATGGGACAAGGAGGGCAGAGGGGTGCTGAGGAATGAGAGGAGGAGGACAGCGAGACAGGAAAAAAGAGACAGGGAGGAAAAGGAGCGGGCCTCAGTGTGGGACAGAAAGGCGTCACTGGGACAGTGCAATGAAGCACACTGGAATGAGAGGCTGCAAGTTACAAACCAGATATGCTACGCAATATGGGACCTCTGGTCTTGTCAATGTCCTGGAAGTAGGAGAAAGGGCTTTGATTATTCGTCTCTAATCATCTTGTCTTAGTGCCACTCGCCAGGAACGTACTTGAATGACATTTTGAAGTTTCTTTAATGGCTGGAAGAGGGATCAAGTGGTCCCATCTCCCAGTTCTGGTGAGGAACCTCCTCACAGGTCTCCATGTGATATGACACGTCCACACACATACACACACACACATGCACACACAACATGCTTTAAAACCACCCATGGCTTTCTGTTTTTTGGCTGCTCTGGGTCTTAGTTGCAGCATGTGGGATCTAGTTCCCTGACCAAGGATCAAACCCAGGCCCCCTGTACTGACAGCACAGAGTCTTAACCACTGCACCACCAGAAAGTTCCCACCCATGGCTTTCCATTGTACTTGGAATAAAATCTACCACCAAATCTTGCAACCTCGCCAGCCTTCCCTCACAACAGTTTTCCGGTCATGCTGGATTCCTCTCAGATCCTTGAATCCCATGAGCTCTCTTTTACCCCAAGACTCTCCCAACGTTGTTTGTCTCACCTGTGCCCCTTCTCCGCCCGCCGAGAGCTGGCTCCTCTTCATCCTTCGGATCTCACCCGCAGAGACCATCTTTGACTACTTTGTCTCAATAGGTTCCTGCTCTCCCCTTCACCACCACAATATCCTCTGTCACTGTATCCTATTCCTCTCCTGGTGCTAATAGCATGTATTTATTGATTTGTCTACACGTACATTGTCCCTGACACCTATCAGTCAAAGATTTGTTAAGTGAGTCGACAGAATGTTCTAGATTCACTGGTTTGGAATGCACAGCTTTGAACACCAGCAGCAGTCTCCCATCTTGACTCTAAGTGTCTCTTCCTCCCCCTTGTTGTCCCCACCTAGCACCTATCTAGGCCATGAAGCTGTTCCTGCTGCCTGTGACACCCTGAGAGGGCCTCCCCCAAGTTGGAGGGGGGAGCATCAGTCCTTAGTGGGGGTGAAGGCAATGAGGGGTCACAAAGGGTTAAAAAGAAAAAAATTAGTTAGCCACTGATCTGATGCTTGTGCTCTGCTGGGCTTAGTCACTCAGTCGTGTCCGACTCTTTGTGACTCCATGGACTGTAGCCCTCCAACCTCCTCTGTCCATGGGATTCTCCAGGCAAGAATCCTAGAGTGAGTAGCCATTCCCTTCTCCAGGGGATCTTCCCAACCCAGGGATCAAACCTGGGTCTCCTGCACTGCAGGCAGATTCTTTACCTTCTGAGCCACCAAGGAAGCCCCAGGTAGAACAACAGAAAGCAAATCATAAAGAGTACTGGGAATTCCCTGGCTGTCCAGTGGCTAGGACCTGGTGCTTTCACTGCATGGCCCTGGGTTCAATCCCTGGTTTGGGAACAAAGATCCTGTAAGCCCTGCAGCATAGCAAAAAAATAAAATAAACAAAAATTTTAAAAATAAAAGCTTCCTAAGAGAAGTGCAGACATTAGAAATATCCATGTCAGGGGCTACCCTGGTGATCCAGTGGCTAAGACTCCCAATGCAGAGGGCCCAGATTTGATCCCTAGTCAGGGAACTATTCGGAGAAGGCAATGGCACCCCACTCCAGTACTCTTGCCTGGAAAATCCCATGGACGGAGGAGCCTGGAAGGCTGCAGTCCATGGGGTCGCTGAGGGTTGGGCACGACTGAGTGACTTCACTTTCACTTTTCACTTTCATGCATTGGAGAAGGAAATGGCAACCCACTCCAGTGTTCTTGCCTGGAGAATCCCAGGGATGGGGGAGCCTAGTGGGCTGCCATCTATGGGGTTGCAGAGAGTCGGACACGACTGAAGTGACTTAGCAGTAGCAGCAGGGAACTATTAACAGACCCCACATGCCACAACTAAGGGGCTTCCCAGGTGGCGCTAGTGGTAAGGAACCCACCTGCCAATGCGGGAGATGTAATAGACATGGGTTTGATTCCTGGATTGGGAAGATCCTGCAGACGAAGAAATGGCAACTCACTTCAGTATTCTTGCCTGGGAAACCCCATGGTCAGAGGAGTCTTGAGGGCCACAGTCCATAGGGTTGCACAAAGCAGGACATGACTGAAGGGACTCAGCATGCACACATGCCACAACTAAGACCCAGCGGAGGAAGGAAGAAGCAGATTCCACGTCAGGGATGAATGCTCCTGTGTGTGGCATGGTCCTTTGTTGTTGGTACTGTTTAGCCACTCAGTCATGTCCAACTCTTTTGTGACTTGATGGACTTTAGCCCGCCAGGCTCCTCTGTCCATGTGATTTCCCAGGCAAGAATACTGGACTGGGTTGCCATTTCCTTCTCCAGGGCAGCTTCCTGACCCAGGGATAGAACCTATGTTTCCTGCATTGACAGGTGGATTCTTTACCATGAGCCACCTTGAAGCCCATGGCACAGTCACTGGGGGATCCCCAGATACCTCCTTGTGAGTGCAGAGGGCAAAATCTCCATGACTGCCAGGATCAGGAAACACATGATTAGAAGGGGGGCTCGCTCCCCCACATCACTGCTGCCCCTGCTCCTCTAGGGAGCTGTCTTCTGTGCTGCTCTGTTTCCCCCCTCTCCTGCTATCCAAACAAAACATCACCAAGTAACATTGACTTATTGAAGGTCCAGGAGTTGCTCAGTGCCCTGTTGATGAGAAGGATTTTTTGTTGTTGTGTTTGGCCTGAATATTCATCTATCCAGAGCATATTTAATAATCACATGAGATCCCTGATGTTGTCATAGCTTTCTGAAACCTGAGTCTTGCTTAGAGCTTGGTGATCAGTCCACAAATTAAACTCTTGGCCAAACATATATGGCTTGAGTTTATCCCAAATCCAAACAAATCAGATATTCTTTCTGGACAGAAGTCAAATTCTTTCCTTTGGCAATAATTTCGCAGAAATTCAGAAAAGCTGTATGTTTTCTGTTCTCAAAGTTCTTATAATCACATCAACTGCATCAATTGCCATAATGAAGGGTTTTTGAAAAGTCTGAAGCTTCCAAAGTGGATAAAGAAATCAAAGCCTGTTTGAACTTTTGAGAACTATCCCAACAAACTTTAATGAGTTTGCCCTCTCTTTGTAAAACAGTACAACAGACCCACTACAATTAGAAATGAGGGAAATTCTAAGGAATTCTCCCAAAGGACATGCTTTTTTTTAATTAAAAATTTTAATTTTAAAATTGTAGAGTTTGCCAATGTCCAGTAGAGTCTACTTTATCCTGCAAGAGAATCAGATCTCAAATATTTGACCTATGAAAGCCCAATAAGCATTACTAAATTTCAAATAGTTCATGGACGACTGCAAGTCTCAAACTGGATACACCCTCACAATTAGGTATAAGGTCATAAAATGTCACTCTCTGAAATTCAGAAAAAAAATCAATCTAAACTTAACCACCATGATATTAGCAACATAGGGTGAACATTTTCAAGAAATAACTACTTTAGAGATGTTTTATAAACTCATGCATGATGTATGTACCTTGATGTATCCTCAGCAAGGAGAATTAAATTTATATTATGCAAATAATCATGACAGCTACCATTTGTTGAAGAATTATCAAGTGACAGGTTCAAGACCAGAAACTTTGCACTTGAAGTTTCATTAATCGTAACACCAAGCTAGTGCAGAGGCTCGGGCTATTCCCATTGTAACTATGTGGATCTCGAGGTGTGAAGAGGTGTTTACTAAGTCTTTTTGCTCAGTCACTAAGTCGTGTCTGACTCTTTTGTGACTCCATGGACTATAGCCCGCCAGGCTCCTCTGTCCATAGAATTCTCCAGGCAAGAATATTGGAGTGGGTTGCCAATTCCTTCTCCAGGGGATCTTCTTGACCCAGGGATCGAACCCGTGCCTCCTGAATTGGCAGGCAGATCCTTCACTGCTGAGCCACCAGGAAAGCCCTGTTTACCACATATCATACAGCAAAGGCCACCCAGGACTTGTCAAGTCCAAGCCATGCTGTCAGTGGTGTAAGTGGAAGAGAAATGGTTCAGAAAAGTTGAGCAAAAAGGCAGTTAACTGAAACAAAGATGGGGTAAAAAACCTCCCAAAGCTTTGAACAGTTCAAATCAGTTATCCAGACTGAAACCTCTCTGGAGGGAAGGAAGGTTATTCCACAGGGCCTCCTCAGCTGCTAGAGATATCCCTGAGGACACTCAGCTCCCTCTGATCTAATTCAACCTTCACCAAACACACCTTCGGGTCTTTAATTTGATCTCCCAGGGATGCCTTTCCACCAAGAGGGAGGACTCTGGATATGTGACCATGGATGGTCAGCTGCCAGCTTTAGTCTCTGGGCTAAAACATCAGCTCAGTCAGGTGGAGTTCATTTAGTCTCCACTGAGTAGAATTATTAGGAATTAGATCCCAATAATTCTTCCCTGGTGGCTCAGATGGTATAGAATCTGCCTGCAATGCAGGAGACCTGGGTTTGATCCCTGGGTAGGGATGATCCCCTGGAGGAGGCATGGCAACCCACTCCAATATTCTTGCCTACAGAATCCCAAAGGACAGAGGAGCCTCGTGGGCTACAGTCCATGGTGTCACAAAGAGTCGGACACGACTGAGCAACTAAGCATAGCACATAGCACAGTTCCTATAAAGATCAGCCCTGAATTAACTAAAATGACATTTCTGATCTTAGGAACCCAAGGAACTCAATCCTGGATCTTCAGTGACTTCCACCAAAATGTATACCTAGCCCCAGGTCTTCCCTGATGGTCCAGTAGCTAAGACTCAGTGTTCCCACTGCAGGGGCCTGAGTTCGATCCCTGGTTGGGGAACTAGATCCCACCACAACTAAGGAAACTGTATGCTGCAACTAAGACCCAGCACGGCCGAATAAATAAATAATAAGTAAAAAATGTTAAAAATGCATACATAGCCCAGAAGATACACCTCAAAACAACCTACCAAGTTCTCTAGCCATCTTAATGACATTGATAAAGGACTGCTTTTAATGAGTGACATCAAGAGATGGTAACATTCCATATCCACAGTCTGGCCAAATATCTCTATGGGATGAATGCAGAAAGTCACAATAGTCCATGGCGTATTCAATAATCCACTAGCCAGTTACGGTTACCAAGGGGATAATGGGGAGATGGGGAGAGATAAATTAGAAGTTTGGAAATAACATCTATACACTACTATATGTAAAATAGGTAAACAACAAAGATCTACTGTATAGCACAGGGAACTATATCCATAACTTATAACAACCTATAATGGAAAAGAAGCTGAAAAATATATATATATATAACTGAAGCACTTTGCTGTGCACTTGAAATTAACACAACATTGTAAATTACACTTAGCATCAAAGAATTGATTCTTTTGAACTGTGGAGCTGGAGAAGACTCTTGAGAGTTCCTTGGACAGCAAAGAAATCAAACCAGGCAAATCTAAAGGAAATCAACCCTGAATATTCATTGGAAGGACTGATGCTGAAGCTGAAACTCCAATACTTTGGCCACCTGATGCAAAGAACTGACTCATTTGAAAAGACCCTGATGCTGGGAAAGAGTGAAGGGAGGAGAAGGGGATAACAGAGGATGAGATGGTTGGATGGCATCACCGACTCAATGGGCATGAATCTGAGCAAACTCCAGGAGATGGTGAAGGACAGGGAAGCCTGGCATGCTGCAGTCCATGGGGTTGCAAAGAGTTGGATATGACTTAGGGACTGAAGAGCAACAACAAATATTTTTTAATTAATCAGATGAATCCCAGTAGGGTTCTGGAGGAGAACCCATGAAGCTTTAGAAGACCACTGTGCCCACAGTCCCCTTCTCAGAAAAGCCCCTCCTAGAGATTCTATCTGTAAACAACCTTCTATGCATTGAATGAAGGCAACATCACCTGGGTGGCCTCAGCCACCTGTTTCTGAAAAACAGAAACCCATGGGTCACAGTGAGGACCAAGGTAAAAAATGACCATATTGCGTATGAGGGAGCCCATCTCCTTGTAGGACCACTTGGCATGAAGCACTATGTCCATCAGGGGAGCTTCTGATTAGACAGTGACAAAGTGACCTAGTTAGACTCGGTCTTAGGAAGAGGAAATACTAGGTGAACAAAGAAAGTATGGGTTGTTCCAGATCAAGTAGCTGGGCCAGGTCTCCATGAGGCACCTAACCCTCAGGGGCTTAGAAAGCAGGCTACAGCCCTAGACAGCTTACTCTTTGTACTGAGTTCAATATTTCCCTCAAAAAATGTGATTTCTAAAACCTAATACACAGTCTACTTCTGAAATTTTATACTTGAAGTTGCCCTTTGCAGAACCCTTAAATTAATCTAAAGAACTTCTTGATACTTATTTGCAAACACCAAATATCTCAGTCATTTGAATCTACTATCTACTTAAGTTGGTTTTTTCCCTTCATTTGTTTATCATCCATCAGGGACACCATGCAGAGAGCAATGAAGAGCAGGATCCTTTCCCCAACCAGGAATTGTGCTTCTTCCTCAATGTAACATTTCACGTTCTTTGCATTTTGCTCTTTAAGGCTAGAACTAGTCTTATTAGTAATTTACATGAGCAACTCTGGGAGATAGTGAAGGACAGGGATGTATGACATGTTGCGGTTCACGGTTGCAGATAGTCGGACATGACTTAGTGACTGAACAACAACAAAGCTCAAATTTACCCATTAAACACTGTAACAGGAGTTGCTTGATAAAAGTTTTTACAAGCTGACCTCTGGAACTCTTGCCCTCTTGCAAAGACACCATGATTCTTTCCACAGAAGTTAATTTTCATAAACACTTGAAATGTAGAAGAGTTTAAAACTGAGACATGAAGTGACATCTCCAAACCTTTTGAAGATTTACAAATGTTCAAAAATGTATGGCTGACATGCATATGCAGTAAATAAAATCTTAAAATATGCCTCAAAAAGTAAAGCTACTGATTATTGAGTGCTTAAGTGCATGCTAGTGCTCAGTCATACCCAACTCTTTGCGACCCCATGGACTATAGCCCTCGAGTCTCCTTTGTCCATGGGATTTCCCAGGCAAGAATACTGGAGTGGATTGCCATGTCCTCCTCTGGGGGATCTTCCCAATCCAGGGATTGAACCCATGTCTTTTGTGTCTCCTGCATTGCGGGCAGATTCTTTACCTCCTGAGCCAGTGGGGAAGCCCAATTGAGTGCTTACTGTATATCAAGTAAGATGTTAAGTGTTTCACTTGTCCTGTCTCTCAAATCCCCATAGAAATCTTTTGAGGTAGAAACTATTGTTTTATACAGATGTTGAACTGGAAGAAAAATGTGGGTCTGATATGTACCAAGGTGCTTTTCTTACTAGTAGGTATCATCAGGGAATCAGGAATGGGAAGCCCTGCTTTTGAGCCACTTGCCATGTGTCCTAAGGCAGGTCACTTCTCTTTGACTATCTCATCTGGATTTCAACTTCCTCCAGTGTTAATCATTATAATCATTTTTATTTGAGGGGGATGTCCTCGCTCCAGCAGAACAAACTCTCTACCCATCATTTCACTATTACAGTTTCAGTCCAGTGTGTCTTAAAGATTTTTGCATCTTTAAGCACCTCCTTTCAAAAAGCACAAACTGTGGGGAGAGGTCGTGGGTTAGTACTTCTAAGTTAATGCTTCAATTATCAGTTAATACTTTAATAAGGATTACTTAATGGCTAGCTGACAACAAGAACAGAATATGGATTGGGCTACTGAAATTCCAGAAAAGCTACTTCTGCTTCACTGGCTACACTAAAGACTTTGACTGTGTGGATCACAACAAACTATGGAAAATTCTTCGAGAGATGGGAATACCAGACCACCTTATCTGCCTCCTGAGAAACCTGCATGCAGGTCAAGAAGCAAAATTAGAACTGGACATGGAACAACGGACTGGTTCCAAATTGGGAAAGGAGTACATCAAGGCTCTACATTGTCACCCTATTTATTTACATTACACCCTACAACTTATATGCAGAGTACATCATGCAAAATACCAGCCTGGATGAAGCACAAGCTGGAATCAAGACTGCTGGGAGAAATATCAATAAACTCAGATTTGCAGATGACACCATCTTTATGGCAGAAAGAAAAGAGGAGTGGGAATGTAAATTGATACAGCCACTATGGAAGATGGTATGGAGATTCCTTTAAAAACTAGGAATAAAACCACCATATGACCCAGCAATCCTAATCCAATCCTAATCCATTTTGAAACCAAAATTGAAAGAGACACATGTATCCCATTGTTCATTGCAGCACTATTTACAATAGCTAGGACATGGGAACAACCTGATGTCCATCAACAGATGAATGGATAAAGAAGTTGTGGTACATATACACAATGGAATATCACTCAGTTGTGGTACATATCACAATGGAATAATATACAATGGAATAAAAAGGAATGCATTTGAGTCAGTTCTAACGAGGTGGATGAACCTAGAACCTATTATAGAGTGAAGTAAGTCAGAAAGATAAATATCGTATTCTAACGCATATATATGGAATCTAGAAAAATGGTACTGAAGAATTTATTTATAGGGCAACAGTGGAGAAACAGACATATAGAATAGACTTATAGACATGGGGAGAGGGGAGGAGAGAGTGAGATGTATGGACAGAGTAACATGGAAACTTACATTACCATATGTAAAATAGCCAACGGGAATTCGCTGTATGGCCAGGAAACTCAAACAGGGGCTCTATATCAACCTAGAGGGGTGGGATTGGGAGGGAGGTTAAAAAGGGAGGGGGTATATGAATACCTATGGCTGATTCATGTTGATGTTTGACAGAAAACAGCATAATTCTGTAAAGCAATTATCCTTCAATAAAAAATAAATAAATTTTAAAAAATAAAAAGAAAGAGAAGAAGAACTAAAGAGCCTCTTAATGAAGGTGAAAGAGGAAAGTGAAAAATCTGGCTTAAAACTCAACATTCAGAACACTAAGATCATGGCATCTGGTCCCATCACTTCATGGCAAATAAATGGGGGAAATGGAGACAGTGAGAAACTTTATTTTCTTGGGCTCCAAAATCACTGCAAATGGTGACTGCAGCCATGAAATTAAAAGATGCTTGCTCCTTGGAAGAAAAGCTATGACCAACCTAGACAGCATATTAAAAAGCAGAGACATTACTTTGCTGACAGAGGTCTGTACAGTCAAAGCTATGATTTTTCCAGCTAGTCATGTATGTATGTGAGAGTTGGACCATAAAGGAGGCTGAGCGCAGAAAAATTTATGCTTTTGCACTGTGGTGTTGGAGAAGACTCTTGAGAGTCCCTTGGACAGCAAGATCAAACCAGTCAATACTAAAGGAATCAACACTGAATATTCATTTTGAAGACTGATGCTGAAGCTGAAGCTCCAGTACTTTGGCCACCTAATGTGAAGAGCCGACTCATTGAAAAAGACTCTGATGTTGGGAAAGATTGAAGGCAGGAGGAAAAGGGGATGACAGAGGATGAGATGGCATCACCAACTCAATGGACATGAGTTTGAGCAAGCTCTGAGAGATGGTGAAGGACAGGAAAGCCTGGTGTGCTGCAGCCCATGGGGTCCCAAAGAGTTGGACACAACTGAGCAACTGAACGACAACAATGCCACAAGAGATGGACAGGTATTAGGGATTGCTGAAGAACCAATGAAAGCTGGATGACAAAGTGCCCAAAATAAAGACTTCACGTAAATATTGGGTTGGCTTAATATTTCATTCAAATTTTTCATAAAAGTATGGAAAACCCAAACATAATTTTTGGCCAACTCAATATATTTGATCTGGGCTCTGCCAGGCTCAGGATGTGCCTTAGGAGTTGGTATGAAGGCAGGGAGTAATGTTCAGTGTGTAACACACAGTTGCTTCTGGTGGAAGTATGATTGAAGAAGCGCTGAATGAGGAAAAGCAAGAAGGTAAGCCCTGGGGAAGGGATTTCATTCCCCAGGGAGTAAGGTATTTTGAGAGCTTCCTAACGTGTGGCTCAATGACACTGGATCTGTGCTGGTTTTAGAACAATGGAAATGGTGGGCATAGGGTGTGGAAGACAGGGATGCAGGGTGTGGTTAGGAGGCCCATCTAATAACCCAGTTAAAAGGTTGTGCGTGCGTGCTCAGGTGCTCAGTCGTGTCTGACTCTTTACTACCAAATGAACTGTAGCCCACCAGGCTCTCTGTCTGTGGCATTTTTCAGGCAAAAATACTGGAGTGGGTTACCATTCCCTTCTCCAAGGGATCTTCCTGACCCAGGGATTGAACCCACATCTCCAGCATCTCCTGCACTGGCAGGTGGATTCTTTACCACTGAGCCACCTGGGAAGATTAGTTAAAAGGTCACAGAGCCCCAAACTAGGGTGGTGGTGATAAAAGAAAGAAGGGTGTGTGATGCTGCAGGAGACATGGAGGTCAACTGGATTTAGGGGATTACTGAGAAAACACCCAAAGCACGGACACCTGAGGATTCTGAGCACGGATGAATAGTCCAAGTATTTCTATTCTCCCTTTTCCCTATTCTCTACCCAATCAAAAATGCCAGAACTTGACATTAGTTGGCAAGTTATCAGGTGTCTAAATATGCACAATAAATGGAAGAGAGTCATCTTTGCCTACGAAAACCACAGACAAAAATAAACCTGACAGAGGGCGTATCTAGCACAGGCTCAGGCGCCTTCTTTGCAAATCTGTGGGCACTAGTCTAAACCTCCAAGAGCCTTGGGAAAAGCAGCCAAGATTACTGACAACCAAGAGAAAACCGGACTCCTGTCTCTGATCTACCATTGATGGGGTGACCCCCTTAGTCATTTATTTCTTCCTTTTTATGTTGGCGCAGACATTTCAGAGATCCCCTGCGCAGCTCAGACTGCAGGGCTGCACTGTCTTTCCCTCTACCGTTGTGTTGCCTTTAATATTATTTTATTCGATTAAAAATACTTTCCCCTCTGGTTTTCATTCTTCAGCACTAATCCGGGCAGGAGCGAAGGCCTCAATATCTAGATCTGGGCTTTGGACATCAAGACAAAGCCAATCCGACTCCTTCAGCACCTCTTCTTCGCTTGCCGCCATCGCCGCTTGGCCTTCCGGATAGCATCCCGACTAGTTCCCACGGCAACCGGCCGGGCTCCCAAGTCCGGGTTCAGGACCTCCACGGCCGCAGCCCCGCCCTCCCCGCCCCCCCCCCCACCCCCCACGGCCGCGAGAGGAGGGCGGGGGCCGGGTTGCCAAGGAAACGGGAGGACGCTAGGCAGCCGCCCCCACCGCCTCCGCCCCTAGCAAGCCCGGCCGCCGCCGCCAAAAGCTGCCTCCGGGGAGGAGGAGGAAGAGGGGCCGGTAGAGGCGGGAGAGAAGAGCGAGGAGGAAGAAGAGCACCGGGACAGCCCCGCGCGATTGATGGGCGGCTCCTCCGCCCTGGACCGGCCCGCCTGCCCCGCCCCTCGGCCCCTTTAGCCCCTTCCAGGGGGAGAGGACTGACCCGCAAGGTAACGGCCGGCCCGGCCGCCCCCGCGACCGCGCGGCCCCTGGTCCTCCGAGGATGTGGGGGAAAAAGATGGGAGATCACTTTTCCTTGAGACGACTCCGATTCTGGGACGGGGTTGAGGGGGAGGGGGGTGCGGAATCCCGCCTAAATCCTAAGGACTTGGTCACTCCCTCTCAGCTGGCCACACCCCCCGCATTTTTCTACCTCAGACACGGTGTGGGGGTCCTGTATTTGCACTCTGGCAGGCCCCTTGCATCCACATAACTTCCCCCCCATACTCCAAGAGAAGTATACGGTTCACGGCCCTTCCGGCCCCTCAGTGAGAAATTATTAGTATTGTTGAGAGCATCGAATTGCTGGTCCAGCCTGTGACATCCCCGCCCAGCCCCAGAGTTTCCCAGTTACACGTTGAGTCTGTCTTTTCTGGGCTTGATGGTCAGTGTATGACCGTCCGGCTCTTTCACGGTTTGATTGATAAAGGGAAGTCAACGCCAAAGAACTTTTCTCATAAGCCATTTACAGTACTTCACCCCAACCCCGCCCCCGATCTCCTAGGCAAATCGGATGGAAGAGTCAAACCATCTACCCTCGCCCCTCTCAGTTCCCCGTCTTTTTCTTCGGTCATAGTATTATTCTCTCAGTAGTGGAATGTTAGGAAGAGTGAGCCTAAATCACTCATATTTGTCGCCTATACTCAAAATATTTTTGTAAGTTAAGATTTTTTTTTTTTACAGATTTTTCGAATTTTTAAGATTTTTGAAAGTTAAATTTTAACAAATTTTGTAATCTTTGTTATTACAAATTAATTGTGTAAAGAAGATGAATAAAGCCTCTACAATCCTTCTTCCCAGCACCGAGTTATGGAAAGGTGGGAGATTTATAAACCTGATGTGCAGTGCTTAGTCACTCAGTCCTGCCCAACCCTTTGCTACCCCGTAGTCTGTAGCGCGCCAGGCTCCTCTGTCCATGAGGATTCTCCAGGCAAGAATACTGGAGTGGGTTGCCATGCCCTCCTCCAGGGGATCTTCCCATCCTAGTGACTGAACCCAGGTCTCCCACATTCCAGGCAGATTCTTTAATATCTGAGCCACCAAGGAAGCCCATAAACCTGATGATCAAGTATAAATATAAATACAGCCATTTAGGTTTTGGTTCAGAGGAACCTTAACTTGAAAGAGGGGCTTACATTGACATTTTTCTTTGTGAGTGAAGCAATAACATATTCATTTTGATGACACTTATAATATGAGATGGAGAAGGCAACGGCACCCTACTCCAGTACTCTTGCCTGGAAAATCCCATGGATGGAGGAGCCTGGTGGGCTGCAGTCCATGGGGTCGCTAAGAGTCGGACACGACTGAACGACTTCACTTTCACTTTTCACTTTCATGCATTGGCGAAGGAAATGGCAACCCACTCCAGTGTTCTTGCCTGGAGAATCCCAGGGATGGGGGAGCCTAGTGGGCTGCCGTCTATGGGATCACACAGAGTCCAACACGGCTGAAGTGACATAGCAGAAGCAGCATAATATGAGAACATCATAAGAAAACAGTGAAATGGCTTGATTATTATTAATAATAAAAAGAACTCCCTTCCCATCAATTCTTTTTTGTGAAACGTGACCATAGAACAGAAAGACAGCACATGTGATTTTTTTAGAGCACTGGAAGAAATATATTCGGCAGTCAGACTTTGTTTCTCCTTAGTCAGGGAAATTAAGTCTGAATTCACTGGAAATTGACACTAGAGAGGAAGGCATATGTCACAAAGTTCTTAGAATATTCCTCCCTGAACTTTCACAGACGTGTAGAATTTTGAGGCCAAGAAGAATTGTTCACTCTCGCTTTCAGCCAAGTAGGACTTCCTCTCCCACATGCCTCCTCCTCCTCTCTTCTCATTTCCTGCTCCCTCTCCTGACTTAATATGGCTTCTCCTGTGGATTTCTAAAGCCCCAAACTGGCACATTATCACCAGAGACTTAAAACAGAAGTGTGCATAACCATGAGTGGATATTGAATTGAGAAGCAGTTCAAAGGTGAGAAACAGCAGAGAATACAGAATGCTGTTTTAGAAACATGCTCCCTGCCCACATGTTATTATCACTCTCCTCCCCTCCACCTGCCTGTATTTGCTAAGAAAAAAATTGGGGCTTCAAATGGCCATCTGGTTGAGTAGGCCCACAAAGCTGAGATCCACACATGAAGCATGATCTCATGTGGATTTATTTCCATATAGTGATTTCCATTTCTGGTTCCTCCTGCTCAGTTTTCCAAACCCGAAGTCCAGTATGAAGTTCAAGCGCCACTTCAGAAATGTGGAGGATGTTCACCTAAACTGTGGTGACCTACCCATCATCTCCTTGATCTAGCTCTAATAATCTGTTTCTTTGGGGCCTAGAGTATTTGTTTAATCTCACAAAGTATTGATGTATTTAAGTAAGAGATTAAATGTGGCACCACGATGCTTCCAAATATTGATTTTATAGTAGAGTCCAGTCATAGAGAGTTTATGGGAGGACAAAGAGACTTGTAGGCAATTTTAAAGTCCATTATTTGGTAGGTGATTGTGAAGTCAGAGGTAACCTAGCATGGAGTAATTCAGATAATGCTATTTCCCACCTCTTTAGACAAAATTATTTCATGTCTCTTGACTGAGAAGCCTCCTTAAAATAACACGGCATTAAAGCCAGGAGAGATTAGCTGGTTTTTCCAGGTTAATTTTGTAACCAAAATGTATCATCCAAGTGGATTCTGGGATACACTCTTTTAGTGACCATTAACATATTTTCATTGTGAATCCTTATGTTCTCTGCCTGATTAATATTCAGACAGGCTTTTCTTTCCATCAGTAGCAGCAGGGATTCATCTTTCTGCCAGTTTTAACACCATTGTTTTCTGAAAAGCGTGGGAACATAAGTTTATTCTATGCAGGTACAAATTCATATGAAAAGTTAAAAGTAGTCTCTTAAATTAGACTTCCATAAATGACTATTAAAATTCTCAGAGACAAAATTTAGGCTTTGTGTGTCATCTGTGGAACTACCTATCAGATTGTAGTTTTGGATTCTGACTCACAAAGATCAACTTGCTATAAATGAGAGAAAATATGCCCCAAGGGGCCAATACAAGTTCCTAGACGATATTGTTTGGGGCTCAATGATAAATCTTGCAAGATTTCATAGAGACCAGACCAGACACTGGGTCACCATGAGTCAGAGGCAACCTGATTCTGCCAATACCTGAACAACTGGAAAAATAAACCAAACAAGGAAGGAGAGCCATAGAATACAGACACCTGAGGTCAAGAATGTCCTCTGCCTTATCTTGCTGTTTCCCCAGAGCCTCCAGCAGCATCTGTCACATGACTGTCATTAAAAAACACATGTAGGAAAGAAGAACCAAGCTGGAGGCATCACTCGTCTTGATTTCAAACTATATTACAGTGCTATAGTAATGAAAACAGTATGATACTGGAAGAAAAATAGACATATAGATGAATGGAACAGAATAGAGAAATAAACCCATGTATATGTGGTCAATTTATGACAAAGGAACCAAGAATATACAGAGGGGAAAAGATAGCCTCTTCAATGAACAATGTTGGGAAAACTGGACAGGCACATGCAAAAGAATGAAACTGGACCACTGTCTTACACCACACACAGACATCAACTCAAAATGGATTAAAAATTTGAACGTAAGACCCCAAACCATAAAACTCCTAAAAGAAGTAAGATAGTAAATTCTTCAATATTGGTCCTTGCAATGGATTTTTTAAATGTGGCAACAAAAGCAAAAATCAACAAGTGGGCCTCCATCAAACTAAAAGGCTTCTGCACAGCAAAGAAAACCATCAACAAAATGAAAAAGCAAACCCACAGAATGGGAGAAAATATTTGCAAATCATATATCTAATAAGGGGTTAATATACAAAATATATAAATAACTCATACAACTCAATAGCAGATAAACAACCTGGTTTTTAAAATGAGCTGATCTGAATAGACTTTTTCCCAAAGAAGACATACAGGTGGCCAACAGGTGCATGAAAAGGTGTTCAACATCACTAATCAGGGAAATGCAAATCAAAACCACAACGAGATACCACTTCACATGTGTTTGAATGGCTTTTATCAAAAAGAAAGAAACAACAAATGTTGATGACAAGTGTTGGCAAAGATGAGGAGAAAAACCCATGTGCACTGTTCATGGGAATGTAAATTGGTGCAGCCATTATGGAAAACAGTATGGAGGTTCCTCCAAAAAATTAAAAATAGAACTACATTTGACACAGCAATTTCAGTCCTGGGTATTTAATCCAAAGGAAATGAAAACACTAACTCAAAAAGATATTAATATATGCACCCCTAGGTTCACTGCAGCATTATTTACAATAACCTAGACATGGAAGCAACTGAAATGTCTTATCAATGGACGAATGGATAAAGAAAATGTGGTGTATCTATAAAGATCCCCTGGAGAAGGAAATGGCAACCCACTAAAGGATTCTTGCCTGGAAAATTCCATGGACAGAGGGGCCTGGCGGAGCTTGTCCATGGGGTCACAAAGAGTTGGACATGACTGAGCATGCACATACTCATGGACACACACACACACTCTCTCTCTCTCTCTCTCTCACACACACACACACACACACATAATGGAATATTATTCATCTGTAAAAAAGGAGGAAACCTTGGCATTTGTGACTACATGATTGACCTTAAGGGCTAAGTGAAATAAGTCAGAGAGAGACAAAATACCATGATCTCTCTCATATGTGGAATCTAAAAAATGAAATCACCAAACTCATGGATACAGAGAGCATACAGAGAACAGCTTGGTGGTTGCCAGAGGCATGGAGTAGGAAGAGAGTGAAATGGCAAAGGAGCTAGAGAGTACATACTTTCTGTTATTAAATAAATACTAAGGATGCAATGTACAACATAGTAACTATAGTTAATAACACAGTATATGTGAACATTGCTAACAGAATAGATCTTAGAAGTTCTCATCACAAGAACAAAAAATAATTGTAATGATGTGGGCTGACAGATATTAACTAGACTCATGGTGGTGTTCCTTTCACAATACATACAAATACCAATGTACTCCTGAAACTAATATGATGTTATATGTCAATGAGGTAGTGCTTAGTTATGTCAGGCTCCTCTGTCCATGGGATTTCCCAGGCAAGAATACTGGAATGGGTCACCATTTCCTTCTCCAGGGTATCTTCCCAACCCAGGGATCAAACCTGTGTGTGTCTCCTGCATTGGCAGGCAGGTTCCTTACCACTGAGCTACCAAGGAAGCCCATATGTCAATTATATCTCAGTTAAAAAAAATATATATATAGATAGATAGATAGAAAGAAATAAGTAAAAGAGCTTCACTGGTTAATAGGCCCCTGATGACCTTATAAATGAAAGCCAGTAGACTCACTATGAACTATGCCATTAACTAATTCAATGTTTTTGTCATAAATTTAGACCACACCAGTCAGAGACAAACTTCTTGAAAGCATCGTCTGCACTTCCTTACCTCACATTTACGCAACTCAGTGCAATCTGTCTTCGGCCCCGTCACTCCACTAAAAGGCTCTCACCAAGGTTATTAATAATCTCCTCCTTGAAACACGCACTTCTCAGCATCTGTGAAACTGCGCCCACCTGATTCTCGGTTTTCCTCCTGCCTCTCTGGCTTCTTCCCAGAGTTTCTCTTCTGCTGCCTTTCCTGTTCTTAAAATCCAGTGGTCCTCAGAATTTTGTCCTGGGTGATCATTCTCTTTTCAATACCCACCCTGCCTTCCACTGCAGCTGTTACCAAAATGCCAGCAACGCCCCAGTCTTCCCTTCTCTAGTCAGCTCCAGAGCAGTATATCTAACTGCTTACTTGACATCTCCATTTGCTGTCCCCGGCCCCCTCAAAATCTCCATTATTTTCTCACAAACCTGCTCCTCATTCCAAGTTTTCTGAAGGGAGGATTGGCATCAACCATCTGGCTGCCCAAGCCAGTAACCTGGGCAGCCTGCTGCCTTTATACCTCCATCTTTTTTATTATCATGTCATTTTTATTATCACCAAGACCTGATGATTTTTCCCTCCTCAGTGTCCCTTGAACTGATCATGATTAGAGCGTGGGCACTGGCATGAGACTCCCTGGGTTCAAACCCCAACTCTTGGGCTTACCAGCTCTGTAACCCTAGACAAGTTACTTAATCCCTTTGTGCCTCAGTTTCCTCGTCTGCAAAAGAGATCTAATTTTTGCTGCAATGGTGAAGATTGTGTGAGTTAGTATGTTTAAATGTGTCAAACACTGCTTAGCACTTCCAGAGGCTCCATAAACAGTAGCTATGAGCTCCTCCTCCTCTTCCCCTCCAGTTGTGACCCAAGTCTGGGCACCATCTTACGTAGATTCCTCTAACATGTCCCCAGTGGCCTGTCCACTTCCATTCTTCCTCTACCTCCTCCCCCACCCTCCATCCAGTCTCTATCCTACAGCTGGAGGGACCTTTGGCTTTGTTTTGGTTTTGGCTACAGCTTATAGGATCTTACTTCCCCGACCAGGGATTGAATCTGGGCCCCTAGCAGTGAGAACATGAAGTCTTCACCCCCAGACCACCAGGGAATCCCCTGAAGGGAACTTTAAAAATGCAGATCTAATCATGTCCTCCCCCTGAATGGAACCTTCCAGGGGCTTTATATGACTCTGAATCCAACCTCCAAGGCTCCTTGTGAGCTGGGCCCACAGCCCTTCCGTGGCTTTCCTGGCCTCCCTGTGTTCCAGCTGCCCCATCCCCTTCCTGCCCTGAAACCTCTGTACTTTTTGTCCTTTCTGTCCCAGATCCTTTCTGTCCCATTTCCAGCCCAGCTCACTCCTTAGCAAAGCCAGTATCCTTCCCTAAGGAAAACCTTGCCTCCCCCTCCCCCAATGACAGTTTCTCAGAGACCCCGTGTTTCTGCTCCGTCGCACTTATCAGCATCAGGGTCCACTGTCAAGTTCTAAGACTTGGGGTTTGAACCCAGAGAGTCTCACACTAGTGCCTGTGCTCTAATCATGATGGATCCCAGGGATACTCAGGGATGAAAACCATCAGGACTTGGTTTTCATATGGTTGGGCTAGGAGGGGGCAGGGTGAAGGAAGCCACCCAGGTTACTTGCTCGGGCAGCCAGCTGGTTGATGCCAACGTTCCCTCCAGAAAACTTGGGAGGAGGAGCAGTTTGTGAGAAAGCCATGTGGAGTCTGAGGGGCTGGGGGACTACCATATTCAGTGCTGGCTTCCACCCTAGATTGAGAAACACAAAGCCCAGGGCCATGTCATCATCCAGACCACCTGACCCCCATGCCCAGCGGAGTGCCTGAATTGGAATAGGGGTGTGATCATTGTAGAGTCCATGCGTTTATGTGACCACGGGGCTCAGAGCTTCGGTCATTGCTAATCGAGCTAGGTTCTTTTTTGTCATGTGGTCAAACTGCTTCTGCCGGTCTAACTCCCTCTGAGTAACCAGGACAGGCTGGCTGAAGCCAGCTGATGAAAGTGGCTACATTATTTATGTCTGGAACAAGAGGGCTGTAAGGGCATCGACACCCAGACAAAGAGTCCTCTGAGTCTGAAAGGAGCATCTGTGCCCTTCCAACAATGGACATGAGATTAATAAGAGAATAAAAGCAATTATACTAAGAGAAGTCCCCAAATGGCAAAGCAACAAAGGGTTATATCACAGCACATTTATTCATCTTCTATACACAGGTCGGGGATTAAGAATCATGTTACACGAAGCAAAGGACAGGCAGAAGTTCGTCAGTGATGTTCAATATCTGCGGGACATGCAGCACAAGGTGGACTCAGAATACCAGGTAATAGCAGGAAGTGAGAATTCTCTTCCACCAGCAGTATGAGGAGAGAATCGGGGAAACGGTACTGGTATATGAGAAGCAGTAACAGGTTTCCAAAAGCCAAACCCCACGCTTGGGACTTCCCTGGCAGTCCAGTAGTTAAGACTTCGCCTTCTAATGCAGGGGGTGCAGGTTTGATCCCTGCTCTGGGAACTAAAATCCCACATGTTTCAAAGCCAAAAAAAAAAAAGTAAAACAGAAGCAGTATATTAATGCATATACGTGGAATCTAGAACAATGGTACTGATGAGCCTATCTGCAGGGCAGCAATGAGACACAGACATACAAAACAGACTTGTGGACACAGGCGAGGAAGGAGAGGGTGGGACGAATTGAGAGCAGAGCACGGAAACATACACACTGCCACGTGTGAAATAGATAGCCCGTGGGAAGTTGCCTGTAGATCACAAGGAGCTCAACCTGGTGCTCTGGGACAACCTAGAGAAATGGGGATGAGGAGGTAGGAGGGAGGTTCAAGAGGGTGGTGGGGGGCAGCGATATATGTATGCTTACGGCTGATTCAGCCTGTTGTACAGCAGAAACCAGCACAACATTGTAAAACAGTTATCCTCTAATTAAAAATATATTTAAAAAAACCAGAAGCAATATTGTAACAAATTCAGTAAAGACTTTAAAAATGGTCCATAACAACAACAACAAAAAAAATCTGTAAAAAAAAAAAATCTCAAAAACCCATACTTAACAGCTGTGTGACCAATGAAAAGCTACTTCTCAGAGTCTGTTTCCTCATCTGTACAATGGGGATAATTGTGCCCGCCCCCCCCCCCATTATATCCTCATGGAAATGAAATAACATTTTTAAAGTATTTAGCCCAGGGCTTGGCACACAAACCTTATCAACAAATGATATCAGGGCTTAAATTGGATAAACCAGCAATCAAGAAAAAAAAGACATTAAGGAGTTAACCGGGTCACCCTACCATTTATCAAACAACACACCCTTCCATTGTCCTGCAGCCAGAAGAAAGGTGGTTAACACATTCTACAACAAGCTAACTCTTCGTCACCCTAGTTACAGTGTTTACATGCAAAAACAAAACAGACAGGGAGCCTGAGAAGTCATGATGTAATTACCCAGAGCTGGCGTGGGACAAACCTACCAGACTGGCTTGTGGGATTCTGGGAGCAGTTAGAAAGTGTCACTCAGCCCACTGGCTGGAGGTCACCCTCAGCAACCAAGGAGGCACATCCTTAGCTTCAGCTGAGGATCGAAACGTGCTCCTTCCCGAAGGAGAACAGAGACCTGTCACCATCAGGCTTTTCCCCTTCTTGGCAATTTCAAATATAACCCAACCTCCCATGTCACCAAGGCAACCAGACCGATCTCAGTAACCTGATTTCACCTGTATAATACAGTTCAGCTCTGGGCCTGGAAATGAAGTCAGCAATTGCCTCCTACTCTTGTCAATCCACCTCCAAGGCTGTAGAATTGAGGGGATTTCTATAAGATGATAAGAACGTAAACATCCGAACTGGTCACACTGGGAGGCCCTCTGCTTTCCACAAAGATGTCTCTGCCACAGAGCCCAGGTTTGGACACACTTGCTTGAAACTGTCTTCGGAACAGGCACGTAAGAAGATCAATCTTATTATGTGATGGTCTCTCCTGAAGAAAACCGCACAACCGCGCAGCTTGGAGTCACTTGCAGCTTTATTTTCTAATCTCACTTGGGCTTTCAACACTGTGCTTGTTAATAAGGACACTTTCAACACTGTTTTTATAAATAATTATTATTATTAAGTGCCTACTGTGTCCTGAACGGGGCTTCCCTGGTGGCTCAAGTGGTAAAGAGTCCATGTGCTAATGCAGGAGACTTGGATTCGATCCCTGGGTTGGGATGATCCCCTGGAGAAGAAAATGGCAACCCACTCCAGTATTCTTGCTTGGGAAATCCTGTGGACAGAGGGACATGGCTGGCTACAGTCCATGGGGCAGAAAAGAGTTGGACATGACTGAGCGAGTGAACAACAACAACATTCTGAACAAAGTCCCTTCTCTCCCCGAGTTCTTATTCTATGACTGAGAAACAAGCTACACACACAAGTAAATTAATATGTGAGACAATATAATATATATGATAAATTTAATGAGGCCAGTAAAACAGAGGTAAAGGGGGTTGGGTGATGCTCTTTTACATAGGCAAGACATCTTCTTTGAGGAAATAACATTTGATCCTGGAGGTAAAATGATGGGAAAGAGCTGGTCAGAGCATCCTGAGCAGCAAGGAAGCAGGTGCAAAGGCCCTGTGGCGGGAACTAATGGTGCAAACAAAAGAAGGTCAGCTTGGCTGAAACACTAAGGGAGGATGTG
The DNA here is from genome assembly GCF_029378745.1 of Bos indicus. Classification (NCBI taxonomy): domain Eukaryota; kingdom Metazoa; phylum Chordata; class Mammalia; order Artiodactyla; family Bovidae; genus Bos; species Bos indicus. The sequence goes on along the minus strand of NC_091778.1, from coordinate 48,440,331 downwards.
GATGGGACCAGATCACATCGAGTCTCTCAGGGCAAAGCTTGGTCTTTGGCGCTTACTCTTATCCCAGTGAGAATTATTAAACAATTTAAAGCAGGAGAGTGGTATGACCTGATTTACCTTTTTAAAAAGATCACTTCAGGGGCTTCCCTGATGGTCCAGTGGTTAAGAATCTGCCTTGCAATGCAGGAGACACCAGTTTCATCCCTGGTGTGGGAGGATCCCACGTGCCTCAGGGTAACTGAGCCCAGGCACCACAGCTGTCAAGCTTGCGTTCTGGAGCCCGTGAGCCACAATTACCGAGCCCACGTGCCTAGAGTCTGTGTTTCACAACAAAAGAACACACTGCAACGAAAAGCCTGCACATCACAACTAGAGAGAACCTCCCCACTCGCCGCAACTAGAGAAAGCTTGTGCGCAGCAATGAAGACCCAGAGCAGCCAGAAATAAATGAATTTAGGGGGAAAAAAAAAAAAAAAGATCACTCTGGCTGTTGTGTGGGAAAAGGACTGAAAAGGGCAAGAGAAGCTGCAGAGAAACTTGTAAGGAAACTGATAAAAATTTAGGCGAGACCAGCATGGTGACAGTGGGGGTGGTGAGAAGCAGCCTGACCCAGGAAATATCAACAGAAGCCGCACAGACATCTTGCTGATAGGGAGGAAGAGTGAGGGAAAGAGGGATGAAGGATAACTCCAATATTTTCTCTGTCCATCAGTTCCCTCCATTATCACGGTTTAAACTTTATTTTTTTCAAACCTCCCATTCCTGTACTTTCAACAAGGACCATCTCTCCCTGTTTTGCACACACACGAAACCAAAGAACTTGAGGCCGACAGGTGGGACCCCACTCAGCTCTTCCCCTTCCATTCCGGGATGCATGCCTGTCTAGCCCTCAAGGCTCAAGGGGAGAAGGACACTCTCACTGCTGGGGCCGGACCTGAGAGCTTGGTCCACGCCCCTGTGTTCCCAGCCCCTCTCCATCCGTGGACCTCTCATCTGCATCCTTGGAATTCCTTCTCTTCTTACTGTCTCAGCCCACAAACACGTTCAACTCTCTCACACTGAGAACAAAAGAACAAAGCTGTCTGTGGACCATGAGTCCTTTTCTAGCCGCAACCCCTGCACTTTCTAGTCTCCATATGTCCCCAAACAGTCAGCTAGACTTTTGTCTCCACTCCCTGCTCCCTCGAGTGCATCCCATTACCTACTGGCCTGTTAGTCTCCTAAGATAACTTTTAACTCTTTGTTTTCTGAAGCTTTATCTGCATTTGGGGCCATTACTCTTTCTTTCTTGAAACATTACTTCTCTGGCTTCCTGACATCACGTTCTCCTGGTTTTCCTCCTGTTTCACTCACATTCCTCGCTCTACCCATCACGTGTTAATTCCCCTAGGTTTCCATCAGCCCAGTTTTCTCCTAATTCACAGGTTCTATGGCCCATCTCAACCCTTCCTATGTGTTTAACTACCACTCATACACTGATGGGGCTTCCCAGGTGGCTCAGTGGTAAAGAACCTGCCTGCTAATGGAGGAGACATGGGGTCAATCCCTGGGTTGGGAAATCCTCCTAGAGAAGGAAATGGCAACCCACTTCAGAATTCTTGCCTGGGAAATCCCATGGACAGAGGAGCCTGGAGGGCTACAGTCCATGGGGTTGCAAAGAGAGTCAGACACTCATGATCTGTAATCCTGAGTCTTCTCAAAGTGTCAGAATCCCATACACACTTGCTTGCTGGATGGTTCCATCTAGGAGTTGGAAAGGCACACTGAATTCAGCACGTCCATGGTGGATTCTGCATGGTCCATCCCCGATCATCCTCTTGTGCACCCCCTCTCTGAAGATGGTGGCCCAAGCCTTCCCTGACTCCTTTCTCTTTGTCACCACGCACAATCCCCCCACCCCCACCCCTGCCAGTTACCAAGTCCTGCTGAGTTTACCTAAAAGCTCATGAACTTGTGCCTCCCTTCTCATCCTGTGGCCATTGCCCTGGTTCCAACCTCCATGGTTTATCTCCAAGTTTATTAAAATATCCTCATATCTGGTCTCCCTGCCTGCAGCCTTGCCACCTTCCAGATTGAAATGTATGGAAAATGAGAACTGAGTATGCAATTCCATCGTTTTCCCCTCACACAGAGGCAGGTCCCAAACCCAAGAACCACAGCAAGAACAGCCCAATCCTCCACCACTTCTCTAACCTCCCTTCCCTGGTCCTTATTCTCTCAGCAAGAGTGGTGAAGACCATAGTTTTAACTTAGAACTAGAGGGGCCCTCTGTATTCCCATGGGACCCTCTCTATTCCCATAGCACCCTCTTCAAAACAAAGCAAAACCTTATTTAAGTGTAATTTACATATCATAAAATTCACCTGTTTTAAGTTTAAATTTACCCAGTTTGCTATCATCACCATCATCTGGTTTTAGAACATTTCTATCACTCCAATACCAAAGCACCCTTTTCATACTTCTTTTTCATTGTTGATGAAATTGTATTGGAATTGTCTTTTGTATGTCTTTCTATCAAACTGGACCACAACTTCTTCAGGGAAGGACAGAGTCACTTTCCTATGTTGAATTGAATGCCTTGTCATTGATGAAAGCCAGCATTAGCGAACTTGACCACCAACGATGTTTATCAGACACAGGTCCAGCTGACTTGTAACTAATCTTCAAAGTCAAATCCACCTTCATTGAGCATTTTCAAAACCACTCACCACAAGGTCTACAAAAATAAATTTGATTGTCCTTAATATGTTCTGAGGATTGTCGAATTAAGTATATAGCAACCCACAGAAACTACTTTGATGGGAATAGTGATGAGTTATATTATTGACTCTGTCCCTCGCCTTCTTCCAGAAAAGATTTAAAGTAGGGATTTAAGAATCAGTTGCATGGGACTTCCCTGGTGGTCCAGTGGTCAAGACTTCGCCTTCCAACAGAGGGGCTGCGGATTCAATTCTTGGTCGAGGAGCTAAGATCCTACATGCCTTGCAGGCAAAAAAAAAAAAAAAAAACCTCTTAAACACACACACACACACACAACATAAAACAGAAGCAATACTGTAACAAATTCAATAAAGACTTTAAAAATGGTCCACATGGAAAAAAAAAAATCAGTTGCATGAGTTTAATGACCCCCTCAATAACTTGGTCCATATACAACCTGTGTGTATTTAGATAATTTACTAAGATAGACTTTGCACTGGGTAGATACTGAAACCCTGGGGCATCAGTGAGCTTGGCCAGTTACTTGTGGAAACCCCAGCTTTTACTCGGACCCCAGTGATGTGCAAGGGACTCCCCATTTCAGGGTGTACAATAGTGTAAGGCCTAATAACCAGATGTGACTCCCAAATCATAGACCTTTGCCACATACGCCTTCCTGTGCTGGACTTGCCTTTAATGAACTGGCTCAAATTGAAGCCCTTAGAAACCTGCTATACACACTATTCCTGCAACTGCCTAAAATACTCTTCAGGCTGGTATGCACCAAATTAGCAGTGCCTTTACAGGTCTGTCTGCTAGCAGCAGGAGAGGAAGGGTAAACCCACCCTGAGTTATTCTGATGCTGTGCCTCTCAGTGGTTGGGTGGGACACTTTTGAAAAACCAAGAGGAAATAAACATCTATTTGGCATATTACATGGTATTTCAGAATCTGGTAGCTAGTACGTAATTATACACCATCTCAGAATTTGGCTCTGTTTCTTCAAGGGTGTTCATGCTGTTTAGCTTTTTATTTCCCCTTCTTTTGGTCAAATGTGTTTATGTAGCTTGTGGCAAAATTTAGCCGTTAACATCCACTGAAAGCTAAAAAGAAAGATTACACCTGGCATTTCAGGATGATTTTCTAGACTCTATCAAATGGGTTCAAATGGGTTTCACTTCATGTTGCTTATTTTTCATTCGGATTCTTTCAAGTACAGATCAAAACCTAATATGATGATATAAACTTGTTTAAGGATGTGATGGGTCACTGCACCAGGTGGCACGAGTCTGGGGACTATCCACTCGGGGGGTTGAGGGAACAGAGATAATTCAACTTTTTCTCCTGCAGGAGTCACGGGGAGGGATATGTGACATGTGCATTCCTCTACTCTTCATAGAACAAACAAAAAAACTCACTGGAGGGGAATAGCATATCAAACTTTTTTATACCTTTGATTTCTCAACCTCTTAAAACTGATGAACTTTGATAATGTCCCCAGTGATAATTAAAAGCCCAAACTCTGAGTTAGGCATGTTGGATCATTGTTGTTATGGAGTCACTCAGTTGTGTCTGACTCTGTGACCCCATGGACTATAGCCCACCAGACTCCTCTGGCCATGGGATTCTCCAGGCAAGAATACTGAAGTGAGTAGCCATCCCCTTCTCCAGGGCATCTTCCCAACCCAGGGATCAAACCAGAGTCTCCTGCATTGGCAGGCAGATTCTTTACCACTGAGCCACCAGGGTAGCCCGTGATGGATCATAAGAACAATTAAAAGCAACTGAAGGCCGAAGTAAGTCCCACTTCTCAAAATGCTTGTGGGGTTCGAGTAACAATAACCTTGCTGATGAAGATGTAGAGTTGGGTCATCATTACAATGCTTTTTAGACCAGAACCGTGAAGCTGGAAGAGTTCCTGGGATGTGTGGCTTCTTAAGGTACCAGGAGCCCAGATGATGACTAGAAGAATGGGGCTGGTAAGGGGCTGGTAATAAAAGGGACAAAAGAAACTTTGAGCATCCCTGTGGGTTCAGAAAGCTGTAATTCTGAAGCAAGTGGTTTACAGAGGTAGCCTGCATGACTGGGAGTGGGAGTTCCTCAGTTGGCTGCTGAGGGGATGGGTGGGCTTAGCAAGCCGACCTCTGCTTCTGGGGCAGATAAACAAGGATGAACGTCAGGTCTGCAAGAAGAGTCTTTCTTCTTCCACAGCCAAGATTGGAGTCACATTATTTGGCAAGAGCAGACTTTAGAAAAAAGGAGTACACCCAGACGTGGGATTGGAAACAATTAGAAGTTGATTAAGACTACGATGAAGATGGTAGTGGTGACGATGATGGTGATGGTGGTGGTAGATGGTGATGATGCTAAGTTTTACTGAATGCTACAGCGAGCCAATCACTCTGCTTGCTAAGCATCTTACCAACAGTCCCTCAGGCTCTCCCTGCAGTCTTGCAGCACAGAGACACCTCCATCCCAAAGATGAGAGAAGCAAGAATCTATGGAGCTTGCCCAAGGTCACAGTGCTAGAAAGTGGCAGAGCTGGGTCCCATTGTGTTTACCAATACTGAGTTACAGTGAATCACAAAGCCCACATCGTCCCCCACAGGCACACAGGCACGTTTGTTTTCCGGCCCCACAGTGGTACCTTCTGCACAGAAGGCAACCTGAGCACGTGTTACAGTCAGAAGGATGGGTTTGGGGGTCCAGCGGGTGCGACACCAAAGAGGAGCGAAGGAAGAAGCCCCGATTCTCCCCAGAAAGAAGAAACAAGGCGTTACCTGGAGCCTCCACTTCAAGACTCAGCCAGTTCTTGCCACAAGAACAGAAACTTATTTATAGCACTCTAGCTCCAGACACATGAAACTGAAAGAGAAATAAAGTCCCAGGATAAGGGGAGCCCCTGGTGACGATGAATTACAAATCTTTTCCTTCTCCCCATCCTGGGAATTTCACACTCCTCAGCCCCTATCCCTTCAGGACCCTCCAAGCAGAAACCGCATCAACATCAGAAAACAACAACAAAAGATCATTCACATGTACAAATAACAAGAAAACTGGTCCCTGGGTAGGGCTGGGGGGTATGGCCAGATTCTTGCTGTTTCTAGGACTGGAAGTCCAAACTTAGCTCTGTCCCCATGTCCCCTTCTTAGCAAAACTGTAACTTGGAGAGGACTAGTGTTTGATTTACATGGAAAGATTGCTTGGCTGTTTCAAGATTAAAATTAGAAAGTACCTACCTTGCCACTGGTTTCTTCTGCTCCTCTATGAGAGAAGGTGGAGGGAGGGGGAGAACTAGAGGGGAAAAACATTTTTTTCTCAACATTGCAAATCATTCTATTCCTCCTCCCCTTTTAGTAAAGAAATGTTTAAGTCGCAGGCATTCTTGGAGAGAAGTTTCAAAAAACACTCAGCCCACAAGAATTCTGTTCATCCCACAAAATCTGCCTCGGTCCTGCATGCAGTTGCTAATACGGGCTCCTCCACTTTCAGCCCATCAGCATTTCCTTCCCCAGCCTTTAGGGTAACAGAGACCTCTGAGGCTCCAGGAAACAATACTACAGGCTGGGGCTCCCCTGCCCCCAACAGGAGCTCCACCACTCATCGTAAAGAAATAGGGAAAAAGAGGCCCATATTTAGTTGGACTTTACTGACCTCTCCAGCTGACTCTTTTTAGTTTTAGCTTGGTTTATTCTATCATTTGGTGTCTGTTTAACTTATTATAGTTACTATTCAGTATTGGGGGTGGTGGTGTTCTTATTTAAATTATTTATTAAAACAAACACTGTTCAGAATTATTTAAAAGGCTTAGCTATTTATTGAATATATGGCATCATTTTTGAAAATAACAAACCAAGGGCTGAAATCAAGATTGCTGAGAGAAATATCAACAACCTTAGATAAGCAGAAAATACCATTCTAACGGCAGAAAGTAAAGAGGAACTAAAGAGCCTTTTGATGAGGGTGAAAGAGGAAAGTGAAAAGTCTGGCTTCAAACACAACATTCAGAAAACTAAGATCATGGCACCCAGTCCCATCACTTCATGGCAAATAGATGGGGAAATAGTGGAAACAGTGACAGATTTTATATTCTTGGGCTCCAAAATCACTGCAGATGGTGCCTGCATCCACAAAATTAAAAGATGCTTGCTCCTTGGAAGAAAAGCTATGACAAACCTAGACAGTGTATTAAAAAGCAGAGACATCACTTTGCCGACAAAGGTCCAAATAGTCAAAGCTATGGTTTTTCCAGTAGTCATGTACAGATGTGAGAGTTGGACCATAAAGAAGGCTGAGTGCTGAAGAGTTGATGCTTTTGAACTATGGTGCTGGAGAAGACTCTTGAGAGTCCCTTGGACAACAAGGGGATCAAATCAGTCAATCCAAAAGGAAATCAACTCTGAATATTCACTGAAAAGAACTGATGCTGAAGCTCCAATATTTTGGCCACATGATGCAAAGAGCCAACTCACTGGAAGAGACGTTGATGCTGGGAAAGATTGAGGGCAGGAGGAGAAGGAGAGACAGAGGATGAGATGTTTGGATGGTATCACCAACTCAATGGACAAGAGTTTGAGCATACTCTTAGAGATAGTGAAGGACAGGGAAGCCTGGCGTGCTGCAGTTCATGGGGTCGCAAACAGTTGGACACAACTTGGAGACTGAACAAAAACAAGGGGAAAAATTCCTCCATTTTGGAGTGTTCTCCCTTTCCAAGCAAGGAGGGGTAAAATGATACCTTTCTTATAAGTATCCAGGATTCACCTTGCTGCAGGTGCCACCTGGCCGCTGTAGATGAACTCTGAAACCAGTGCTTCACCTGCCAATCAGTTGTGAAGCACGGTGTAACTGATTCTCTGTTCCCAAGTCCAAGTGGTAAATGTTTTGTTAATATCAGGTCATTTCTACTCTTAACCTTGTGGCAGAATACTGGCTTTCCCCTTGGCCATGAAATTCTGGCAAGTCCTTCAAGGAAGGAGATGCATTTTCTAACAGAGGGAAAAAGATGTGGAAGGAATCTTTCCTTTCTTTACCCAGGCAGGAAAAGGGAGATGTCAAGCCTCGTTTAGAAATAAGATTGTCTTTATGCTGCATTTCTTTACTATAGCAGTGGATAATTCGGCTCTGGCAGGACAAAGGTGAGTTCAGTTATTGGACCTATAGAAATTCTGCAAGAAGTGTTGCTATTTTGCAGTATTTAAAATGTCAGTTGAGGGCTTCCCTGGCAGCTCAATGGTAAAGAATCCACCTGCCAGTACAGGGGACATGGGTTTGATCCCTGATCAGGGAAGATGCCACGTGCCATGGAGCAGCTAAAACGGTACACCACAACTGTTGAGCCTGTGCTCCAGAGCCCAGGAACCCTCGAGCCCTGGAGCCCATGCTCTGCAACAATAGAAGCCACTGCAATGAGAAGCCTGCACACCACAACTAGAGAGTGTCCCCGCTCGCTGCAACTAGAGAAAGCCAGCACAGCAACGAAGACCCAGCACAACCAAAAATAAATAAGTAAAATTATTTTTAAAAAGTGATGATGAAACAATTGGAAGGGAAACCATATACAAAGGGAGGAAGGGAAGGAGGAAGAGATGAGAAGAGAAGAGAAATAAATCGGGGTCCATACTTCATATAGGGCTTCCCAGGTGGCACTACTGGTAAAGAACCCACCTGCCAATGCAGGAGATGCAGGTTCCATCCCTGAGTTGCAGAAGGTCCCCTGGAGAAGGGCACAGCAACCCACTCTAGTATTCTTGCCTGGAGAATCCCATGGATAGAGAAGCCTAGTGGGCTACAGTCCATAGGATTGAAAAGAGTCAGACACGACTGAAGTCACTTAGCATGCATATTTCACATCATGGTGGTGGTTTAGCACTAAATTTTGTCTCACTCTTGCAACCCCACAGACTGTAGCCCGCCAGGTTCCTCTGTCCATAGGATTTTCCAGGCAAGAATACTGGAGTGGGTTGCCATTTTCTTGTCCAGGGGATCTTCCAGACCCAGGGATTAAACCCAGTCTCCTGGGCTGAAAGCAGATTCTTTACCAACTGAGCCACTAGGGAAGCCCTTCATGTCATATATAAAGTTAATTCCAGATTATAGATCTGTATGTAAAACTATAAAACTTTTAGGAAAAAAATAGGAGAAAGCCTTTGTTTCCTTGGGTTATGAAAAGTGGCCTTAGATACACCAAAAGCACTATGCAAAAATAAATAAAAATTGAAAAGCCAGATAAAGATAACTATCTTATGAACATCACTCATGTGTAGAATCTTAAAAAAAAAGACACAAATGAACTTATATACATAACAGAAATAGACCCACAGACATAGAAAGCAAATTTATGGCTACCAAAGGGGAAGCGAGGGAGGGATAAATTAGGAGTTGGAATTAATATATACACACTGCTGCTGCTAATAAGTCACTTCAGTCGTGTCCGACTCTGTGTGATTCCATAGACGGCACCCACTAGGCTCCGCCGTCCCTGGGATTCTCCAGGCAAGAACACTGGAGTGGGTTGCCATTTCCTTCTCCAGTGCATGAAAGTGAAAAGTGAAAGTGAAGTCGCTCTGTCATGTCCGACTCTTAGCGACCCCATGGACTGCAGCCTACTAGGCTCCTCTGTCCATGGGATTTTCCAGGCAAGAGTACTGGAGTGGAGTATTGCCTTCTCCGATATACACACTACTACATATAAAATAGATAATCAACAAGTACCTACTATATACAGGGAACTATACTCAGGATTTTGTAATAACCTGTATGGGAAAAGAATCTGAAAAAAGTGATTCATATATCTGAATTACTCTGTTGTACACTGAAACTAACACAGCATTGTACATCAACTATACCTCAAAAAAACACAAAAAATCCATTGACATGCCCATAGAACACAATGGCCTTGGGTTTTGTTCAGTCCTAATACTGGAAGAGAAATATCTTGGTACTAAATTTTGTTTTTAAAAATGGAACAATTCTTTGGTTGTTTTATTTATTTTTGCATTTGGGAATAGATAGTTCCCTCCAAAACAAAAAGGAAATTTAGCTAACATTAAGTGCTAGATGCTGGAGAATTCAAAAGACATGGTCTTTACCCTCAGGATTTCTTGCTGATCAGCAGTAGAAACAGGCTCAAAAAATAAAACAACTAAATACAATAGTGGAAAAGTTGCATAATTCAAGTCACGTATGTATACAGGAGCAATTAATAGGGCTGGGGAAGAATATACCCTGAGTCAGGGTAGAAACTACAGGGATGAGATACCCTGTGAGCTGGTTCTTAGCAGATAAGCAGGGTTTGCCAAGAGAGCGTGCTGTGAAAGGTATTCCAAGTGGAAGGAACAGCGATGTGCTAAAGTTCTCATGTGTGAAAATTCTTATCCTGTAGCTAGAAATCTACAGAATTCTTACCCTGTAACTTGGAATCTGACCCAAGGGGATATAGAGCAATGGAGGTGAGCATGAGGAGAATGAAGAGAATAAGAACGAGGGGAGGGATAAATTAGGAGTTTGGGGATTAACAGATACACACTGCTGCTGCTACTGCTGCTAAGTCGCTTCAGTCGTGTCCGACTCTGTGCGACCCCATAGATGGCAGCTCACCACGCTCCCCTGTCCCTGGGATTCTCCAGGCAAGAACACTGGAGCGGGTTGCCATTTCCTTCTCCAGTGCATGAAAGTGAAGAGTGAAAGTGAAGTCGCTCAGCCGTGTCCGACTCTTAGTGACCCCATGGACTTCAGCCTACCAGGCTCCTCCGTCCGTGGGATTTTCCAGGCAAGAGTACTGGAGTGGGGTGCCATTGCCTTCTTCAACAGATACACACTATTATATGTAAAATAAACAACAAGGACCTGTTGTATAGCACAGGGAACCATATTCAATATCTTGTAATAACCTATAATGGAAAAGAATCTAAAGAATATGTGTGTGTGTGTGTGTGTGTGTGTGTGTGTGTGTATACCTGAATCACTTTGCTGTATACCTGAAACTAACACACTGTTGTAAATTAACCATACTTCAGTTTTTTAAAAAAGGGAGGCTGAGAACAGAAAGAGAAGTAAATACAGTGTACTAGAAAGAGCTAGAAGGCAGCTCTAAAAGGCAGCTTTGGGGTAAGTACTTGACAAAATGCCTCTGTTGTTTGAATTTGTTAAGGCAGCAGCTAATATTCTTGACCTGGCATTTGGGGCAAAGAGAGGAGGAAATGATGCCTGGGTATCTTTACACCTGATAAGAGGTATTGGTGAACACTTAGATATGGACGTCTATATTGCATGTTCCTCATAATAGGAATTCCAAGCATAAGGTTATCAGAGCCAGTTGTAGACCTAAGCCAAAGAAACATTTTTGTTGTTATTCTTCAGGCTTGTCTAAGACGACAGGAATACAAAAGAGATCCAAATGAGAAGAAACGAGATCAATTTTGGGGGCAAGAGACAAATTTTGAGAGATCCCGGTTTTCAAGCGGGTCATCTTCCAAACAGGTACTTCGAACTCTGGGAGACACTTTTTTTGCTGCAGAGGGGGTGTGTGTGTGTCTGTGTGTCTGTGTGTCTGTGTGCATGATGTTTAAGAATTTCAAAGGGCAGGGCGGGGAGAGACAGCGGGAGAAACTCTCATCCTGGCTACCACCCCCACCATGCCTGCTCCTCCTCTGCTGTGTGACCCTCCCTCTTTACCCTGTTGAGTCTCACTCTTCTTTCCTATACATAAAGGGTCCAGTGGAGAGGTATCATCCAAATCAGAAATGCTGCGACTGTTTAAGAGTTGGAAGCACTGGGCCTTCTAAAGTGCAGTATCATACTATATCTACATACCTATAGCTATGCCTACTTGATCTGTCTATATAGAGACATATATATGCAGGCTTATGATCTTACCCATTGCATTGCTTAGTATAGATTTTATTTCAAATAGAGTAAAATGCAGTAATAATTGCATCATGTAATAACTAGAAATTGTTCAAGTATTTTTGTCTGGATGATACTAATAAATAATGAGACCAATATAGGAACTTCCCTGGTGGTCCAGTGGTAAAGAATCCACTTGCCAAAGCAGGGGATACGGGTTCGATCCCTGGTGTGGGAAGACTCCACATGCCTCGGGGCAACAAAACCTGCGTGCCAGAACCCCCAGCCCTCGTGCTGCAACTCCTGAAGCCTGAGCACCCAGAGCTTACGGCCACAAGAGAAGCCACCGCAGTGAGAAGCCTGTGTACTGCGACAAAGACCCGGTGCAGCCAAAAATAAATATAAATAAATAAAATAAGATCAGGAATCTGCCTGCAAAGCAGGAGACCCAGGTCCAATCCCTGGGTGGGGAAGATCCCCTGGGGAAGGAAATGGCAACCCACTCCAGTATTCTTGCCTGGAAAATCACATAGACAGAAGAGCCTGGTGGGCTACAGTCCACGGGGTTGCAAAGAGTCGGACATGACTTAGCCTCTAGACCACTCCAACATAACAGCAACATGAAAATGATAACAACAGTAGTAATAGTTACCATCACTTGAGTGATTACAATGTTCCAGTACCATGCGAGGCGCTTTTACCTATTCATTTATTGAATTCTCATAAATCTCTTTGCAGGTTATAGCCTCATTTTATAGATGAGAAAACTGAGCCTTAGAAAAATTAAGGAAGTTTACCTAAGATTTCACAGCCAGTATGCCCTGGTGGCTCAAACAGTAAAGAATCCACCTGCAATGCAGGAGACCCGGGTTTGACCCCTGAGTCAGGAAGATCCCCCAGATCTTCAGGTCAGAAAGATCCTTCTTCCCCTGGAAAAGGAAATGGCAACCCACTCCACTATCTTTGCCTGGAGAATTCCATGGACAGAAGAGCCTGATGAGCTAGTCTATGGGGTCACAGAGAGTCAGACACAACTGAGCAACTAACACACACACACACACACACACACACACACAGATTCCTTTCCAGGCAGTCTGACCCCTGAGAGGGTGGCTCTGAACCACTGAGCTGTATGATCATATTTCATGTTTAAGATCTTATCTGTGTAAGGTTTTACTTATCCTATGTAAGCACTGAATACCGCAGGCTGCATTCAATACCGGTTGTTAGTATGGAGAATTGATTTAAGATGAGTATATGCCTTTTATGAATTCTTATTTAATATTTTATGCCTAAAATATACTCTGGAGGATGGACTCTCTTTTCTATCAGTAGTGTGGATCCCTGAGATAGATCCTGGATACCTGATATCAATCAAGTTCTTGTTGGGATTTCTTCTCTAATCTAGGACATTCACATAGCAGTTATTTAATGTTCAAAGGACACCTTAAAAACATCAGTGATTGATGATTATGGATATATCCCTGGGAGAGACCTATACTCCCTATTAAGGAACATAAAATTGCACAATAAAACATTCCACCTGAAGCCCGAAGGTGAAAGAAACTACCTCACAATATTGGCAGCTCTGAGAAGAACACGCCGCCTGCATCTTTTCCTGCTGGTTGTTATTGTTTAGTCATTAAGTTGTGTCTGACTCTTTTGTGACCCCATGGATGGTAGCCCATCATGCTCCTCTGTCCAAGGGATTTCCCAGGCAAGAATGCTGGTGTGGGTTGCCATTTCCTACTCCAGGGGATCTTCCCGACCTGGGATCAAACCCACATCTTCATTGGCGGGCACATTCATTTCCACTTGAGCCACCAGGGAAGACCATCTTTTCCTGTTAGTCAAGGACCAAATAAAATGCCTGGTGCTGATTAAACTTATGGAGTGAGATTAATCCAAAACTTAAATCTAGTTTGGCTAGACCAACACATTTTTAGCATTAAGATAAATTCTCCCAGTTTTGCACTTAGAAACAAAAATCAAGGACAGATGAAAAAAAAAAAAAAAAGTAACGTAATTTCAAACAGTAGCATGTAGCAATCTTCCTAGACTGGAATTACTAAACAAATAGGCAGCTGGGTTCTTCTTCTATTTTCATGCAAAGTCTCACGTGCAGAGTCTTGGCCATTTTGCACGGCAACACATGCATTTGGGATATTCTAGGACTTGAAGTTTCATGCTGTAAAAATTACTCATTCTTTGAGGCAGGCATCCCCAACCTCCGGGATCTAATCCCTAATGATCTGAGGTGGAGCTGATGTAATAATAATAGAAATCAGTGCACAATAAGTGTAATGTGCTTGAATCGTCCTGAAACCATCCCCCCGCCCCCGATTTGTGGGAAAATTGTCTTCCACGAAACTGGTCCCTGGTGCCAAAAAGATTGGGGACTGCTGCTTTAAGACAGCATTGCAAAACACTCAGACCACATCTAAAAAAGGACACAGTTGTACATATAAAAGTAATTATGAAATAAAGACAAAAATATGTGGTGAAATGCATAAAACTGGCAATTTCTAAAGCCCAAGGACAGGATTTTTCATGTTGGCTTTGTGTCACGGCACCTCGGTATGCCAGAGAACTCAAAACATGACTGAATACTCCCGATTTTTTCCAGATGATGCTGTCCCAAGGGCTTGGGTATTGATTGTACAAGTGCCAGGGCTGCCCTGATGGCTCAGACAGTAAAGAATCTGTCTGCATTTCAGGAGACCCAGGTTCTATCCCTGGGTTGGGAAGATCTCCTGGAGAAGGCAATGGTTACCCACTGCAGTATTCTTGCTTGGAGAATTTCATAGACAGAGGAGCCTGATGGGCTACAGTCCATGGGGTTGCCAAGAGTCAGACGCAACTGACATTTTCAATTTTCACTGTCGTACAAGTGCCTTCCAGGCTGCACCTTCTCTATCAGGAAGAGCGACAAAACACTGCTACATGTAAAATGGATAATCAACAAGGACCTACTGTAAAGCACATGTAACTCTGCTCAACTTTATGTGGCACCTGAATAGGAGGGGAGTTTAGAACTGGACATGGAACAACAGACTGGTTCCAAATAGGAAAAGGAGTACGTCAAGGCTGTATATTGTCACCCTACTTATTTAACTTATGTGCAGAGTACATCATGAGATACGCTGGGCTGAAGGAAGCACAAGCTGGAATCAAGATTGCCGGGAGAAATATCAATAACCTCAGATATGCAGATGACACCACCCTTATGGTAGAAAATGAAGAACTAAAGAGCCTCTTGATGAAAGTCAAAGAGGAGAGTGAAAATGTTGGCTTAAAGCTCAACATTCAGAAAACGAAGATCATGGCATCTGGTCCCATCACTTCATGGGAAATAGATGGGGAAACAGTGGAAATAGTGGCTGACTATTTTTCTGGGCTCCAAAATCACTGCAGATGGTGACTGCAGCCATGAAATTAAAAGATGCTTACTCCTTGGAAGGAAAGTTATGACCAACCTAGACAGCATATTCAAAAGCAGAGACATTACTTTGCCAACAAAGGTCCGTCTAGTCAAGGCTATGGTTTTTCCAGTGGTCATGTATGGATGTGAGAGTTGGACCATAAAGAAAGCTGAGCACCGGAGAATTGATGCTTTTGAACTGTGGTGATGAAGAAGACTCTTGAGAGTCCCTTGGACTGTAAGGAGATCCAACCAGTCCATCCTAAAGGAGATCAGTCCTGGGTGTTCATGGAAGGACTGATGTTGAAGCTGAAACTCCAACTTTGGCCACCTGATGCAAAGAGCTGACTCATTTGAAAAGACCCTGATACTGGGAAAGATTGAAGGTGGGAGGAGAAGGGCATGACAAAGGATGAGATGATTAGATGGCATCACCAACTCGATGGACATGGGTTTGGGTAGACTCCGGGAGTTGGTGATGGACAGGGAGGTCTGGCGTGGTGTGGTTCATGGAGTCACAAAGAGTCGGACACGACTGAACAACTGAACTGAACTGAACTTGTAAGGGAATGGATACATATATATGTATAACTGAGTCCCTTTGCTGTTCACCTGAAGCTATCACATTATTTGTTAATCGGCTATACCCCAATACAAAATAAAAAGTATTTTTTTTAAAGCAGAAAAAATAATAGTGGTTAACCCAATTAATATTTCTTACAAACCTATAAAGTTATATCAATTTTTATTGAATTTATTCATATTATAAATAATGAGGGCAGTCATAACCCTATTTATTAATAAGCTAAGGACTTATGTGAAGAAGGAAATGAAAACCCACTCCAGTATTCCTTGCCTGGAGAATTCCACGGACAGAGGAGCCTGGCAGACTACAGTCCATGGGGTCGCAAAGAGCTGGACATGACTGAACACACACACACATAAGGACCTAAGTACCAAGATAGATTCTCTAAATCATTCATCACAAAACATTGGATTGGCAATAAATGTGGGAACATTTTATCCTACAAAGTAGTATTTAATTAAAGGAAAATTAAAGGGTTGATTTACAAGGTTAAAAAAAAAAAGTGACAAAATTCGAGTTTTCCACAGTGAATTTCACCTCTGCTTCACTCCCTGTATTACAGACATTCCTTGGAGGATCTTGGAGGGGGTTGCCTCTGGATCAAAAGTGCAGGCAGGGCAAGGTGAGGGGAGATGTAACTCAAGGCATCCTTCTCAACAGCCATCTGGCTTGTGTGCTCATAATGCTAATCACTCCTCACTCCATCTTTTGACTTCTGCCTGGTACAAGTGAAGCCAGAGAACCCTTATGTTAGCAGTCCCCAAGCTTTCTGGCACCAGCGACCAGTTTTGTGGAAGACAATTTTTCCACGGACTCAGGGGAAGGGGATGGTTTGGGGGGATGAGTCAGGCATATTACGTTTATTATGTACTTTATTTCTATTATTATTACATTATGATGTATAGTAAATAATTATACAACTCACCATAATGCAGAATCGGTGGAATTTACTATGGTCTCTGTGCAGTCAAACCTCTCTGCTAATAATAATCTGTATTTACAGCAGTAGCTAGCATCACCACCTCAGCTCCACCTCAAACCATCAAGCATTAGATTCTGATCAGGAGTGTATAACCTCCTGCTGCTGCTGCTAAGTCGCTTCAGTCGTGTCCAACTCTGTGCGACCCCATAGATGGCAGCCCACCAGGCTCCTCTGTCCCTGGGATTCTTCAGGCAAGAATACTGGAGTGGGTTGCCATTTCCTTCTCCAATGCATGCATGCATGCTAAGTTGCTTCAGTCGTGTCCAACTCTGTGCGACCCTATGGACAGCAGCCCACCAGGCTCCTCTGTCCACAGGATTCTCTAGGCAAGAATACTGGAGTGGGTTGCCATTTCCTTCTCCACATAACCTAGATCCCCGCATGTGCATTTCACTGTAGGGTTCATGCTCCCATGAGAGTCTAATGCCACTGCTGATCTGACAGGAGGCGGAACTCAGGCGGTCATGCAAGCCCAGGGGGAGTGGCTGTAAATACAGATGAAGCTGGCTTCCCTGATGGCTCAGTGGTAAAGAATCCACCTGCCAATGCAGGAGATGCAGGTTCAATCCCTGATCCAGGAAGATTCCACATGCCGCAAAGCAACTAAGCCCATGCGCCACAGCCATTGAGCCTGAGCTCTAGAGACCCTGGAGCTGCAGCTAGAAGTACACGTGCCTAGAGCCTGTTATCCGCAAGAAGGGAAGCCGCCTCAGTGAGAAGCCCGTGCACTGCAACGAAGAGTGGCCCCTGCTCTCCGCAACTGGAGAAAAGCCCGAGCAGCAACGAAGACCCAGCACAGCCAAAAATAAATAAATAAAATTATTTTTTAATTAGAATATAACAAATATTTTTTAAAGAGAAAAAGAATGTAACAAATATTTTTAAAAGAGAAAAAAGCAAAGAAAGGGGCAGGAGAAAGATACAGTCCAATGAGATAGCGTGAACCCAATCCAAGTCCTCTTCCTTAGGAGAACACTCCCCTGAGTAATATCCTTGTGAAGGTGGCTATGGCTGCAAACTCGAAGGGAGGTTTCACCTCAGATTGGAGAAGGAAAGTTCATTCCCTGATTCAGAGAGAGTGGATGGCTTAATCCATGGGAATTTTTCCAACTGTACAATCATGAGGTAA
The DNA here is from genome assembly GCF_029378745.1 of Bos indicus. NCBI lineage: Eukaryota > Metazoa > Chordata > Mammalia > Artiodactyla > Bovidae > Bos > Bos indicus. The sequence continues at coordinate 48,422,667 of NC_091778.1, read as the reverse complement.
GGCATGCCACCACCTCATTTTGACACTTGTATTACAATTTCCATTACTCGTTCATTCCTTAACTCAGTCTCAGGCCATCACAATGCTGATGGGCCTGGAATAAGTGAGGCATTTGCCATTAAGTAATAGCTATAGGACTTGAGTCTGAGTGAACTCCGGGAGTTGGTGACGGACAGGGAGGCCTGGCGTGCTGCGATTCATGGGGTTGCAAAGAGTCGGACACGACTGAGCAACTGAACTAAACTGAACTGAATAGCTACAGTATCAAGAAATCATTTCCAAGCACCTGCCTGGGGGGTGGGCAGATCCCCAAATGCGCAGCTAACATGGTAACCCTTCCCTTATGGCCCAACCTCCTTACTCCTGAGGCTTGGTGCTCAGTCTAAATCAAAGATAAAGCAATCTTCGGCAAGCCTGTGCTGAGCTGGTCTTTAAAGCAGCACCTTCTAGAAAAGGGACCCCTTCTGCACTGTTGGTGGGAATGGAAGTTGGTGTAGCCACTATAGAAAACACTGTGGAGGTTCCCTAGAAAACTAAAAATAGAATAACCATATGATCCAGCAATCCCCCTCCTGGGCATTTACCCAGACAAAATTGAAACTCAAAAATACACATGCACACCTATGCTCATAGCCGCACTATTCACAATAGCCATGGTATGGAAATAACCTAAATATCCATCAACAGATGAATGGATAAAAATGATGTGGTACATATATATGATGGAATACTACTCAGCCATTAACAAAATAAAATAATGCCATTTGCAGCAACATGGATACAATTAGAGACTATTATACTAAATAAAGTCAGAAAGAGAAAGGCAAATACCATATGATATCATTTATATGTGAAATCTAAAATATGACACAAATGAATTTATCTATGAAACAGAAAAAGACTCACGTACATAAAGAACAGACTTGTGGTTGCCAACGGGAAGAGGTTTGGGGGAGGGATGGAGTGGGAGGTCGGGGTTAGCAGATGTAAGCCATTATAAATAGAATGGATAAGCAACAAGGTCCTGCTGTATAAAACAGTGAACTCTATTCAATATACTGTGATAAACCATAATGGAAAAGAATATAAAAAAAGAATGTCTGTATAACTGAACCGCTTTGCTGTGCAGCCGAAATTAATGCAACACTGTAAATCAACTACACTTCAATTTTTAAAAATTACCAAAATAAATAAATAAAGTGGCTTCTCCTAAATGCATTTAAGTTAGTGATGTGACACAGTACAAAGAACACTTACCATCGAGGGCCAGCTCTGCCCCTCATTACAGTGCAAATTCAGACAAAGCACTTTACTTCTAAGCACTTCAATTTCCCATCAAGGAGATCCTTATTATTATGCTATTATCTCATGGGATCACTGTAAGAATGAGTGAGCCTCTCAAGTGTCATACGAACATTAGATTCATAATAAATTGCCTTGGTGTCCAGCTATTTCTGCACATGATGCTCCAACACTTATGTATGGAGGAGCAGCTCCTGAGGCTTCTGGAGTGCCTTCTTTCCCCTCAGCCTGGTCCCAGGCCACATGTCTAAAAGCCAACCTAATGTAGCAACTTAATTTTAGTCCCTTTGCAAAGTTACCTACAACCTTCTGAGCTGTTTAATCAAATTAGAATTTAACAGGGAAATAAATAGCAGCTCCGCAGAACCAACGAGACCTTGGATGATTTAGTAGATTAAAGGGCAAAGCAGGGACGTCCATGGCGGTCCAGTGGCTAAGACTGTGCTTCCATGCAGGGGGTGCAGGTTCCGTCCCTGGGAGCAGAGCTAAGATTCCACATTTCTTGCCACCAAAAAGCCAAGCCGTAAAACAGAAACAATATTGTAACAAATTCAATAAAGACTTTTAAAATGATCCACATCAAAAAAAAAAAAAGAATATAAAAAGCAAAGCAGTCTCTCAGTATAAACAGGAAACAGTGTCCCCAGGACACTGATGGCCCAGAGGAGCCTGCTGTGATGACAGGGACACCAGGATATTAACCCTAAGCCTCTCAAGACTTCACAGAGAAGGGTCAGGAGCCCCAGTCCCCCCACAGAAAATGGTGAAATTGACTGGGTGACAGGAACCTTCAATGGAGAAAGTCATCGTGGACCCTTCTCATCTTCTAAGACCCTGCATCCGTGCCAGACGGGAACTTCCAAAAGCACAAATGTCAAGGATTGAGGACGCACGCAATATTTACAGGATCGGCAAAGAAGGTGACCAGCCCTCAGTTTTTCAAGAGCACCCCTTGCTGACAGGAATAGGATTATCCTCCTCCCAGCATCAGCAACTGAGCAGCTCGATGTCTAGATCCCACGCCACAAGGACCCAACGTGACACTGGAAGGAGGCGGTGAACCTGACTCCAGCAACAGCTGGCTCCGCCCCAGGCCTGGCTCAGCACGATGTTTACCTCCACGAGATCACCTGAACCTTCCAGAAGGCAAGGGAAACTCAAGTGTGGAGGCGGCTCCCCAACACAAACATTTTTAATTGTTTTGTTCATGATCATCCATACAAACTTGAGAGGTTGAAATGAAAAGTAAAGCCTCTTCGAGTAATCTGCAGTGGCTTAAAAAGTCAGAATGTGTGTTCATACATGAAGGAAGCAAAAACATAAAACTGTGCTGTTTAATACAGTGGACATAAGCCACGTGAGGCTATATAAATTAATTAAAATAAAATTGTAAATGCAGTTCCAGGCTCAGTAGCCACTCGTGGTCCAGGGCTGCCATACAGGACATTAACACTGTTGCAGAAATCCTGTGGAACAGCACTGCTCCAGATTATGTTGTTGTTTAGTTGCTAAATTGTGTCTGACCCCATGGACTATAGGCTGCCCGGCTCCTCTGTCTGTGGGACTTCCAGGCAAAAACACTGGAGTGGGTTCCCATTTCCTTCTCCAGGGGATCTTCCCAATCCAAGGTTCAAACCTGCGTCTCCTGCATTGCAGGCAGGTTCTTTACCACTGAACCACTAGGAGAGTGCTCCAGATTACAGTCAAGTCCAAAAGATAAGACAAGATCTCATGGGCCAGGAAGGGGTTTTGTTTCCCAGAAATCAGCCCTGCGTAATCCAAACTACAGCGCTTTGCCCATGACAGCTCCTTGCAAACGTTCGCTCTCGGATGATGAGTCAGCTGGCTTGCTTTGCGTTTGGGTTTTCCTCCGACCTGGGTATATTTGCACGCCTCCTTTCACTACCTTTCTCTTCAGCCTCTCCTGCCTGTGAAAACCTTGAGCCTCTCCTCTTTCAAACGGCTCTCAGGGAGTTGTTTGTTCTCCCATTAATCTGTCAGTGTCAACCTACCGACACCCTTGGTGGTGTCACGGAAGCAGCCAGCTTAGCACATGGCATATGTGTTCTGTGACGCATTCTTTTGATTTTCTCTAACTTCTTCTTGTGTGTTGCCAGACTCCCCATGGGCTGGGCCTCCCATCCTGCCTGGGGGCTGTGTGTAGCTGAGGCGGGTCACACACACAACACACACAACACACACACACACACACACACACGTTCCAACTGCCCCACCCTGGGAGGCTGTGAGTCATCCCTAACACCTGGCCAGGTGTTGTCTCCACCGCCCCCTTGACTCTAGCGCAGATTCCGCGCCCTCGAGGTGCCCCTGAGTGACTACACACCTCCGCCCCACATCTTGAACCCGACGTGGACGTCAGGGCGATGGAATGCGCAGCCCACGGTTTGCCGGGTGCACACCTGTGAGAATCTTCGCTTGAGTTTGTTTTGCCTGAACTTCTTTCTGCCCAGGAGAATTCTGGAGATCCTCAGACTCCTCCGCCCTCTCCTTCTCACATTTGACAGCTGTCAGACACCAGAGCTGGAGAGTCTTACCTTCCTCTGTCTTGAGATCTGTCCACCAGCGCCTCCGTTTACACAGCTCTATCTTCCTTTTTTCTTTTTGCCTGGATTACTGTAGGAGCCATTTTCCTGGCCATTTCACCTTCACCTCAACCCTTCTGGCCAGTGTCCTAGGCAGCAGTAAGAATGATCCTTCTAAAAGCAAATTAGATTGTGTCGCTCTGCTATTAAAAGTTCTTTAGTGGGGACTTCCCTGGTGGGCCAGTGGCTAAGACTCTGAGTTCCCAATGCAGGGGGCCCAGGTTCCATCCCTGGTCAAGGAACTAGGTCCTACATGCTGCAACTAAAGGTCCCGTGTGCCGCTACTAAGACCCAGTGCAGCCAGATAAATAAATATATTTTTTAAAAGTTCTCTAGTTGTTCCCCATTGTCTTAGGATCAAGTTCAAACACCTTAGCAAAGTGTTTGATGGCCCTGATGGCCCTCAAGGCCATTGGTGGCCTGACCCTCAACTCTGCAAGCACTTCCTTTGGGAAGAGCTTCCGAGCAGCTACTGGGGGGTCTAGTGGTTTTGTTTTCGTTCCTTCACTGTGTCCCCATACCACTCTCCAGGCTCAAGCACACCTTAGGACACGTGTCTGTCTCCTCCTCAGGCTGGGGGTCACTCAGGAGCAGGCCCTGGTGGTTACTCCATTTCCAGTGCCCACCACATGCTAAGCGCTCCATGAATGCTTGAAGACTGACAGTCGCAAGACCATTTTAGGAATATGCTCATGTTGAAGTCATAGTGATGCAGCCGGAGCAGGACTCCTCCCCTGAGCAAGAGAAGAAAGCGAGTACTGTTACCAGGGTGGTGAGCAATCCCCAGCCTGGCTTGAAATCATCCAGAGGAGGGTGGTTTGGTAAGACAGGCAGTGAACAAGGGCCAGTCTGGCTCTGAAGATTGAAACTGCCATCAGCCATCTGGAAATAACCTCACTGCTGATGACCAGACTAACCAGCTACAGAGAGCCTGGCTCACCAGGCTCTCCCAACACCAAGGGACGGGTGGCACCTTTAAAGCTCTCGGTAGGTTCCTTTTATTCCAGGTGGGCAAGAACACAGAGACATAAGAAGCTCTCTCCTACCATTCAGCACAGGGAAGTCTGCTCGGTTTTATGGGGCAGCCAGGATGGGAGGGAGGTTTGGAGGAGAGTGTGCTGTTGCCGCTCTGTGTGCTCAGTTGTGTCTGACTCTTTGTGACCCGAAGGACTGTGGCCCACCAGGCTCCTCTGTCCATGGGCTTAGCCAGGCAAGAGTACTAGAGTGGGTTGCCATGCCCTTCTCCAGGGGGTCTTCCCAACCCGGGGATGAAACCCAAAGCTCCTGCATTGGCAGGCAGATTCTTTACTGCTGAGCCACCTGGGAAGCCCCTGGCGGGAGAATGGATACTAGTGTGTGTATGGCTGAGTCCCTTTGCTGTGCACTTGAAATTACCACAACGGTAATCAGCTATATTCCAATACAAAATTAAAAAGTTAAAAAAAAAACAGACTCATGACTGAGCAGAATCTTTGGAGCTGACCTCTGGACATGAGCCCACCATTGCTTCAGACTGCCGGCTTTTCAGATGAAAGCATCTTTCTTTCCTGCTGACACACACACACACAAACACACAAGCAGTTCTCCGTGGACAGAGGAAACTCAGACTAGCCCAAAGTTGACCCAGGACTCACTCGTATTTTATAAGAGGTCATCTTGGTGTAACTGAACATTCCACCAGGTAACTCACCAGGCTGAACCAGAGGTTTTCTTTGTGATCAGTTCAATCACTCAGTTGTCTCCGACTCTTTGCAACCCAGTAGACTGTAGCACGCCAGGCTTCCCTGTCCATCACCAACTCCTGGAGCTTACTCAAACTCATGTCCATTGAGTTGGTGATGACATCCAACCATCTTATTCTGTCTTCCCCTTCTCCTCCTGCCTTCAATCTTTCCCAGCATCAGGGTCTTTTCCAATGAGTCAGTTTTTCTCATCAGGGGGCCAAAGTATTGGAATTTCAGCTTTAGCATCAGTCCTTCCAATGAATATTCAGGACTAATCTCCTTTAGGATGGACTGGTTGGATCTCCTTGCAGTCCAAGGGACTCTCAAGAGTCTTCTCCAACACCACAGTTCAAAAGCATCAATTCTTCAGCACTCAGCTTTCTTCATAGTCCAACTCTCACATTCATACATGACCACTGGAAAAACCATAGCTTTGACTAGACGGACCTTTGTTGACAAAGTAATGTCTCTGCTTTTTAATAAGCTTCTAGGTTGGTCATAGCTTTTCTCCCAAAGAGCAAGCGTCTTTTAATTTGATGGCTGCAGTCTCCATCTGCAGTGACTTCAGAGCCAAAAAATAAAGTCCGCCACTGTTTCCACTGTTTCCCCATCTGTTTGCCATGAAGTGATGGGACTGGATGCCATGATCTTAGTTTTCTGAATGATGAGTTTTAAACCAACTTTTTCACTCTCCTCTTTCACTTTCATCAAGAGGTTCTTTAGTTCTTCCTCGCTTTCTGCCACCAGGGTGGTGTCATCTGCATATCTGAGGTTACTAATATTTCTCCCAACAATCTTGATTCCAGCTTGTGCTTCATCCAGACTGGCATTTCGCACGATGTACTCTGCATATAAGCAAAATAAGCAGGGTGACAATATACAGCCTTGACAATCTCCTTTTCCTATTTGGAACCAGTCAGTTGTTCCATGTCCAGTTCTAACTGCTGCTTCTTGACCTGCATACAGGTTTCTCAAGAGGCAGGTCAGGTGGTCTGCTATCTCCATCTCTTAAGAATTTTCCACAGTTTGTTGTGATCCACACAGTCAAAGGCTTTGGCATAGTCAATAAAGCAGAAGTAGACATTTTTCTGGAACTCTCTTGCTTTTTTGATGATCCAACAGAAGTTGGCAATTTGGTCTCTGGTTCCTCTGCCTTTTCTAAATCCAGCTTGAACATCTGGAAGTTCATGGTTCACACACTGTTGAAGCCTGGCTTAGAGAATTTTGAGTGTTACTTTGCTAGTGTGTGAGATGAATGCAATTGTGCAGTAGTTTGAACATTCTTTGGCATTGCCTTTCTTTGGGATTCGAATGAAAATTGAACTTTCCCAGTCCTGTGGCTGAGTTTTCCAAATTTGCTGGCATATTGAATGCAGCACTTTCACAGCATCATCTTTTAGGATTTGAAATAGATCAACTGGAATTCCATCACCTCCACTAGCTTTGTTTATAGTGATGCTTCCTAGGACCCACTTGACTTTGCATTCCAGGATGTCTGGCTCTAGGTGAGTGATCACACCATCATGGTTATCTGGGTCATGAAGATCTTTTTTGTATAGTTCTTCTGTGGATTCTTGCTACCTAGTTCCAAAGAATAGCAAGAAGAGGTAAGAAAGCCTTCCTCAGTGATCAATGCAAAGAAATAGAGGAAAACAACAGAATGGGAACGACTAGAAATCTCTTCAAGAAAATTAGAGATACCAAGGGAACCTTTCATGCTAAGGTTGTGATCAGATTACAGAGTAATTGGAAGACCTGGAGCGCAGGCCCCTCTGTGGACACACCCAGGGCCCAAAGACCTTTCAGAGCAGCAATGGTGCAGGCGAATAACTACATCTGGGCAAAACCAGCAGGACCTCATTTCTTCTTTGTTTCTGTGCTTTGCCTGAGCTCCACTAGGTAATCTTAAAATAGGGCATGGCAGGAAAATGGGGCAACTGTCAGTTCAAATTGCAGCTGCTTCCAGAGCATCGTCCTGCCTTTTCAACAGATAAGCAGGATAGCCTAGAGTCAATCCTTCCACAGGACGACTCTGCCATGCGGCCAGGTCAGACAAACACCAATTGGTTATCCCCGCTCAGTGAAATCCACAGTACCGAGCCTTGCTGACCTCTGACCCCAAGAGTTCCCCGTGTTAATTGGACTGAGCAGCTCAGAAATTGCATGAGCGAAGATTATAATAAAGTGGCTCTTTTCACATTTTATGTAGTGCTGTGTGTTTCCATTTGCAACCTCTTATTAAAATCCCCTACTTAAAAAAAAAAAAGATTCCACTGCTTTTTAAAACCAAAAAACTTGTTAAAAACCTATTAAAATTCAGACATCAAAATTTTTTAAATTTTCAGTTGCGAGATGTGATTATTCAGAGGCATACCTACATTAAGTATAATTTGTAATTACCACATTTCATCATAAAACCTCCTTTTGTTTTACTGTTACATTGCTTTCTTTTTACAGAATTATAAATCACTGGTGTCCAAGACACCGTGTTGGGTGGTATGGGGCGATAGTGATGAATAAACTGCCTCGCTCCCGCCCTCGGGTAGTTCATAGTGTTGGTAAAATAAGACATCACATGAATGCCTGCAGATCAAGATAGTATCTGATGAGTGTGATAAGAAGGCAAGGGAAACCTGGGAAACCTTCCTGGAGATGCTGATTTTCAGCTGGATATTAGGGCAGGTACTGGGGAGCTGGGAATGGGGGGTGGGGAGCCAAGGTAGGGCAGAGGTTACAGGCGGAAGGGACAGCAGGAGTCAAGGAGAGGCACCCTGGGGAGCAGGTCAGCGGGCCAGTCTCCCCGCAGCACAGGAAATGTGCATCAGAGCACCCCCTGGGGGAGGGCGTGGTGGTGCTCACATCCCCCCACAGCCCTTCCTCAGGATCAGGAGGGCACCCTTCTTGCTCCCTGATGCTGCTCTCAGACGACCGCTCCCCTGGCTCTGTTGGACACGCCATCCGCTGGGGCTTGTGCTCTTTATTCCACCATTCCCTCCTGCCTTCATCCTTGTTGTCTCCTGGCCACTCTCCCCTCTTCAGTGAGGACCGGGCATGGCTCCCTTCCTCTCCACCCCATCTCCTGAACTCTGGTCGCAAGCATGGATCAGCAGTCCCCAACCTTTTTGGCACCAGGGACCGGTTTCGTGGAAGACCACTTTTCCACAGACCAGGGGCCGGGGGATGGTTTGGGGATGATTCAAGCACGTCACGTTTATTGTGCTCTTTATTTCTAACCTGATGCCACTGCTGATCTGACAGGAGGTACCTGTCTGTGGTCCAGAGGTTGGGGACCCCTGGCCTAGATGAGTTCAGCATCTACCTGGGTGATCCAGCCACACCCTGCCTCCTCAGTTGCCCAAGCATCTTAAAGGTCCCCCTCCATCCCTCCCTGCTACCCTCCCCAACGCCACATCCTAATCGGCATCACCAGATAAAAGTTCTCCATCTCTAAAAATTACTGATCACCACCAGCCTTCCTGCTCTTCTGCTCAACCACTTCTACTGTGACACTTCTTCCCACGGGGAACCTCTGGTTCACTGGTTCCTCTCCCTTTGCCCTCTTATTGCCCCCTCTAGGTAAACTTCCCTTCCCAAGCAGACTGTGTTCTGTGTTTGATCCTCTTTACGTTGCCTTGCCCTTTGTTCTGTTTCCATACCTCTCTGACAAAATCCTGCTCATCCATGGTCTCTGTGGCTGCACCCAAGCCACTGAAAACTGCACCGCCCTCCCCTCATTGCCATCCAGTCATCAACCTCCCCACCTCTGCTCAGGAGCCCACCTCCTAGCTCTCTCCTCACTCCATCCATAGTCCCTTCCATTCCTGCACCTCCCACCTCTGTACCAGAGCCTTCCCATCTGTGTTTAATCATGACCTAAGCTCTCAGGGCTTCCCTGGTGGCTCAGATGGTAAAGAATCTGCCTGCAGTGTGGGAGATCTGGGTTGGATCCCTGGGTCAGGACGATCCTCTGGAGGAGGAAATGGCAACCCACTCCAGAATTCTTGCCTGGGAAATCCCATGAACAGAGGAGCCTGGAGGGCTACAGTCCAGGGGGTCACAAAGGGTCAGACACAACTGAGCAACTAACACCAAGCTTCCTGTCTAAAACTTGAGCAGAACAGACCTTCCTTGAGTCCACATCCCCTCCACTTATTTCTTCTCCCTCACAGTCAAGGTTCTTAGGAGAATCATTTACTCTGATTGACTCTGTTTCCCCACCTCTTACTCACAATGCAACCCACTCCAACCTGGCTGCCATGCACATCATTCCACAGAAATGGCTCTTGATCATATGCCTTCCACTTCTGTGGTGCAGAAGGGCTCCTGTGGTCCTCACTGTGCTCGACCTCTCGGCAGCTCTGACTCATCTGGCCACTCCACACTTCTTGAAATGCTGTGTCCCTGAGCTTCTACGAAGCCACAGTCTCCTGATTCTCTCCTGGCTTCTGCTCCTCCCTTCTCCAGTCCTGGGATTCTTCCAGGCTTGCTTCTCTTCTCACTCTACACCTGGGAGTTAATCCTGGTTTTCTGTCACAGGCTTCTTAGGCAACAACGATGACTTCTTTGCATCTTCTTCTCACAATAATATTTTCAAATGCATAAAATAAGATGCACTTCCTATTCACAATGTAACCCACTTCACTCTGGCTGCCCATCAACAGGCCCAGTGCTAAAGTTCCCAGCCTGGCCCTTCGTTCTTTTTTTTTTTCTCCTGGCTGCACCACACAGCATGTAAGATCTTAGTTCACCAACCAGGGATCGAACTCATGCCCCCTGCCATAGACATGTAGAGTCATAACCACCAGACCACCAGGGAAGTCCCTGTCAGCTCTGTAAGGGCAGTCTTTGAGTCCTTATTCTCATATTCCCAACAGAAGTAGCTATGTTGCCTTTTCCATTGGAGGTCCCTGTTTGTGTAACTGTATGCTCATCCTAAAGCACCAAGTGTGAGATAAGAAATTTCTTTTAAAATTTATCTTACATTGACTTTACTGAGTTGATCACTGATCTCTCATTGTTACTTGATGATATCATGAAGAGAAAGATTGTTTTTTTAATATTTATTTATTTATCTGGCTGTGCTGGGCCTAACTTACTGATCTTTGTTGCATCGTGAGGGACCCTTCATTGCGGCATCCATGTTCTCTAGTTGTGGCTCATGGGCTTCCGAGTTGCAGGGTGGGGGCTTGGTTGCTCTGTGGCCTGTGGGATCTTCCCAGACCAGGGATCGAACCTGTGTCCCCTGCCTTGGAAGGTGGATTCTTAACCACCGGACCACCAAAGAAGTCCCGGCTAAGACTTTTTAATCTAAAGAAACGAATGTCTATGATGAACCATACAATCGAAGACCAGCAGCATTCCCCAAAAGTACCTCGTTTATCCCAGCAGCCCTGAAAACACCTGCACTTCTACATCTCTAGTGCTGCTCCATCTCCCTCCAGTATTTTACCAAGAGCTTCTAAACACACAGAAAAGCTGACAGAACTGTACTATGAATATCCACATCCCCACCACCTCGATACCACAGTGCTGACACTTTGCTGTACTTGTTTTATCACGTATCTAGCCCCTTATCCATCCGTTGAGACATCGTGTGTTTTGGTGCATTTCAAAGTAAGTTGCAAACAACAGTACTCTACCTACTTACCCCTGAAAAAAACTTGAGCGTAAGATGTTATGGAAAAACCCAAACGAACTTTTTGGCCAACCCAATACATCGTTCTGGAAAAAGGAATGGCAGCCCACTCCAGTATTCTTGCCTGGAGAGTTCCATGGACAGAGGAGACTGGTGGGCTACAGTCCATGGGGTCATAAAGAGTCAGACACGACTGAACGACTAACACGTACATACATCATTAGCCAGAGTTGAATATTTGTTTACGGTTTTTGTGATTTGATTTGTTCTATTTTTTCCCATTTTTTAAATTTTAGAGGTAAAAATTACCTGCAGTGACTTATACAGATTTTAAGAGTAGTATTTCATGAGTTTTGATAAATGCTTGTAACCATATAACCTGACCCCCACTGAATTTCCATTATCCCATGCCCCTTTCCAGTCAATTCCTGCCCCATCCCTCAGAGGCAACCACTATTCTGCATGTTTTCACCATAAATTAGTTTTGCCTTTTCCCATTTTTTTACACTCTTTTCAGTTTAGCTTTTAAGTCATTTCAGACCCTTTTTAGAAATAGGTGGAATATAGATTCTAAACAGATGAGCTAAATAAATGAACCTATTCAATAATTAAATTAAAATTACATACAAGTTACAAATTACAATATTTTCCCAAGATAACAAAGATTCTTTCTAAAAGATAATATGCAGTTGGAGAATATTTGTAGAATCTGGCAGGTACATCTGGAAATGTAAATTAATACAGCATTTCATTAATACAGTTAATTAATACAGTTTGGGAACAAAAATTTGTAAATCTTTGTGATACTGTTAATCTACCAATATAAATTCCCACTTCAGGAATAAAGAAATAATTGATGATGTGCATGAATACATAAGAATATTCATCATAGCATCATTTACCACAGAAAAAGCTGGAAGCAACCTAAATGACCAACAGAAATAATTACGACAGAGCCGTACAATGTGAATATATTGTAAAGACAAAGAGAACTGTTAAGAAAGAATAAACTTTACTTAGTGGTTTGTTAGAGTAACATTTGTATTGTGATTCTGAAATTATTTCCTGTGTATTGCAGAGTAAAAAATTAATAAATGTTTTAATATGACTGAGGAATAAAGATTTTAAATATGAGAGAGAAAATAAAAGAAAGGAAGGGAAAACCCCATAAAATATTTAATTTTAACTTTAAATATTTCTGCGAGCTCATAATTTTTAAAATACATATTTCTAATTAATTTCACCAAAAAGACTTAGGAACACTGTCCCTCTATTTGCAATGAATGCACATAGCAAGCAGATATTGATTTCTAAAAAGCTTTCTAAACTAGAAGGAACCAGAGCTTACTGGGAAAACAACTGATTCTAGGTCTGAGCCAGGTAAAGTCCACAGTTAGGCTACGAAATTTTACTGTACCCGAAAGCGAAGAAGTGCTCAGAGATTCAAGTCAACAGCAGACTAGAATGAATTCCCATTCACCACTGCTAGTATAATTTGAGCCTCAAAAAATGTGATGAGATAATTAAATAAAATATGCCCGTGAGACCACAATGATGATAACAAACAAGTAAACAAACAAGAAGGGAGGAAAGGAAAGTTCTTCTTTAGAGAAGAATACCAGCCAGTAATTGTAGAAGAAATGATAGAAAAATCATCATTTTGCTACTTTGATGTAATTATCAATTCAGTCAAAGCACATCAAAAGATGCTAAAATTATTGAATAAAATGTGTAATGAATAGGCTATTTAGTGTCAAAGAATCATCTGATAGATTACCTACTAATTACAAAAGGGAAAAATGCACTTTTATATTAAAAAATAATATTAAAAAAAAAATCTAGCAGTCAGAAATCTAGCAGTCAGCTCCTTACCCTAGAGACCAAATAGTGTTGTTTTGTGCTGAGGTGATGTTACAAAGATGGATATCACCACCTATGCAATATTCTTACCCAAAATGATTAGCCCCCAGTTTTATTATGAGAAAGCTTACAAATCCAAAACACACAACCTTCTACGAGGCTGAGACTTTTCAAACAGAAAAAATCATGAAAAGGGCCGAGAATTAAAGAGACGTAACAAGTGCGCATGCAACTGGTGGATCTTCATTGGATGGTAGATCGGAACAAACATTTTGGTGACAGTTTGGTTTGAAGATGCTCTACATATTAGGTGATGTTATGGAACTATTAAATTCTCTTGGGTAGGATAACAGTATTGTGGCTTTGTAGGAGAATGGCTATTTTGAAAGGAGATGCGTGTTGAAGTATTTAGGGGTAAGAGTATCATGAAGTCCAGTCACTTTTAAATTGTTCAGAAAAAGAATATATATATTAATTATATATATATATATAGAGAGAGAGAAAACAAATTGGCAAGGTGAAGGGTAATGGATGTTATTTCTATTGTTCTTTCAACTTCTCCATAGATTTGAAATTTTTAAAAATAAGGTTGAAAAAATTGTAGAAAGGTATCTATGGATGCAATGTATTGTTAAGTGACAATGTAAAGTATGGTTCAATTCTATGGCTGTGAGAAGAAACATTTATGCAGATACATAAACATATGTGTAGGGTAATGTTAGCTGCTATAACAAAGGGACCAAAAATGTGATGACTCAATCAAGACAGAGGTTTATCTCTTACACCTATGATGGCCCAGGTTGGCTGAACCAGATCAGAAGGCATCTCTCCTCCACTAGGACTCACAGGGATTCAGGCCTGTGATGTTTCTGATTAACACATGACTTTCAAAGCTGTTGCCTTTCCAGCTGAGGTGCAGGGCCACAGATGATCTCTGAAGTATGCTGCACACATCACTCCCACTTCCACCCCATTAGGGAGTCTTTCCTCCCAGGGCAACACCTCGTTGCAGGGGAAACTGAGTCATTGAGTTCGAGGTGGGTGGCACATCCCAGCTGCAGCTCTCATCACTTGAGCAGAGATTTCAGTGGAAAGCTAGCAGTCTCCAACAGAGTCATTAAAAAGGGGTCTGAAACAACACAGACCAAGCGATTTTCAGTTTTTATTCCAAGGTTAATGGAGCTTTGAATGCTTCAAAATTTCTCTCTTTGTCTTTAGTTTTCCATTATGAACATGCATTTTTCTTGCAATAAAGGAAAGACTTACATTTTATGAAAATAAGCCATTGAAACTACAAAAACATCATTTCACTGGCAAATTGGCTGGATGCTTCATTTTTTTCTCCCTGAAAGAAACATACAAGCTAATCTTAAATACCACAAATACCACATTAAAATGACAGCTTTCAACTCAGAAACCTTCAGTTGGACCCTATTCTCCAATGCATTGATTCTCCATCCTTTGCTTGAATCTCAGAGACCCCCACGATGTGTGGGGCACTGTGCCAGCCGGCTATATTTCTTACCTCTGTTCCCCACGCCCTCTGTTCTGGCCACGTGCCTCACTGAGAATCACACCACGCATGTCACTCCATCCACACTTTGGCTCCTGTGCTGACTCCAGCCAAAGCCAGTTCCTATCAGTCTTTCATAGCAAATACCACCTAGAAAATACCACCTCCTCCATGAAGCATCCCTTAACTTCTCGTGTTCTTTTTTTCTTTTTTTGCTGTGCAGGCCTCTGAAATTTAGAATTGGTACCACCCAATTTATCACTTAACTAAACATAGTTTTGCTAGTACAGCTAGTACTGTGCCTCTCCCATTGCAAGCATGGGCTTTCCAGATGGAGCAGTGGCAAAGAATCCACCTGCCAATGCAAGAGATAGAAGAGATACAGGTTCAATCCCTGGGTTGGGAAGATCCCCTGGAGGAGGAAATGGCAACCTACTCCAGTATTCTTGCCTGGGAAATCCCATGGGCCGAAGAGCCTGGCAGTCCATGGAGTTGCAAAGGGCTGGACATGACTGAGCACACACACACACTGCAAATACCTTATTTGTATGTGGGGGCTGAAGACACAGTAGGTACATACGATGTTTTTCAATTAAATGTTTTATGACTTATTGTTTCGAGTAGGAGGTATTTTTCATGGATGACCTCCACTTAAGCGCCATCTTTCACATTCTTCAGATGCTCCTCTCACAGAGGGCAGTCTCAGTGTGCTACAGAACACTATATTGGAATGTTCAAATTTTTTAAATCCAACAATTTCCTGGCCACATGCCACTTTCTCAGAACTCCATCTCACAGAACACTACATTCGTTTGTCCCCCAAGCATGAACATGTATGGTTACCACCCATGTAAACCAACCATGATTTCATTTCCCATGAGGGATTCAGCTGCGTTTAAGAAATACTAGCAAGTGTCATAAAACAGGTCACGTTTGCCATTTCAGTAGCTTGCAAAGCTTTCACCCAGAGGCCCTTCCCCAGGGGGATGTCTCGTAAACAAGAAGCAGGTTCTACTAAAGACCAACAATGCCTCTCCTTCAGAGAGCAGCCCCAAAGGTGATCAAAGATTATGAAGACGTTAACCCCTAAGGCCACTGTTGCTCTCAGGTCAGTGTCTCAGACAGGATCATTCTAAATTGCTAGCATGAGAATCAGAAAAGATGGCAGACAGGAGCATATTCTCTATAGCTGTTGTTGGTGAAGACAACGGCTCATGAAATTCATGTACATGACAGCCCAGCTGACTCCCAAAAGCTTCTCCTGCTGAGTCTGATCTCGTCCAACCCCACCTGGCAGCCACGTCTTCAGGTAGGAGACACAAACGGGGTGAAGAAGCGGTGGGATTTAGGTGAGTGATACCCAAGTTCAAATCCCACCCCCCCCAAAATTACTAATCTATTCTTTACTGTTGTTCAAGTTTACAGTCCTGGTAAGCAATTTCAAAATCGTCCTGCACACGGGAAGCACTTTTCTGCCCTTGGTGGTGGTTTAGCTGTTAAGTCGTGTCCAACTCTTATGACCCCATGGACTGTAGCCCACCGGGATCCTCTGTCCATGGGATTTTCCAGGCAAGAATACTGAAGTGAGTTGCTATTCCCTTCTCCAGGGGATCTTCCCAACCCAGGGATTGCTGCCCTGACAGTTTTTTTCCCCCTAGAAGAGAAAACATTTAGCCAGCTTTATGAGACTGCATAGAACCTGCTAACTTTATATTTCTTTAATTCATAAAGGTACGCATCCTGTCCAGAATGCTATTGGGTTGGCCAAAAAGTTCATTTGGGGTTTCCCATATGATGTAATAGAAAAACCGGAATGAACTTCTTGGCCAGTGCTATATTTATACAAGCTGCCCTCAATTTTCAAAGGCAGTTTTTGTGTTTGAGGCACAGTAGGAATGTGGACTTTGGGGACAACGCTCGGAAGACACACGTTTGCACCCACAGTCCCCTGGCCACCCTTCCTGTATCCTTACTGTTTGAGTGTCGAGTTTCACGACCTTGATCCTTCTCTTTCACAATCTCATGAGAATGCTTTATTTCAAATGTAATGAGCACACTGCCTTTCTCTGGCACCAGCCTGACACTGTTCTTTGCCTGTTTTCTTATTCACAGCAAGTCATGTCCTGATCTCTACACTAGGTCATAAGATCCACTCAGCTCATCCATCACATGACACTGGCTACAATGGGATTTGCACACATCAATCAGAATTCAGCAATGGGAGGGAAGGAGGGAGGTGGCATACCAGTTGAGAACCAGCTCCTTAGGTCTTAGAAATGAGCCATCAGGCAAGAGCTGGAAAATGACTTGATCCTTTCTGTTCCTGATGACTTCTGTCTCCTTGCCCTTCTGATCATCTCTGTTCAGTGTCACCTTGCTGTTTCAGACTCAACATCAGTAGGTCCTTGTCTAGAGATCTAGTCACTCTCACATCCCTGAGAAAATGTATCCCACTTCCCAACTCTTGGGTCTCCACCTTCCAGAAGGTCTAACCAGAACCATTATAATGTTTCAAAGTCCTACTTCAGTGCTCAGTGCCACTTCCATACCCTAAGGTAAATTCCTCCTTTTTCCTGTATGAGTTTTTCTCTGAACTTTTTTTCTTTCTTTTTTTTTAAATTGGTTTGATTTAGAATTTTTTATATTATTTATTTGGCTGTGATGGGTCTTACTTGCAGCATGCAAACTCTTAGTTGCAGCATGTAAAATCTAGTTCTCTGACCAGGGATTGAACCCTGGCCCCCGGCATTGGGAGCATGGAATCTTAGCCACTGGATCACCAGGGAAGCCCCTTTCTGAACTTTTGAGAGATTCTAGCTCTGACTAAGGTAATATCTCAACTTTATTATGGACGATGCCCAAAGAGCAAGCTGGGGAATCTTTGAAAAATGTTAATTACAAAAATCATAATACCCTATATACAAATTAATTTCAACAATAGTTTCTTTAATTAACATGGTTTTCTTAGGACTCTTTTCAAACTACCAAGAGAGAATCTAATGTCTACACATGTATTATATAGTCTAGGCTTTTCAGTTTTGTTTGTTTGTTTGTGTTCCATGTTTCAGGCTTTGATTTTGAAAGACAGAGCTAGTTTTCTTCCTCTTAAAGGAATAGCAATGTGCTGTTGCCTCCACCTCCGTGTGACATTTCAACATAGGAATACAAGGGAGAAGAAATGAAAATTGTAATTGCTCTTTAAAATTGCAAGAGGAGGAGACACTTTTAAAATCAGCTTTAAATCAGTATAATTTAATTATTATCATCTGATAATCTTTCAATGTTAAATATTTTCCATTAGAGCTTTATTGTCTGAAAGGGAAATTGTACCATATTTTTCTTAAGGCTAGATAAATGTCAACTGGCTATTTATGTCACAATCATAAATTATACAGCCTTTGGAAGAAATCAAGAGTCTGGTATAGGACTTGCCACACCTTGCTGTCCATTGCTCTTTGAAATATGTGAAAACCCATTAGAATTTCTCAGAGGGGCTTACGGTTTTGGTTTCAACAGCAAGCAGTTAATGTTCAGTAGTTAGCTAGTTAATTGTTTAAACGGCTTAACATGAATGGCTAATTGCAAAAGCCAACGCTTACAGGGCACTTCCTCAGTGTTCTAAGTGCAACAAACATATCTTAACTCATTTCATCCTCACAGAACCACCAAAAGGAAGGGACTATTGTTCACACATGAGAAAGCCTGAGAGGCAAAGAGATGAACTAAAACTAACCCTATGTCACGCAGTCACTATGTGTGACAGTGAGGATTCACTCCCAGCATGCTGGGCTACAGAGTCTTATATATTAATCTTACATTTTATTGCCAGAATGAGTTAGTACAACTTCTTTCACCCAAGGCTCGTCCTCCTTGGATAATATAATGGGCTTGCCCGAGAGAGGATGCATGAGAATGGCTGAGTACGTGACAAGACACAAATGAAAACACAAAATGTTGAAGTGATTGGCTTAAGATTAGTCAATGAAGCAAGCAGGAAAAGACTCAGCACTGCATTTATAAGTATTCTAGTTCTTTCCATTGTGGTTTTAGTTTCCAGCTGACAAAACACTCACTTTCAGCTGTAATTTCTGGACCCAAGAGTGATTATCATACTCGTAATATGTATGACTGAGTTCCTTTGCTGTCCACCTGAAACTATCAGCTATATTCCAATATAAAATAAAAAGTTAAAAAAAAAAAAGAAAAAAAGAGGGATTCACAACTGGAAGTCAGGTTGATAGAACCAGGAACCAGAGAAAGATGTATTTGAAAGGCAAATGCATGATTCCAAACATAATTTTGTTGTTGTTTGTTGCTTAGTTGCTAAGTTGTGTCCAACTCTTTTAGGCATGGTTTAACTGGCCAAACTTTCTTTCACGTTTGGTGCTGTTAAAGCAAGAGGTACAAATGAATGGGGGAAGGAAGGATAAACATGGCTTAACACCCCACCCAATTAAGAGTCTCTTCACCAACTCCTCTGGATTCACCACCGCCTGGGGCAAGCAAAAATTCTCGTTCTGGCTGAGGGTGATGAGGAGAGACCCACCAGCAGCAGTGGGCACTATTAACTGCTCTTGATGCTGTAACCATGGATACTGGTCGTCTTAGCCCAGAGCATCTTTCCTACCTTTCCATTGGCTGAAAATAGATGTGTGAGCAGGCTTCTCCATTCACTAATGTAAGTGTGTGGAAGTTTGGTCACGTGCTCACTGATGTTCTTCTTGCCTATGACCGTCTTAGGCACTATCATTAAAATTTGCCCACATTTCCTTCTCTGAGAATGGGAAGCGTATCTCATGCCCAGAAATGACCCCATGTTTCATCTTTGACATTTCAGAATCATTATCAAGGATTTCTATTAAATTCCAGATTCACAAGGGAAAAGGGAGAACAAGCAACTCATTATGTCCTTTCCTTCTTCTCGTCCCTTTATCTGAGGGTGGTCTGTTTTCTGAAAATGCAGAGAGAAACAATAATTATTTGTTGGAAGGCTGTCGCCAGGCTCTAAGTTACCAAACATGATTTATAATCCAGAGAAGAATGATCTGTCCACCTGTAGATTTGTACTGACTTCCCTGTAGAAGACTGACAGGTAGGGGACTTTTTTGAGAGCTGAGTTTGTCTTACGTTGCACCCAATAATTCAAAGCTATTCAGAGTATTTTCCTGAGTCAGGTGGCTTGAAATGAAAATGCCACAACTGTCAGCGAGAACAGGGAGCAAGATCAATACAAATTGCCACCACTGGAGAGGCGTGGGGGCATTAATTTAGCACTCTGTGTCGACAGAGGAATACATTTTCAGAGGACTTGCCAGTACAGACCGTTGTGCAATGCAGGAGTATTTAGTGACCCTTTCCCTGGGAGGAGGGGAGGCAATCCTTTGGTTTTATTTGCCATGGAGCATATCACCTATCAAATCATATGAACACCAGGACCTAAGACCGTAAGGTAGGACTTAAATCACCTTCAAGACCAAGTTTCTCCTGATTATGTATTTTTTTTCACTCTAAGTGTGGCCAAGTATGATAATTGCTCAGTTGTGTCCAGTTCTTTTGCCACCCCTTGGACTACAGCCCACCAGGCTCCTCTGTCCATGGAATTCTCAGGCAAGAATATTGGTGTGGGTAGCCATTCCCTTCTCCAGGGGATCTTCCCAACCCAGAGATCAAACTCAGGTCTCCTGCACTGCAGGCAGATTTCATTGCGTCTGTAAGGCTGTGTTAAGATATTCTGACACCACGTGAGTCATGATTTGTCCATGCATAGATTTATACTGACTTCTTTACAGAAGACTGACAAGTAGGGTCTTTCTTAAAAGATTAATCTATCTTATGTTGCACCCGATAATTGAGAGTATTAAACTGAGGTCTCATTTATTCAGTCCCAACACTCGTCTCTAAATTTCCTTTTCATTGTCAACTATATGATTAACATAAGGAATGGTTCTTCCTCACCCACGCTGGAGTAGTTCAAATAACAAATATCAAGAAGTTTAAATGCATGGATGCTTTCATATGCAGCTTTTAACATGAGCTGTTTATTGGTCATCCAATTACTTAAGG
Source organism: Bos indicus (assembly GCF_029378745.1). NCBI lineage: Eukaryota > Metazoa > Chordata > Mammalia > Artiodactyla > Bovidae > Bos > Bos indicus. Next base: position 48,401,967 of record NC_091778.1, on the reverse strand, counting down.
GTCAGGAATTCATTCTTTTCATAATGTCATACCAAATAGACTCATTAACTTTGCTATTATTTCTAAATTGCTACACCCAGTCCATGAAAATCTGACTGGCGAAAAGGGCACATTGAGCAGGCAGGACACTCCGACGTCTCTGCTGAGAAGTTGCTGCATTTGGCTTGTCTCTTTTTCCTCTGCCCAGCAAAGAGGACCTATTGATCACTGATACTCAGATCTGACCTTTCATTTTTGGTAGAGTTCTGCTGATGAGGATGCTCAAGCCGAACCAAGATTATCTGCCACAAGTTCTGCTTGTAAGACCGATTCTAGACTTCCGGCAATTGACCAAACCTCAGTCAAGCAGAAACATAAGAGTACCATGACTCCCAAGAAATTAGAGAAAGCGGGCCCCAGCAAACCCCCTCCAGGTGAGTGGCAGGTTTATTGAAATTCACAAAATCTAAAAGGTGAGTGGCAGGTTTATCGAAATTCACAAAATCTAAAAGGTGAGTGACGGTTTTCTGTTTTGTTTTGAAATTCACAAGCTTTTTTAAGCCTAGCATCACACCAAGGACAACAATCAGATAGGTGGTCTGATGACAGACCAGTGTTTTTCATGTGGCTCATTCAGGTTTTGGAGGGTTTGATGATCTTCCGCTAGTGATCAGATTCATTTTGGAGAACATCAGGTTGAAGAGGTGTGAAGTAGGCAGAGTAAGGGTCTCCACTGCCCGTGCATTCTGCCCGCTCACTGTCTTTGTGTGGCACTGGCTTAGAATGGCTGCCCTTTCACCTTCGTCATCCTTCTAGGAGGATAAAGACATTTGGCCCCAGGTATCAAGTTTTATGACTCAATCCAGAGCATGAAGGGAAGCTTTCAAATGCATCTGAATGGCATAATTTACTGCCGAGAAAGAGAGTAATAAAGTCTTCTAGTTCTGTGGTTGTCCTCTCTGGGGGGAAACAAGGGGGGCCTTGATAAATCCTCCCCTTTGTGCAACTTGGTAAATAATTCACTCTTTAGCTGCCTTTGAAGCAAAGACCCGTCCTCTGCTTCAGGCAGGAGCGACTTAATAGTATCCAGAGAGGGGATAAATGCAGCCGGAAGTTTAGAGTCCCTCAGGCTCATCTCCATTAGAGCCAACATCTGTAGGACAAACTTGATTCCTCTGAGGAACTGATGTGGAAGTTGGGATAGCCAGGCAAAAAGGCCCGTCTTCTGCTTGCAATGGAATGGAAACGATCCAGATTAACTGCCCAAGAATTCGTAAATAGCATGCAATTTGTTTAAAAGCACAATGACTTCCTAATCCTAAATAGCTCCTGTTCTGCAACCACCCATCCAGTTAAGTCTGGATGCATTTTTAGACAATGGAAGCTCTCAGATTAACTAGGCATATTTCATAGCTTTAATGAAGTTGGAGAAAAAAATTGACTTCTGAAATGATATCCTTTCAGGCAAAGCCCCAACTCCTTTTCCTAGTTAATTGGCCAAATTTTCTTTTACCTTTGGTGCTTTTAAAGCAAAAGGTACAATGAACGGGTGAAGGAAGGATAAACATGGCTTAACACCCTACCCAATTAAGAGTCTCTTCACCAGCTCCTCTGGATTCACCACCGCCTGGGGCAAGCAAAAATTCTCGTTCTGGCTGAGGGTGATCGGGAGAGACCCGCCAGCAGCAGTGGGCACTATTACCGCTCCTGGTGCTGTAACCACAGATATTGGTTGATGCTGTATAACCCAGAGCATCTTTCCTACCTTTCCATTGGCTGAAAACAGACGTGTGAGCAGGCTTCTCCACTGTAATGTAAGTGTGTGGAAGAAGTTCGGTCACATGCTCACTGATGTTCTTCTTGCCTATGACTGTCTTAGGCTCCATCATTAAAATTTGCCCACATTTCCTTCTCTGAGAATGGAAAACCTATCTCATGCTTAGAAGTGACCTCATGTTTCTTCCTAGTTAACAGCTGCTCATTTTGAAGTGTTTTAGTAGGAATTAGGTTTTTAATTCAACTGTTTAAGAAGGAAATAGGGCAGATAAGATCACTCATCAAATATCTCAAATACATGCTGTCATGGATCGAACTGAGGATATCTTTTTAAAAATTGAATTTAAATAATGGAACTGTAGTCACTCGTTATAATTTTTAGCCTTCTTGCTAAAACCGGGTAGCCATTTGCATGCTGTGTTTTGTCCTTTGCAGAGATAAATCATTCAAATGGACAATTCAGGCCCATTCCACGTTTGGTTTGTTTGATTAACACAGATGTTCTTCCAACTGAGCGAACTCCATATGGAACTTACAACACTTACAGGAAAGGAAAATTAACTCACTTTCCATTCTATAAAACCTCAAATTTGAGGAATTACTAGACTGGAAAGCACCAAGGTATAGACAAGAGAGCCAAGTTGGCAGAAGGATAATTATTTCACCAAATAAGAGATGTTACTTCCCCAATGGCTCAGCAGGTAGAGAATCTGCCTGCCATGGAGGAGACATGGGTTCGATACTTGGGTCAGAAGATCCCCTGGAGAAACAAAGGGCAACCCAATCCAGTATTCTTACCTGAGAAGTCCCACAGAGAGAGGAGCCTGGAGGACTACAGTCCCAAGGGTCGCAAAGAGCTGGACACTATGAGTGACTAAGCAAGCAACACTTGGAGTAAAAGCCTTTAAAAACCACCTTGATTAAAAAAAGAAAATCCACCAGCTTAAAAATAATAATACAATAAATAAATTTTAAAACACCAGCTTTATTATCACATTATAGCTCTAGGCTGTGTCCGAGCTCTATGCAACCATGGACCGAGCTCTGTGCAACCACAGGACCACTGTGGCCCAGCCATCCAGCGAGCATAAAAACCCTGCTGATTGATGTTAGTTACTATAGCAAATGGGGTTAATCAGGTAAACTAAAGGTAGGGTCTTGGTGTGTTGGGATCCACTCATTTTACATGTGTAGTCTCACCCACAGAATTCCCTTATCAGTCCAGGGAAATGAGAGCCCATGGACAAGGCAATAACTTAAGCTGAGTTTATTCAGGCAAAGTTGAGTCCAGTGGTGGTGATAACTCAGAACATTCTGATAAATACCCTGCTATAGTAGAAAGAGAGGCGTGGGGACCTAAAGTATCTAGGACACAGCCATCCAATTCAGTGGGTAAATTCACAAGCTCCTGCTTTCCTTCACCTCTGTGGGGAAATAAGTTTCTAAAGCATTTTGGGGGCCACCCAAAGATTGCAGTGAGTTACCAAAACTTGCCATGTCAGACCTGAGTTCTACGCAAAACTAATTCCATTAAGACAGTGGAATTCCTTTGCTCAATAGGCTAACATTCCATACTGTGTTATGCCACACTTTTCCTGGATAAAATAATTCAGCTGGGGAATGTGGCTTGACTTACATGCAAACCTATGTAGTGACATTCCGTTATAATCCTTATATGTGAATTATCATCTGGAACCCCTAAAACGGCTATTTACAAGAGAGGAACCACTGGTACCCGCTACTAATAGATTTATAACCAAGAAGGTCTCAGATTTTCATTGTACTTCACACTCTGTTAGGAGGAATTCGTGCATTTTAAATTAATTCATATATTCCATGGAACTGTTTCTAAATGAGTTGGCTTATGATTCGCCTTGTCCCCTATCTCCATGCAGTTGTGGGCAAGTGCTTTAGCAACAAAATGCTTGGATCAGCATCTGGGCCCTGTTTCTCATTTGCTGTGTCCCTTTGAGAAGTAACTTCTCTGTGCCTCAGTTTCCTCATCTGTAAAATGGCAGAGCCTGGGAGTCAGAACAGATCCTACCTGCTAGCATAGCTGGGAGGATTCAGTGATAAAACATTCTCAACCATTAGAACAGCCTCCAGCACTATAGCTCATACATGATAGCTCAGTTGGTAAAGAATCTGCCTGCAATGCAGGAGACCCCGGTTTGATTCCTGGGTCGGGAAGATCTGCTGGAGAAGGGATGGGCTACCCATTCCAGTATTCTTGGGCTTCCCTTGTGGCTCAGCTGGTAAAGAATCTGCCTGCAATGTGGGAGACCTGGGTTCGATCTCTGGGTTGGGAAGCTCCCTTGGAGAAGGGAAAGGTTACCCATTCCAGTATTCTGGCCTGGAGAATTCCATGGACTGTATAGTCCATGGGGTCACAAAGAGTCAAACACGACTGAGTGACTTTCACTTTCACTTCACTAAGGTATCCTGCACACAAGAGCTTTATTCAGTAAGGAGAATGGACTAGAAATTTTGTTTTGTCTTTATGTTAACTCCTCCCCCCTCCTCAGTCTTCTTTCCCTTACCAAAAATCAGAGTTGTACTTTTAAACACCTAACACAAACACAGGCACAGACACTTTTACTACACCCTGAATTTTCAAAGCATAACACCAAATGGAAAAAGATGAACAATCAGAAAGCATTCACCAAGCCAGAGATTTGCTTTCCCTTCAAAAAGACATGAAAAACTCAGGCGGCAAGTCAAGACTCAGCTGGGTCTGACATGCAATCGATTCAGAAATCCTATTTCACAATCAAGGTGAACATGGATGTGGAGTGAGAAATAAGCCTGGCCCAGTTAACATATTCTTCTTTCAGAAGCAGGGGGAGGAGGCGTGGGGATTAACCTTTACCAAAGGCCCAGTCTGTACCCAGGATCTGAGTCCTTCCATCGACCTGTATGAACCAGTGGGAAGCAGAGCAGACAGCAGGCCCATTGAGTGCACGGAGCTGTAGGGGCCACCGGCTCCTGGACTCCTGCCTGTTCCCAGAAAACCTCCCAGCCCCGTCTTGACTTGGACAGGAGCCGCCTCTCCTTTCCAGGACATGTAGAGCCATCCAAAGGCCATTGTGCTGTGGGGGTCTGACACCCAGAGTCCTAAGACGCTCCTGACCCCCAGTGCCAGGCTCATAGGAAGTAAAAGCCCTCTTCTGCCCTCTCCTCTCACCCGGAGCCCCGGCACAGTCCCTCTCGTTATGTGCCAGGAAAAGTGATCTGGATGGAGTCCGGTGAGCCTGCTTCCAAAATCTTGCCCTTTAAAACAGAGCCAAATGTTCTGATATTCTCCTCACTTCTTATTGAGTTCAGTGTTAGTCATTACCAGATACAGATTTGTAGGAGTAGCAAGACCTAGTCAGCCTAAGAGTGGGCTTATGATGGAGACTAAAACTAAGAAAAAGCAGCAAACTCATATTTTAAAAGGTACACCTCTAAGACAACTGTGGTCTCTGTTGGATTGGGAAATATTCACTTGAAGAGCAGCCAGGAAGAGAAATTTGAGGGCAAATCCCAAATCTTCATAACTTACCTGGCAAGTCAGTTCTGTTGAAGATTCCCTGAGAGGCCAAGATGAATGGGTTTCCAGGCAAGTCCAGCAGCGTCCAACAACTTTCCAAGCTGTCTGCCCAAGTTAGAAAACAACTGACATAAGCAAATGCTCCTATATTTATAGACTGAATCCGAATTCTCAGTCCATGTATGGTAATGCTCCTAAATGAGGGGCGCAGGTATCACAGAGCCTGGAATTTGAAGTCCTGGTTCAGATTTCTGGTCTACTTCACCCTATAAATATAAACTGGCAACTTCTTCAATCTCAGTTTTCTCATCAGTAAAATGGAGTTGTTACCAACACCACAAGGTAGACGTGAGGAGTAAAATCCTGGGTATAGACTGGGCTTTAGGTAAAGGTTAATCCCAAAGACCCCCTCTACTTATGAAGCCTGCTCCCAACACCATAGGCCGCTCCCAGGTTAGCATCTCTGTAAAAGAATAGCTCAACCAAAGATATTTTAGTTTGAGATGTGACAGGTCATAACTTGATCATTTAAAATGTTTAACTCTTTGATTATCAATAAAGTCATCCATCTATACCTCCAGGACCTATGGGATATTAGCAACACATTCAACTCTCCCCCACCATCTCAGAGCGCATGGCACAAGGGGCCTTGGTTTTCCTGCCCATCATGCATTCATTCAGCACTTCACTATTCACTTACTGCCTGCTTATCTGCCAGGCAGCACATAGATACTGGGGATACAAGACTCAAACACACAGGACCTGCCTTCCAGGGGCTCCCAGCCTAGTGGGAGGGTGGGGCACCAAGACACCCTGGCCAAGGTAATTTCTAAGGATGTGTTGGGAAGGGCCTGTGGGGCAAAAATTCCTGAAGGAGGGGATTTAGCCAGGGCCAGAGGAGGAAGGCGGAGAAGGCAATGGCAAGTCACTCCAGTACTCTTGCCTAGAAAATCCCATGGACGGAGGAGCCTGGTGGGCTGCAGTCCATGGGGTCGTTACGAGTCGGACACGACTGAGCGACTTCACTTTCACTTTTCACTTTCACACAATGGAGAAGGCAATGGCAACCCACTCCAGTGTTCTTGCCTGGAGAATCCCAGGGACGGCAGAGCCTGGTGGGCTGCCATCTATGGGGTTGCACAGAGTCGGACATGACTGAAGCGACTTAGCAGTAGAGGAGGAAGGTGGCTTCCCAGGTGGCTAGGGGTAAAGAACCCGCCTGCCAGTGCAGGAGACACAGGTTCAATCCCTGGGTCAGGAAGATCCCCTGGAGAAGGAAAGGGAAACCCACTCCAGTATTCTTGCCTGGAAAATTCCATAGACAGAGGAACCTGGCGACCTACAGTCCATGAGGTCGCAGAGGCAGACAGGACTGAGCGAATGAGCACAGGAGATTAAAGCAGGAAAGGTGCACCCAGCAGAGGTGCTGAAGACACAAAGGTGTGGAAGAGAGGATGAGGGAGGGGGGAGAGAGAGGACAGACAGACAGACATGGAGAAACTACAATGAGTCTAGGGGCTCACAGTATCTCCAGACAAGGAACAGGGGCATCACCTGAGACCTTGTTAAAAATGCGAGAACCCCAGCCCTGCCTTACTGACTCAGAACCCGCATGTAACAGGCTCTCTGGGAGATTTGTGTGCACAGGTTGAGTATGAGAAGCTCTGGGTCAGGATCAGGCTACAAGTTAGGAAGTGTAAAGTTGATGCCCTCCAGGTAAGCAAGGACCCGGCTCCAGAGGGCCCTGAGTGTCATGCTGGAGGTGCTGGAGCAGCGGGCTGAACAGGGAAAGGGCTCTACCAGATCAGCATTGTTAGCAGCTGACCGTGCCCAGGGAAGGGGGTTGGCAAGGAGGGTGAAGGCAGACAGAAGCCAAAAGACCAGACTACCCACAACTGCAGTGGCCCCAGAGAGACCTGAAAAGGGCTTGACCTGGAGCAAAAGCAGAGGGAGAGGGTCTGGGCCAGAGGGATGTTTAAGGAGGTAAACCTGGCAGAATTTGGTAAGGGTCAGGAATGGGGAAAAGGAAAAAGGAGGAATCCAAGAGATCTTGGTTTCTGGCCCAGAAAACTAGGCCAACGGCAGCTGCCTTTGCCAAGGCTGAGAAATCAAGGAGAAGGCAAGGCTTATTCTGTGGCTGCTGTCTTCAGGAACATCCTAGTCAGGCCAGGAGATGCCAGGAAGCACCTGCTTACCCAGGTCTGCTGCTCAGCAGAGGACTCCCGGCCACCAGGAAGAAGCCAAGGGCCAGCAGTGAGTAAGAGGTGGCTGAAACCACAAGAGTGTCTTCCCTGAGAGAGTGGACGGAGTAACGAGAGAGATGGTGCAAGAACAGTTGAGGAAGGAAGCGAAAGACAACTACAGAGAAAGGTTCCAAGAAGTAGGAGCCACTCCGGGAGCCGAGAGGCCTTTGAAAATGGGTGGGTAAGCTCCTATAGCGCTTTCAAGAACTTAAGGATTAGAGCCCTCCATTATAGGTAATGGCTCCAACAATGGCGTCTTAGCTCTGGAACCAAGTTCAACCGCAGCATTTCCCGAACTCCTCTGTTGCTAAGAATCGCCAGGGAGGTCCTTAATAAAGCACACACACCTGAGGCCTGTCCTGACTCAGAGCCTGTCTCTCCAATGAAGGGGCCGCAAAGCTGGTTTTTTAACAAGCTCTATAGGTGATTCTCATCATACGTTGGGCCACTGTCTCATTGCCTTGCTTCTCAAACTTTAAAATTCTCCAGAAATACCTGGGAACCTCAATAAACTGCCGGTTATGATTCGGTAGGTTTGAGTGGGCAGGAAGTCTGCATTTCTAGGCAGCTGCCAGGTGACAGCCACACTGCTGTGGTCTCAGGACCACCCTGGCAGGAACAGGGCTAGAGAGAACACCTCTCTCATTTTGCAGGCAAGGAAACAGGTTCTGAGGCGGTAAGCCGTCAATCCAAGGTGACCCAGCTTGGTGAGCACCAGAGCAGAGAGATATGTCCTGCCTGAGGGGGGTCTCTCTGAATCGTGACTCCATCAGACGCCCATATTCTGCCTCCAGCAAGGATGGCAGATTGAGTGTGAGGTTAGCAAACAAATCATTAACTTCACCTGGACCCCTCCCTCCTGTCCACCTGCTTCTTCCTGCTTGCTCCCTCTCCCTGCCCGTGAGCCCACCAGGATCTCTCTGGTCCTTTCTCTTTTCCCCCAAGCCTCCCCTCTGCAACAGAAAGGCCAGATTAGGGCATGACCACAACCTCCCAACCGGGGTGGGCAGCTGGAAGATCAGGGGAGAGAGGCTTACCTAAGTGAGACCCCGTGGACCACCATATGTTGCGGCCAGAACAGCTAATTAGACTGGCTGTGGGAGAGGAGAAGGGCCCGGGAGCTTCCACATGGGAACTTAGTGGGGAAGAACTTTCCTGCATCTGTCGAGGACGCCGGAGACCACTGGCGGGGAAGGGGAGTGGTGGTGATATCACTGCCCTGCTTAACTCTTCAGCGACTCTGAGACCCGAGCCAGGCGCCTCCCGGGCAGGAGCCGGGCACTCGGAGATGCCATCCACCCCTCAAGAATGATTTTTGAGTTTTGATTCATTCTCAGCCTTTTGAATGTCCTTTCCCCCGGGCAAGTGTTACCTCCTGACCGCTCTTTTTCTTTCGTGCAGGTGACAGCAGTGAGCACCCACTGTTCTGTGTTGAATATTCCCCTTACTGCTCCGTCTTTGCTTTCTCCCCTGTCCCGCAGCCCAGTACCAATTACTGCTGCCTCCTCCTGCCACTACTGCCACCCGCCTCCCCAGCGGCGGGCCAGGTCACCCCACCACACGTCCCTCCAGCCCCCTTTCCCCCCTTCCTGAGCCCCTCTCCTTCCTCCCCGGGCCCCGTGCCCGAGTCTCCAGCCACCCTGTGCTACTTCCCCATCTCCAGCCCCAGGCCCACTGAGACCCCTGTGCTGTGCCTGCCCAGCCCCCGACGGCCCAGTAAAATTTACCTGGTGTGGTAAGTGGCCCTCGGCAGGGCGGGGCGCACAGCACAGTGGAGCCGAAGAGAAGGGGGGAACCTCAAGCTTCCGGAGGGCAGGTGGACGAGAGGGGGGACCACGGCTGGCCAGTGTGGTGCGTCGGGGGCACAGGAAGACCAGACAGCTGTGGCCACTTCACTCAGCCTTCTCCTAGCACTCGAAGGAGTGAGCGACAAATAAAATCCCATCCTTCCTTTCTCAGTCTCTCTCTCTCTCTCTCTCTCTCTCTCTCGAGACTCATTTGATTTCTTCATGCCTGTGTCTGGCACAGTTTGGATCATAACCGCCAGAAACCCAGCAGGCCCCTCTGTGTCCGATGGTAGTCCTGGAGGTGTGACCATGCCCTCAGAGCTGGCCCTGAGAGGGAGGCATCAGGGACAGGACCGGGTGGGGGATGTCCTCGCTGGATGTGAGAGCCGGCTCAGGACCACACCGCGGAGGGACAAATGAAAGGCCTCGGTCACTGTTTATGTTTTCTTTCCTGACTACTTATTAGGCCCTACATCTCTCCAAATCAAAAAAATCCCACCTCCTGGGTCCCTAAATAAAACACATTCATGGTCCATAATTAAGCTTTCATTAAGATCTCCTCTGGGGATGTGAGACAACACACATTTCCCAGCACACTCAGACCAGCAGACAGACACGGCCTATTATTTCTGACTGTACAGAAGGCTGCCTATTCTACCAGGGCAACATCGGCTCTTGTGGTTAAGCTGTAATTCTGCCCATGATCCAAAAAAAGCAATAAAACCTTTTCAAAAGGCATCTCTCAGGCACAATCCTAGGCACTGGGCATTAAAGTGGAGATAGTGTGGGGGAGGGGTACAGGTTCAGGAATTGTATTTCCCTCTCCACCTTTCTTTTTCACTTTGTCTATCCAGAGCTGTGTCTGCGTATACAGTGATGTGAGGAGTTAAAGGATGATCAGGTGCATGGAATTAACATGGGCCACTTAAAAGGACGAGGTTCTCAGGTGTCAGGGGCCTTGGTGGGGGCGGGGGGTTGTTTTTGTAGGTCTTTTCCTTCTCTTGTGTTTCCTGCCTAGAGAAGTTTCTCCAGTATTGGTTGTAAGGTTGACTTGAAGGTGCTAAATTGTTAACTTTTAAAGCTTTTGACTTCTCCGTCAAATCTGAATGAGCGCCTCACTGGGTAGAGTATTCTTGTAGTTTCTTCTGTTTCATGGCTTTAAATGTATCATGCCATTCCCTTCTAGCTTACAGAGTTTCTGCTGAGAAATCAGCTGTTAACCTTCTGGGTTAACCCTTGTATGTTATTTATCATTTTCCCTTGTTACTTTTAACATCTTATCTTTGTCTTTAATTTTTGTCAGTTTGATTAGTATGTGTTTCAGTGTGTTCCTGCTTCAGTTTATCCTGCCTGGGACTCTCTGAGTTTCCTGGACTTGACTGAAGTTCTATTTCCTTTCTCATGTTAGTGAAGTTTTCAGCTATTATGTCTTCAAATATCTTCTCAGATCCTTTCTCTCTTGTCCTTCTAGGGCCCCTATAATGAAAATGTTGGTGTTTTTAATGTTATCCCAGAGGTCTCTTAGGCTGTCTTCATTTCATTTTCTCTTTACTCTGTTCTGCAGTGTTGACTTCCACCATTCTTTCTTTCCCTCAGTTATCCTGCTATTGATTCCTTCTAGTGCATTGTTCATCTATTTGTTTCTTCTTTAGTTCTTCCAGGTCTTTATTAAATGTTTCTTGCATCTTCTCAATATTTGACTCCATTATTTTTCCCAAGATTCCAGATCATCTTCATTGTCATTGTCCTGAATTCTTTTTCTGAAAGGTTGCCTATCTCCACTTTATTGTTTTTCTGGGGTTTTATCTTGTTCCTTCATCTGGGACATAATCTTCTGCCTTTCCATTTCTGTGATTTTCATTCTGGAGGCTGCAGGATTATAGTTCTTCTTGCTTCTGGTAGACAAGGCTATCTAAGAGGCTTGTGCAAGCTTCCTGATATGAGGAACTGGTGGTGTGTAGAACTCAGTCTTGCTCTGGAGGGCAGGGCTGTGCTCAGTAAAACTTTAATCTGCTTGTCTGCTGATGGGTAAGTCTGTGTTCCCTCCCTGTTAGTTTTTTGATCTGAGGCAACCCATCCCTGGAATCTGCACGCTATATGGTAGAGCTAATGGTGATCTCCAGGACGGCTCATGCCAAAGGGTACTTCCTATGACTGCTGTGGCCAGTGCCTTTGTCCCTGTGGTGAGCCATTGCCAACCCATGCCTCTGCAGAAGACCCTCCAACACTAGCAGGTGGGTATGGTTCAGTCTCCTGTGGGGTCACACTGCTTCTTCTCTGAGTCCTGGTGTACACAAAATTTTGTGTGTGCCCTCCAAGAGTGGAGACTCTGTTTCCCCTGGTCCTGTAATCAGATCCTGCTAACTTTTACAGAGAGATTTCCTGGGGATTCCTAGTCCCTTTGCTAGATCCGCAGGCTGGAAAGCCTGACATGGGGCTCAGAACCTTCACAACAGTGGGAGACCTTCTGAGACACTAGTGTTCACCCGTGTCTGGGTCGCCCATCCAGACTGGGCCTTGATTTTATCATGACTGCACCCCTCCTACCATCTCACTGTGGCTTCTCCTTTGACTTTGGATGTGGTGTATCTTTTTTGTGTGTGTGCCAGCATCTTCCAGTCAATGATTGTTCAATAGTTGTGATTTCAGTGCTTTCACAGGAGGAGGTGAGTGCACACCCTTCTTCTCCACCATCCTGAACTAATCTCCAGTCGTCAGGGTCTTGTATAAATATAAGATTTCTACTTTTTTTTTTTTTTCTTTTGCTGGTCAAATTAAGAACTCTTCAGTCAAACAATTGGTGCCCCAGCAATGTCAAGACAATTGAGGCAGACGCCTCCTATATAAACAGCTGTTTGATTTCTTTGCTACTGGAGGCATCCCTTTGCCCAGATACTAGAAGGAATGGGTTTTATGGTGCCCAAAGCAAGCCACAGTCTTCCCAAAATTCACTGTCAAACTTCAGGGTGATGGGTTGCCTGGCAACAAAACTTCTGAACACAACTTGCTCCATCCTCTGTAAGGCAAAGGCTCTGTCTTACTACCTGGAGAGGAAGTTATATTTCACCTTTTAGTGTCAGTATAATTTAGTCTTCCTAAAAATTAGTATATGTAGCATGCTATCATGAAGATCATCTTAGGAAGGCCCCCATGACCTGAACTTTTGTTCACTTTGGATGTGAGGAAGGTGATTAGGAACTGGAATCCATGTGCTGATACATACAAACTAGGCACTTTGTGTGCTGCTAGCCTGTCCAACTCTTTGTGATCCCATGGACTGTAGCCTGCCAGGCTCCTCTGTCCATGGAACTTTCCAGGCAAGAATACTGGAGTGGGTAGCCAGTCCCTTCTCCAGGGATCTTCCCAGCCCGCAGCTTGAACCCGGATCTCCTGCGCTGCTGGCAGCTTAGGTCACTTCACTTGTAACTGCAGGTGCAGATGGAAAAGAAGGAGCAGTTCATAAGACTTTGCCTTCCATAGAACCTAAAGGATATCACAGGGAAGAAGTCAGTGGTGCAGCCAAGTTAGATTATAATCTTTAGGCCAAAATGTCTTACTCAGCTTTGTGAGCCCTTGGATTATTACAGAGAAAAGGCATTTGTTGAACAAATTACAATAAAAAGAGTTGCTATTTGTCTTTTGAATTTTATAATAGGATTAAAGAAGAGAGCAAGAATTACACAGGAGTAAAGGGTGCTGAATAAGTTATTCTCAACCCATAAAGCCTGCATAATAATATGTTTCTGGTCAAATTTGGTTCTCTCAGGGGAGTGACTTCAGATTTCCAATTATTATTGGTACTATTATTATCACTGTTTATGGCAGAAGCAGCAGTTACCATTTTTAGCAGGTAATAAGCACCAGACACTGAGTTAGACCATTTACCTACATTATTGCTAAACCTCACGATAACTCAAAAGGATGCGAATATTCCCATTTTACAGTTGCAGATACTGAGATACAAATGCCCAAAGTCACAAGAATCTGGCTTCATTACCAGCAGTGTTTTCTTCACTGCCAGACCTGGTCAAACAATCTCTAGTTTTTTCAGTTTTATTACTTTAGTTTGCTGATAACTCAATTAGAGGAGACATGGTTATGGAAATCATTCTGGAAATCACTTAAGAGAGCTGATGCTTTGAAGAAAGTACTCTTTTGAACAAAACAGACTAATCTGTTATCTTGGGTGTTCAGCACAAGGGAAAAAATGGTTCTACTTTTGGAATTACCCATAGTTTTCAGCTGAATGCATCTTCTCAAGCCCTATAAACCATACTAAGTGATTATTACTTGTCCTGCAAGAGAGTTTGAGAAAACACACAGGCTGGCTAAGACAGGGTCCTCATCCTTAAGGAGCTTACAGTCTAGTTGGAGAGAAAAGACACAATTCTGAGGCAATCTTGGAATATTTAAATACTAAATGCCCTAAGGACCCTGAAAGTTCTGGCCAACACAGGAAACAGGCCTCCAGGGACCTGCTGGCTGGAGCAAGCTAGTGCAGGCTGGAGGAAAAAGGCCCTCTGGGAGACAGGGGGCGTAGGGGTGTGGATGGAGTGGGGGAGCAGGAGGGCTGCTGCCTGGGGTGTGAAGGAAATCTGAATATTCGGCTGGAAATCAAAGTAAAATCCTCATAAAAAGGACCTTTGAGCCAGGTCCTGAATATCCACTGGACTTGGCCTGTGCCCCAAGCCTGCCCCTTCCCTGGTCCTCCTCCTGTTTCCTCTTCAGTAAAGAATGATCCTGCTGCTTCCCTGCCCAGCCGCACCCATCTGTCAGGTGCTAGGCAGGGGGCAGTTGATGACTTCTGAGAGCTGCAGAGGAATAAGGCCCCAAGTGATGGAGAGAAGCCTATGGGCCAGAGGAATGCAGCTCCTGGGGTAGGAGGGCAGGATCCCTTACTGTTAAGCCCTCCATCCCTCTCTCTCACCCTCCTCTCTCCCAACTTAGTGAGATCCTATCTAATCACCATCCTACACCCTCCAAAGAATGTATTCTCATTTTCTGGAGAATTCTCTTTCTGATCATGCCCACAGTCTCTCTGGGCTCCACCAACGTGCCCTCAGCTGGAACCCACGCCACCAGCAGCTCCCCCTTCTAGCAAGTTCCCTGACGAGGGCCTGTCAGGGAAAGTAAGCTGTAGCTAATCATTGTTTTAAACCAGGCTTCACGGGCAGCCAAGGAGAACTTCCATTCCTTTCCTCAATCTGATTTTAAAAGACCCACATAACCACAACTTACACCGTGGGACATAAATCCAGTTGTCTTCATGTGCCAAGGAAGGCTGTTCTCGCGCATACGACTCAGAGACCCTTCCCAGCTTTACCCTCCCTCCCCCTTGGCTGCTGGCTATTTGTGAAAGTTCTGAACTGTCCAAGAGGAGATGAGCCAGGCAAATTCTCCTGGAAGCATTTCATCTAGAAATTCACCATCTAACTGCCTGTGAACTTGAGAACTTGTAGAGATGCGTGGAAAACAACAAAACTCTTTTCCCAAGCTCATATGCACTGAGACTTAATACATGTGAAGAGGAAACTTGAGATTATTCATACCAATTAGCAACCTAATTCAAAATGTGACTTAAAAAAAAAAACATATTACCGGGAACTCAGTTAGAATTGGCACTTCAGTTACTGTCTTCCTGGGAATGTATCAACACCCCCCCCCCCCCCCCCCCGCCACCCAGTGGTGGATAACACACAGGCAAAAAAAAAAAAAAAGGTCCCCAGATGCTTGGACTCTTTCTGGAAGGCCATATTAGTTGCTAATAAGCAACCTGAGGATATGAATATCTAGGTGCAGAACAGACTGTGATTCAAGTTTGGATGAGGACATGGGGAGCTGGGCTTTGTGTGTCCCAAAGATAAAGGCTCTCGATGGTTTCACCAGCAGGCCCATCCCAATATCTATGAACTGGAAGCTAGAAACTTCTTAGCAAAAGGAAGGACCCCCTTCAGAATCCACATGGCAGGTGTCAGGGGGTGTTCATGAATGGTGATCACAGTCTTGTGAAGTAGGTATTATTATTCCCATGTCACAGGTGGGGAAAACTGAGGCTTCCGGAAGTGATCTGTCCAAGCCCATGTGGTTACAAGATCATAGAGCCAGGTTTCAAATCCAGCTTCTCCCTCACCTCCTGTTTTTTTTTTTTTTTTTTTTATTCCCCTAACCGCCTTCCCCACCACAGGCCCTCTGAGCAGTCTTTCTACAAAGATGTTTTCCTATACAAAATTATTGAAAAGATTTTGCACTTTTCAGCAGCCCAGGCACCACAGATTTTATCAAGGAAGAGGAGGCCAAACCTGGGGAGACTGACAGTCAGCCCAGAGACGCAGAGCCCACGATTGTCTGGGGACAGAAGCAGACAGAAACTGCAGCGGCCTGGGAAGGTACCTGCCCTCAGGGGAATAGGTGAGGATGCTCATACATCTCTGACCTCAGAGACTGATTTACACTATTACATGGTGAATTCCGTGTGCTTTTTGTGTGAAGAGAGTGTACTTTATAATGAAATACTTAAAAGGTTTTAAAAACAAACTATTGGATCCAGTTTCCTTCTCTGAGGGAGGCTGGCAGGCAAAGGCAGGGCGGGGAGAGTTTTCATTTTCTCTGCCATTACTCCATAAGCAAGACCATGTAAGGTTTTGAGTGGATGCCCACCGTTAGGCTTCTGGAGAGGGTATTTTGGTGGTGGGTGGTAGGTATGGGGGGGGGTGGGGGAGGGGGTGGGTAGAGAAGCAGTTTCCAGCTCTGAGGATGTCTCACCCCGCCGCAATTCCCCACCTACCTCCCAGGAGGGCAGGATAGAGGTCTGTGGATGGCAGACAACTCACCTCCCCCAGAGATTTTCTCCCTTCTGATCCAAGGTGTCAAGATCTTAGCGTGTAAGAAATAACATAGAGGCAGATATAGGCTTTATTTCAAAACACTGGTTTGGCCAACACCTCCTCTTTTGGTCCTGAGCATTCATCCCAAGGCCCGAGCCACGCTGCTCGGCTAACCACGCTGTCCTCTCCTGCGGTGGCAAAGGAAAGGAGGAGTAGGTCCTAAGGAGCCCCCTTGGGGGTCAAGGAAAGGGACGCTTGACAGCTCACCTTGCCAGCCACGCACCTGTTTCGTCCCCTTGGAGGAGCCACTGAGCATCACCTTTCCGCACCACCCACTGAACGCAGGAGCCTTTACTTAAAAGTATGATATGTACTGTGGTGGACACAAGTAAATATAGAACATGTACTCGGATGGCTTGAAGTTAGGGGAGATTGGAGCACATGTGACTCTGTAACAGCTCAATGTCCAGAGGCCCCCAGTGATCTAATGCCTCCTGGCAGGAAGGGCAGAGCTCACTGCTAATCCCAGCCCTCCATCCTCCCAGTGGTGCAGCCTGGGGTGGTCAAGAAGCCAGTCTGGGTTACAGTGCCCATGTTTTAAAATAAGGATAATGAAATCTACCTTGCTAGAATAACGAAAGGAAGTGCTATTCTCAGCAGCACTTGAATATTGCGGGAACTCAACTACCACTAGTTTCTCCTGCCATCTCCCCGACAGTCCTCAGTGAACTCTAGACTGCTGTTTGGAAGGTGAGGTTCCCCGTGTATCAAACATTCCTTGACCCACGAGTCTCATCTAATCCTCCACGTGTGCCCAGAAGATACTTTCCATTATCCTGAGATTCACTGAGAATTTGTCCTGATCTTCTATTATACCCCTGACTCCTTATCTTGCCTCTGGTCCTTTTTTTTTTTTTCACATTCCAAAGCAGTTTGCAAAAAAATAAATGAATAAATATAATAAAGTAGTTTGCATAAGTTGGAGTAGGAGCCAGATGTTTGAATTGTGTCAGCAAGAGATCCAAAGCAAATGTGACAGAGAGCTAATATATTGAAAGCGCTTACAAATCAATAAGGAAAACATGAATACCTAATAGGAAAACCGGGGAAGAAGCACTGCAGACAGTTTCACAGAAGAAATAATACAGGTGGTTAATAAAGTCTGGGGAGGGGGGTAAAAAGTTCAAGCTCACTCAGTAGTAAATGTAAATTTACAAGAGAGAAATTTGGCCTACCAAATGGGCTAAGGTCTTTTTTTTAGAATAATGCTCAACGACTTCTCTGGTGGTTCAATGGTGAAAAATTCACCTGCCAATGCGGAAGACATGGGTTTGATCCCTGATCCAGGAGGATCCCACAGGCTGCAGAGCAACTGAGCCAGTGTGCCACAGTTACTGAAGCCTGTGCACCCTGGAGCACGTGCTCTGCAACAAACGCCCACGCACCGCCCACTAGAGAGTTGCCCCTGCTCACCCCAGCTAGACAAAAGCCCACACAGCAGGGAATACCCAGCACAAATATAAAAATAAATAAATAGAGTAAACAAAATTATATAAAAAATACTGCTCAATACTGATAGTGAAACTACTAAGATTTTCCAGGTACAGATACTCAGGTGCTATGCCAAGCCCGCAGCTACACTCCCAGGAACCACCACAGTTAGGAGAGATGCTTTCGTATCCTACCTGGAGGGTCACTTGGGCCAAACTGGAATTTGGCAACCTGTGTCCTTGTCTTTAGAGAGCTTGCAATTCCACTCCTGTGAATCTATTCTAAGAAAATAAGATCTGCAGTCTAGGAGGTATGAGCGAGGATGTCTATCATGGTGTGATTTGTGGCAGCAAAAATCTGGAAACAATCTACATACCCAACAACAGGGGGAAGGGTTTGTATAATGTACCCTTAGAGTAGAATCATTATCATGTTCTTAAAGAACAATTAATGGCAGGAGATAATGCTCACAATAAAAATGTTTAGGGAAAGAAAGCAGGACATAAAAGTGTATATGCCCAAATACCCAATTTTGTTTTTAAAAATAGTATTTCTAGATAAGCAAGCCCTGGGTTGTAAATTCAAATGTCTTCAGGGAACAGGCGGGAAGGGCAGAGGTACCTAACACCGGCTAGGATGCTTGCAGTCCACCAGACACACTCCGCCTGAAGGCAAGTAACTCAGTGTTCAAACAGGCAACTGCAGAATAAAAGTAGCCCGGGGTCTTGAGTTTGCAACCCACCTCTGAATTCCAGAACAGCAGCGATGTTCCTCTGAGTTTCAGATACTTGGTGATTTTCACTTCTTCTTCATCCTCTTGTGTGTCTCCCAAGTTTTCTACAATAAATATCAACTACTTTTATTAACCAGAGGAAAACAGTTAAAAGTTTATGGCTGTCAAAACAGATGAAAACTGTTGGTCAAGCACATGTAGAAGTCTAGAACAAAGCCACAGCCTTCGGGCAGAGAGGTGCTTTTTCTGGTTTCATCTCGTTGCACCTACAACGTACAGTCGCACCTAGTTGGGCTCCTGGAAACAGCAGGCATTCCGCTCACAGCTGGAGCCCATGCAGGGCCTCAGAGAGGCCTCAGCAGCATCTGCAAGGCCTGAGCTGCAAAGACTACATCCCTGGACATAGGCAGTCTAGGGGTCATCCCAGGCCTGGAGCTATGAAATCTGCTCCCTATTTGATAGACACAAGAAAAAGGGTTAAACCAGCATAAACATAGAATAGCACAGTCTGCCACCTTTAGGGGAAACACACAGGGACTGAATTTTTAAAGAGGAAGGCTGCTGGGATGGTGAGGAAGGGTGGAGACGCACTCCCTGGCGTTTCTGGAATCTGCACGCTCTGCAGGGCAGCACTTAGCCTGCAGCTCCCTCCTGCCCCAGAGGCCAGTGTCAGTGGCTTCCGTGAAATAAGATGTGGCTCCTGCTGTTTCCAGTTTCTGGGTTTCAGAAGCCACTCAAGCAGATTCTTGTTATCTAGCTAGCTAGCTGATAGCCTATTGGGGGTGGGGGGGTGGGGGCATCTCCCGGAGCCTGAACTAAACAGACTCAGGGCAGAGGAGCTGCTCTGTGTGTTCACAACCAGAAGATTCAGGTCTCAGCACTTGCTAGCTAATCTCTGAGGCCCTTGTGCTCAGTCACTTCAGTTCGTGTCCGCCTCTTTGCTACCCCATGGACTGTAGCCCGCCAGGCTCCTTTGTCCATGGGATTATCCAGGCAAGAATACTGGAGTGGGTTGCCATTTCCTTCT